>NC_064258.1:33371511-33675178 GCF_003254725.2 Canis lupus dingo | reverse complement strand
AGACATAGACATAGACATAGACATAGGTGAGGGACTTGATCCCAGGACTCCAGGATCACGCCCTGAGCCAAAGGCAGAACTTTGAGCCACCCGGGTGTCCCTAATAGTTTTTATTTTTGTTTGTTTTTTTTTTTTTTAGGTGAAATATTCTTTCCAAGTCACAATCACACATTACATATGTTAATTTCTATATTGCTCTTTTTTCCCCTCTCCTCTTAATTGATAGAGACAAATGTGATCATTTTTCCCTTAGAAGTGTAACTTGATTATATGATATGTTAGCTGGTTGTAAACAATATGTGCCATGGAAATTACCTTCTAAGGATTTCAAAGTTGCTTTGTCATGTTGCCTTGGTATCCTTCAGACATTCCTTTTCAGAGAAAAAGGTTATAAAGAATAACGTTTAGACTGTTGAATTTCCCTCCACTTATAAATTGTCAGAATTTAACTTAGTACCATATATTATCCTTGTCGAAATAAATACTTGTTTCCCTTAGTTCTAGCTTTTTCTCTGTATACTTTTAATAAGTTAGAGTTTCATAGAAATATTTAGACTATTGTCTAATCACATAAAATTTTTAAAAATGTATAGCCTTAGTTTTTTTTTTTCAAATTTTTTATCTCAATTCTAGTTAACTTATAGTGTGATGCTGGCTTCAGAGTAGAATTTAGTGATTCATCACTTACATACAACACCCAGTGCTCATCCCAAAAAGTGCACTCCTTAATACCCATCACCCATTTAGCCCATTCCCCACTCACCTCCCTCTAAAAATCCTGTTTGTTCTCTATTGTTAATAGTCTGTTATGGTTTGCTTCTCTCTCTCTTTTTTCTTCCCATATGTTCATCTGTTTCATAAATTCCACGTATGAGTGAAATCGTACAGTGTTTCTTTCTCTGACTTATTTTGCCTAGCATAGTACACTCCAGCTCCATCCAGATCATTGAAAATGGGAAGATTTCATTCTTTTTGATGGCTGAGTAACATTCCATTGTGTGTGTGTGTTTGTGTGTGTGTACATGTGTTTGTGTGTGTGTGTGTGTGTGTGTGTGTACCACCTCTTTATTTACTCATTTGTCAATAGACTTTTGGTCTCTTTCCATTTGGCTATTGTTGATAATGCTGCTATAAACATTGGAGTGCATGTGCCCCTTTGAATCACTATTTTTGTATCCTTTGGGTAAATTCCTAGTAGTGCAATTGCTGGGTCATAGGGTAGTTAGATTTTTGACTTTTTGAGGAACCTTCATACTGTTTCCCAGAATGGCTGTAGTAGTTTGCATTCCTACTGGTAGTGTAAGAGAGTTTCCCATGTCCACATCCTTGCAACATCTGTTTCCTAAATTGTTAATTTTAGCCATTCTGATAGATGTGAGGTGGTATTTCCTCATGGTTTTGATTTGTATTTCCCTGATAATGAGTGATGTTGAGCATCTTTTTAGGAGTCTGTTGGCCATCTGGATATCTTCTTTGGAAAAATGTATTCATATCTTCTGACCATTTTTTAAAAAAGATTTTATTTATTTATTCATGAGGCACACACACACAGGTAGAGACACAGGCAGAGGGAGAAGCAGGCTTCCTGCTAGGACTCTATCCCAGATCCCAGGATCACGCCCTGAGCTGAAGGCAGACACTCAACTACTCAGCCACCCACATGTCACCCTTCTGACCATTTCTAAACTGAACTATTTGTTTTTTGGGTGCTGAGTTTGGTAAATTCTTTTTTTTTTTAAGATTTTATTTATTTATTCATGAGAGACACAGAGAGAGAGAGAGGCAGAGACACAGGCAGAGGGAGAAGCAGGCTCCATGCAGGAAGCCTGACGTGGGACTCGATCCCGGGACCCCAGGATCACACCCTGGGCTGAAGGCAGCGCTAAACCGCTGAGCCACCTGGGCTGCCCTGAATTCTTATTTTTTAAAGAATTATTTATTTATTCATGAGAGACACAGACTGAGAGAGAGAAAGGCAGAGACATAGGCAGAGGGGGAAGCAGGCTCCTCACAGGGAGCCTGATATGGGACTTGATCCTGGATCTCAGGATCTCAACCTGAGCCCAAGGCAGGCACCCAACTGCTGAGCCACCCAGGTATCCCCAGTTTGATAAATTCTTCATATATTTTGAATACCGACCCTTTATCAGATATGTCATTTGTAAATGTCTTCTCCTATTTTATAGGCTGCCTTTTAGTTTTGTTCACTGTTTCCTTTGCTCTGCAGAAACTTTTTATCTTGGTCATTTCTCTGTAGTTCAGTTTTGCTTTTGTTTCTTTTGCCTCTGGTGATGTGTCTGGTAAGAAGTTGCTATGGCTGATGTCAAAAAGGTTGCTGTCTATTTTCTCCTCTAGGATTTTGATGGTTCTGTCTTACACTTAGGTCTTTGATCAATTTTGAATTTATTTTTGTGTATGGCATAAGAAACTGGTCCAGTTCATTCTTCTGCTCATTGCTGTCCAGTTTTCCCAACACTATGTGTTGAAGAGACTGTCTTTTTTCCACTGGATATTTCTTCCTGCTTTGTTGAAGAGTAGGTGACCATAGAGTTGAGGGTCCATTTCTGGGTTCTCTATTCTATTCCATTGATCTATATGTCTGTTTTTATGCCAGTACTATACCATACTCTCTTGATGACTACAGCTTTGTGATATAGCTTGACGTCTGGAATTTGATGCCTCCAGCTTTTTTTTTTTTTTTTTAAGATTGCTTTGGCTATTCAGAGTCTTTTGTGATTCCATATGGATATTAGGATTGTTTGTTCTAGCTCTGTGAAGAATGCTGTGGTGGTATTTTGATAGGGATTTTATTAAATTTGTAGATTACGTTGGATAATATAGATATTTTAACTTTTTGTTCTTCCTATCCATGAGCATGGGATATTTTTCTATTTCTTTGTGTCCTCTTTAATTTCTTAAGTATTCTATGGTTTTCAGAGAACAGATCTTTTGCCTCTTTGGCTACGTTTATTTCCTATATATCTTATAGGTTTTAGTGCAATTGTGAATGGGATCAATTCCTTAGTTTCTCTTTTTGCTTCTTCATTATTGGCGTATAGAAATGCAACGTATTTCTCTGTTGATTTTATATCCTATGACTTTGCTGAATTTGCATATCAGTTCTAGCAATTTTTTTTGGTGGAATCTTTTGGGTTTTCTACAGAGAGTAACGTGTCATCAAAAATACACAATCTTTAGGGCAAAGTCATGAGAAGTGGCAGCTTTAATCAGTGACACCATGAGATGAAAATTATACATCAATATCAGTTCTGTAATTTAAAAGAAGTTATGCCTGATTTACATATTTAGAAAATATTAGAGCTGGAACCTTTAGTTCAGTCTCTTTATTTTTTGGATTAAAGAAAATAAAATTTTGAGCACTGAACATACTTATTCAAGGTATACTGGTAGTTTGTAGCCAAACTCATAGTAAAAGTTGCAACTTTCTTTTCCCCATGTATGTTCTTTTTGTTCTATCATTCTAAGTTTCTTAAAGGAAAGGTGTGAAGGAAAGTAAATGTTGATATTTGCGAAGGTATGGGAGCCTCAGAGGGAAGAGAAATTGACAGAACACATGAGAAGAGCACTGATGATCAGTGTCTACCTCTTGGAAATCCCTGCTCTAATCTGCAAAGGAGAAGCTCAGTTGAAGTCCCTGGGCACATTCACTTTTGTGAGAACAAGTCACATTATCCAATGCTATTTGAAAAGAATCCACAGCTTCATATTTATTTGCCCAAAAGAAGTGATTTAAAATTTTTGAAAATTCAAAACACTTAATTTGATTTTTAGTGATGCTCCTCCTTTTTTTTGTCATTTCAACCCCCCTCTGAAGTGCTGCAACATAGTGTAAAGAAAATCAAGTGACATTTATGTTGTTATTGTTGTATTTTTTTTTAAAGATTTCATTCACTTATGCATGAGAAACAGAGAGAGAGAGAGAGAGAGAGAGAGAAAGGCAGAGACACAGGCAGAGGGAGAAGCAGGTCCCATGCAAGGAGCCCGACATGGGACTCAATCCCAGGTCTCTAGGATCCCACCCTGGTTGAAGGCGGCACTAAACCGCTGAGCCACCAGGGCTGAATTATTTTTGTAGCAATATGTGAGATACCTGGGAATACCCTAAATTGTTGAAAAACCCTGGTTGTGATTTACCACTTTGGAAACAGATTGCCATGGTTACTGTACTTTATGTTGTGATTAATGCCTTTTTGAGTCGTGTGTGTGTGTGTGTGTCTCTCTCTAGATTTAGACATCTGTTTGTACTCTAGTTTGGTTAACATGTTAGATTTTTCCTATCAGAGAAATAAAAATTTCTCCAGCATCTTAAAAACAAGATTGTTTACATTCTTTAATGGATATTTGCTGCATAGAATCATTTTTTGGGAGAAGTGAAATACTCAGAAAATGAAACTTGTTAAAAAGGTAACTGCTAGTTCTACATTTCTTATTTGAAATTGTTCGCTTTTACTTTCTTTTATCACTTAATATGGAAAGAATGATGTAGACTTGTAAATGAGAATTCTACATCCTGTCTTTCCTTAGTATATACTTCAAATAATATGTACAACTAGACTAGGTGGGTATATAGGTTGTGTGGAAGGTAGTTTCCTTTCTATCATGCGTGCTTCTTTTATGAATCCTTTAATGCACTCATGGTTGCTCAAAGTGGTTAAAGGCCTAAGCTGCTTCATGCTTTATAGCAGAAAACATTCAGTGCCACAAACACTACTCACTCCTAAGTAAATCAGTATGTTTGCAGCAGGATTTTGTGTACCAACCACATCTATCATTTTTCTGTGATAAAGTCTTTGTACACAATTGTTATAAATATCTATCTATCTGTCTATCTATCTATATATATATAGATAGATATATATATCTTGATACTCACAAATAATGCCAGTAGAAACAAAACTTAAGAAGTACTCAACTGGCACCTTTTATATATGTAGCTATAAAATTTCAAGAACTAAAACCTTTCCTATGGAGGTGGTATACTTTCAGAATGCTTAGTCTAGATCAAGAAAAAGAGAGTCAATGAGTAAAAGCAAAACCATCTCTAACAAGGGAAAATATTTCTACAGTGATATTATTCTTAAATATATGTATGTGAGGATTGAGGATTGAGAGTGTTTTATTGTGGGTTCTTGTTAAATGTAATAGTATGTTTGGAAAGCACTAGTTATTAGGGAAAAGATGCTACGTGTGTGTCTGTGTGAGGATATTATTTGGATATCCCTATCAGTGATACCTAACGTCCTTGGCTAATGCACAGGTGTTCTAAGAAATAAATATGATGTGAATGTGAAACATCTCTCATGCAAATGATGTCCTGGTTTTGATTCATTTCCCCTGATAGTCTGCTAGGTGACCATTTATTTTGTTTTTCTTTATTTTTATTTTTAAAAAATATTTATTTATTTATTCATGAGACACACACAGAGAGAGAGAGAGAGAGAGAGAGAGAGGCAGAGACCTAGGCAGAGGGAGAAGCAGGCTTCTCTCAGGGAACACAATGTGGGACTCCATCCCGGATCCTGGAATCACTCCCTGAGCTGAAGGCAGACACTCAACCGCTGAGCCACCCACGCATCCCTATTTTTCTTTTTTTAAAAAGTATTCACAAAATAATATTCAGAATCATATAATTAATCTTCATGTACCATTGCCTGGCTTCAGTTAATGATCAAATTATGGCCAAACTGTAATTCCACCTCATCTCTCCCAATATTATATTGAAGCAAGAGTCCAGATTATATCACGGCATCTGTAAATATTTCCATGTCCACCTTTAAAAATATTAGAACTGTTTGTTTTTAACACAACCACAATCCTCTTGGTCTTTATTCCCTTCTGAAGGTGAATCTTGATCAAATGGATTTTTATATTGGAAGCTGCCCTTCACATAGTTTTAGACATATATTCTTTTAATATTTTCATTTGGTTAACGTGTTAGGGCTTTTTCTGTCATAGAAATAAAAATGTCTATAATGTTTTAAAACAAGATGTTGAGGGGCTTGGGTGGCTCAGTCAGTTAAGCATCCAACTCTTGATTTCAGCTCAGGTCATGATCTCAGGCTGGTGAGATGGAGCCCTGTGTCTGGCTCTGTGCTCAGCATGGAGTTGGCTTGAGATTCCCTCTCCCTCTGACCCTCCCACTTGTACTCTTCCTCTCTCTCAAATAAATGAATCTTTAAAAAGCAAACAAATGAGATTGTTAATTTAATCTTATGGTCAATTGCTCTGAAGTGTTATTTTAAGTGAGGTGAGAAATATTCAGAAAATTAGGTATAGGGATCCCTGGGTGGCGCAGCGGTTTAGCGCCTGCCTTTGGCCCAGGGCGCGATCCTGGAGACCCGGGGTCGAATCCCATGTCGGGCTCCCGGTGCATGGAGCCTGCTTCTCCCTCTGCCTATGTCTCTGCCTCTCTCTCTCTATCATAAATAAATAAAAAAATTAAAAAAAAAGAAAATTAGGTATAGAAGGTAACTGCTAGTTCTACTTATCGGAAACTCTTGTTTCCATTTTTAAAAATAATTTAGAAGCTACATGAACCCCAAACAATTTGTCAAGATAGAGATGTGGGAAAGAAGTAAGTCTTGAAGTTAGAGATGAGGAAAAGTGATGTTTTGTTGGTCAACCCTAATCTTAGAACTCCTAAATATAGATCTTTGAAAATCTAAAATTGCCACACTTTTTAGAAAGTTTCCATTTGTAGTGCTTTCACTGTTCCCTCTCACCTTTTTAAAGATAAATTGAGCATAATTTTCAGTAAATATTGATATAAAGGAGGGTATACCCTCTTCTGGGGCACTGGCACTTGCGATGAACCATAGTCCTGCATGATGTATGTCAGGATAAGAATAAATGGAAATTTATGTGCAGAGACTACTATATGAAGTGTGTGTGTATGTCGAGTCTCTGGTGTTAAAATTTTTAAGTGAATACAGGATTTGGTGTTTTGTTTTTTTTTTTTTTTTTTGTAAAGTTCTGATTTTTGGCATAATTCAGTAGGAGAAAGAGTATGATTCAGTAGGGAGACAAGAGCCTTAGCTTTTCCTTAATCCTCTTCGAAATTGTAAATTGTGGAGTAAATACACATTGCACTATCAAAAAGCCATCTGAAATGTCCTTGTTTCTATGTTTGATGGAAGAAGGGGCTTTTAAAAGATGCATGGTTAATAAAAGATCACCATTTCTAGTTTCTTCCTTCTGGATTTTCAACACTTTGCTCATATCTCTGTTATAGCATCTATCAGATTATATTTTAAAGATATAACCATCTTAACATATTAGATGTTTCTGTAAGCTTTCAAACATGCCGTGCTTACTTTTCTATTGCTGGTGATGGCATAGCACCTAACATCCAGTAGGTGCATGATACAAATGTTTGAATGGGTGTGTGAATGATTAATTGATCTCATGTAAACGCTCCCCACCCCCACCCTGAAAGAGACAATGCAGTGATAATGGTTTTGGCCCTTAATTCAAGAAATGAAACTTCCTTTCATTTCAGGGTAGAAATCAAGGAAGGAAGGAAAGATGTAGAGCTTTTGGAAGTTAGATGCAGGGATGACACTGAGAATGCTTCTTGACTCATCAGCCTTATTTAATTAATTCCTTATTTAAATCATTCCTTTAACTTTGCATAGGAGTAAAGGTATGCTACATGGATAAGTAGAGGCATACCTAGGCTTAATTTTTGTGGGCAATTACTTTTGCTTTTGATGGATGGAGCAATGGATGCAGAACTAATAGAGGAAAGCCAGGGGGTTTTCTCTGCTCCATCGAATCACATATGACTAGAAATTGTAACCAGACAGCAATCTGTGAAGCAAGCAATAGGAGCTCCACCGTCTGTGCCTGCTGTGGATGTCTGGCACCCAACAGTACCAGATTTGGTGTAAGTGGGGCTTCTGTTTAGGAAACTTTGCCAATTTTTTTTTTCTTGAAAAGTGAATTCTGGCTTTGTTTCTGCATACTTGTATAGGACTAAAAATGTCTCCTAATTGCAAATTTGTTTATTATAACCAAAGCATTAGATCTGAGCTACTCTTTCTATAGGATATTGTAATGCTGTGTATGAACATTTGCAGCTGCTTTCAACAAAGTGAAATTATGCTGTCATTTTTCATTTTGATAGCTTTTAGATCTAAATATAGATGTAATTCCTAAATTATCTGACCTCCCCCTATGCATGCATTTAAGTAGTCAAATCTTGATAGTTTCTATAAAATATTTTTAAAAATGATCATTTGCTGTTTTTTTTTTTAACCTTTGAAATAGTTTCTTGTGTGACAGTACCACTTCTTATCAAATCATCCTATTTCCTTGACTCTTTCTGTCTGAAAAATTTTCTGTCTTTTTTTTCTGGGAGTTGTAGTATACCTTTCTTTACTCTTCTTCATTTTTTTTTTTTTTTGAACGTTGAAAATCAAGCATTGAATTTCCTTTCTAACTTTGTCTTGTTTTCTCCCCAAAACTCATGATGCTGTTTATTCTACATGGGCAGATGTGAACATTTTTCACAATGCCATCTTTGCCTATCTTTTCTGTGTTTATTGTCTAGTATTCTTGCTCTTTAGAACTTTTTTGAAAACTAAGAAAGTAAGTCCTTCCTATAAGTGAAATTCCTTATATGTAATAAATTCCTTTTATTTTAAAAGGAAATTTTAAAATAAAATAGAAAGTGATCAATAATGTTTCTTCTATGCACCCCTTTATAGTGCATAGTGTCATAATCCATGCAGTTGTCCATATCCTAAATCCAGGAGTTGTTCTAAATTTTTCTCATTCACTTACTCATTATTTCTAATAAAGCACCACATTTCCTTGCTGCTTCTCTGTCCTTCTCCCAGGGTTCTTCCTACATGAACTCACAGTTTACTGTCTGCATTACTTCACTAGACTCTTAAATTGTCTACCTTCCTCAAGTCTCTCCCCATTCATTACTTATCCCAAATCAAACTTGTCTTTATATCTTTCATAATGTCAAACCTGAGTAGTCATTCCCTGGCTTAAATCTTTCACTGGGTTCCCAGAGCTTTCAGGTTGAAGTTCAAGCTCATTAGCATGGCAAATACGGCTCTTCGTGGCCTGACATTTTTATCTCTGGTCACTTTCCCAAAATACTGCATACTCCTCCTGTGACTACCTAGTTTTAGTCATTTGTGTTGTGGTATATACCATTGTGATTTTCCATGTGCATTTTTTCAACCTCAAATCTCTCTTTATCTCCTTCCCCTTATATAACTAATTTTTTCCTGGTTCTTTAACACTAGATAATGTTGTCACATCCCAAGTGTCTAATCCACATGCCTCTCATCTATACTCCCATAAACAGGGGCACATTTCCTTCCCAGCACTTATCATCCCCTATTAATCCTGTTGGTTCACTGTCCCTTGATAGTGGGCATAGAGTCTCCAGGGTCTGTGGTAGTATTGCTTGGAAATGCGTAGTATGAATAAATGGATAAATGAGCCTAAGAAATAGGTTAATTGTTCTTAAGTACTTTCCGTATTTTCATTTACTTTTAATCAAGCCTTGGCTTCATCCAATTATATTTAAATCCTGATGAGGGTATTCAATTTAATCCATTGTAACCTTAAATGTTGAATCTAAGAACATTACCAAGACTGGTATTGTTGACCGTGCATTCAGATAAATAATCAGACATATAGAATAAGAGATTTAACCCACAAACGATATGACTTTATGGAAAGAGATTAGAAAAGAACTAAAGAGCTTTTGGCTCAATATCGGGTGCTTCTGCTATATATCCCTGTTTTGTTGTTATCAGTTAAGAAATGTTAACTTTTTAAAGGTTAATGTGATGGTGCTAAGCAGTCTCTGAGGTGTGATTGATCAGTTTAAATGTAAACTATTTTGGGGGCGCCTGGGTGGCTCAGTTGGTTGTGTCTGCCTTTGGCTCATGTCATGATTCCAGGGTCTTGGGATTGAGCCCCATGTTGGGCTCTATGCTCAGCAGGAAGTCTGCTTCTCCTTCTCCATCTGTCCTTCCCCCTGCTTGTACACTCAAACTCTCTCTCTCAAATAATTAAATAAAATATTAAAAAAATGTAAACTACTTTGGTGACTGTAATAAAGTCATAGTATTGAAAAAATTCAAATTAGGATCTTTTAAATCAAAATATAAAAATACTCATGACAATTGAGAAGTCATACTTAATAAATTTTAAGATTATAAATTTTAATCTTGAGGCAGAGCTTGTTTTAATGAAACTGGAAACAACTTGAGTTTATAAAAGAATATATAATAGAGATTATTTCATAAGCTATCAAATAAGATCTTTCACTATGAAAAGTGGTAGTGTATTCGAGCGCCTTTCTCATTCTTTTGAGTATGGAAGGACCACAGTTCATGCTCTTGGTCTGTGCAAAGATGAGTGAGGAGGACAGAGAAGAGCCAGCCAGGGCTTGGGATCTTACCTGCCTCACGTGAGCAGGGCAAGAATAGTCCTGTGTACCAAGTAGAAGTTTTGTCATGAATTTTTGTAACTTAAAAAAGAAAAAAAATACCATTTTCACTTTCTGTCTGATTCTTGCTTTCTAGCCTCTTCTTTAACTGCTTATCATGAGTGAAACGATCTATAACACAGGGTTATCATATTACCATCTTTGGAACACTGCGTGCTATGTCCTCTAAATACTTTCTTACTTTAATTAACCACCTGTGTCATAGGTCTTATCTCTGATTTAGAAATAGTGAAATTGAGGTTTGGCTTAAATGACAATGTAACACATATTCAGAGTTAATGAGAATTTTAAACAGGAATGGCCCATAAAGGTCATGTGGTCTCTCTTATCATATGGGTGAAGAAATAGATCTGGGGAGGTCCAGGGAGTTTCCCAAAGTCCTATATTTAGTGGTCAAGCAGGGGCTAAAACTCATTCTTCCTGTATTTAAGTATTTACTTGGCCATTATTCTTAGTAGAATGTTACCTACTCCTTGTATTTATGAAGCATTTAATAAGGTTATCAATTGATAATTGTTATATTCTCTCTCTCATATGTATACACATATAAAAAGAAGATAGGTATAAAGATTAAGAATATAAATTCTGTAGTTATTCAAGTGCAAAATGTGGAGGGAAAACCTAGTGGAAAAGATGAAACTATTTTTTCTGCTTGAATAGTATTTTTAGGCCAAGGCCAATGGCATGTTCAGAGAAAATGTACAAAATTGCTTTAGTAACTCAATTTCAGAAGAATTTGACCTTGTCAGAAAGATCTGCTATATCTGCATGAGAAATATTAAGGAGTCCAAGAGAAAAGAAAGATGACATGTTCAGGATTCTCCTCCATTGCATTGGAGTATCTGGGCAATTGAAGGGAGAAACTTCTGTTTGTCTTTTGAGTGACAAGTCTGTTAGTTAATGTTGTCAGGGAAAATATGCTTTTCAAGAGTTTAATCCTTGGCCCTTCACCACCAAAATACTCTAAAGTGCTGGGCTTTAAGCAATTACTTTTGATTATGGTTTTGAGAAATGAAAAGATGGCAACTTTTTTACAAACCAAATACTAATGAGTATTACTAAAGATTTATAACACTTATTTGTAGAGAAGCTTTGTGATAATGTGAAAGAATGTGAGTAACTCTCCATACTGGCTGTATAACCTTGGACAAGCCATTTCTTTTTATTTTCCTTTGTAGAATAGACATAATGCTCTCCACTGGATTAAATTTGATGCATATCAAAAAGCCTTGTAAATTGCAATGTTTTAGGTCAGGGGTTGGCCAGCTTTTTGTGTAAAAGGCCCGATAGTAGATATTTTATGTTTTGTAGGACAGAGGTCTTTGCTACCACTGTACTCTGCCGTTGTAGTATGAAAGCATCCCTAGACAGTACATAAACAAATTAATATGGCTATATTCCAATAAAACTTTATTTATAGATAGAAATGGAATTTTGTGAAACATATCGTGAAATCTTCTTTTGACTCCCTCCCCTCCCCCCCCCCACCCCACAATCATTTCAAAATGTAACAACCAGTGTTAACTTACAGGCTATATAAAAAATGTGGATTTGGCCTGAGGTGATAGTTTGCCAGCCTTTCTCTAGGTGATTGTCCAATTAGAAAATAGTTCCAAATTTGGAGGGATTATAGTACTGTGGTAGTGTTAGGGGATTGCATTTACTTAAGCCATTTAGGTGATTGACTCCTATTTCTTCCCATGACACTGAGAACATGTCTTTGCATGTGTTCCCAGGTAATGTCCAAGAATACAGTCACAGAAACAATTTTCTGTTGTTTGCCTGCCTCACAGTTAGGCAGAATGTCTCAAGTAGTGAAAGCAGCACATTGCACCCACACAATTCAGAGCTGAATTGATACAGATAAGTGGTGTCAGCATTTCTGTTCAAAAACAAATTTTTCAAAGTTTTGAGGTCTCAGCACTTTTCCAGGCACCACAGATTGAATCTTGGCACACAAATTCCCAGTCTCAATGTAAAATTCTCATCTTTCTTTTTACTTTTGCTAGTTATATTCCAGAGCCAATCTCTTTATATTGCAGAAACGGGCTGAAAGTAGAAAGCTCATTGAAATCAAAACAGCCAAAGGGGGGGCAGAAAGGTGCTTATTTAATTAATTTATTTGCAACTGTTGGCCCAATAGGTTTATTTTTAAAGAATTTTTGCAAATAAAAATATTTGCTCTCGGTCTTTGTATTTTATACAGTTATTTTACAGTTTTATACAGTTTTTTGGAATGAAGAGATTTCCATCACATGGATGGTTTTGTAAAATGTCTTATTACACAGGTGACATGTGTGGTCACCACAGCTGTTATTTAAGAGACAAAGAGATGACTAAGGAGAATCATAAAATTGCAGTATTGATGATCAGACCTATTCCCTTGCCTTTATTTGAAAGATAATAGTGACAGAGTTAGAAACAGGATTTGGGGATTACAACACATGTAGATGGAGTCTTCATTGTAGACCATAGAGTATTGTATATGTTGAGCCTAATTCCTTTTCCAATGGTTCTAATGAATTATTTGCCTTGAAAAAGGTCTTATTGGTACAAATTAGAGGGCACAGCTTTGTAATCACCTATTAATAGATGTCTGCCTAAGCAAATATAAGAAATAACAAACTTTTATGTGCCCAATTTAGATGAAAGATACTAAAAGAAGACATTAGCTGAGAAGTGTTATAAGATCAAGACTTTTTAAAAAGGTCAACAACCACTTAGCAATTAGTCCTCAGGCCTGAAATTTCTCTGGAAGTGAAACAACAGGCTGGTATTTTAATGGAAAGAGAAACTTTATAAGGCAAACTTTTGGCATATAACTTACAAAACTAAAATTCACATGCTTTAAAAATCAATTTTAGTAGATCAAAAAATGATGTCTAGAAATCTATTTTTTATTGAAATACTAATACACAGTGTTATATTAATTACAGGTATACCACATATTGATTCAATAATTCTGTACATTACTCAGTGCTCACTGTGGTGAGTATAGTCATCATGTCACCAAACAGGGTTATTACAATGTTGTTGATTATATTCCCTATGCTGTATTTTTCCATCTCCATGATGTATTTATTTTATCACTGGGAGTTTGGACCTCTTAATCCCATTTATCTATTTCTTCCGTCCTGTCACCCGCTGCATATCTGGCAGCCATCAATTTGTTCTCTGTATTTTGGAGTCTGTTTGTTTTGTTTTTTAGATTCCACATGTAAGTGAAATCTTATGGTATTTGTCTTTGTTTCACTTATTTTACTTAGGATATAGTCTCTATGTCTCTGTCACAAATGGTTAAGATCTCATGCTTTTTATGGCTGAGTAATATTCCACTGTATATATGCATGTATGTATGTATACATACATACACACATATGTGTATACACACACCACACCTTCTTTTATTCATCTATTGATGGACACTTGGGTTGTTTCTGTATCTTAACTCTTGTAAATAATGCTACAATAAGCATATTGGTACATATATATCTTTTCAAATTAGTGTTTTTATTTGGTTAAATACCCAGTAGGGGAATTACTGGATCATAGATATTTCTGCCTTTAATTCTTTGAGGAATCTCCATACTGTTTTCCATAGTGGCTGCACCAATTTACATTCTCACACAGTGCATAAGGAATTGCTTTCCTCCACATCCTCACCAACACTTGTTTTCTTGTCCATTTGATTATAGGTATTCTGACAGGTGTAAAATGATATCTCACTGCATTTTGATTTGCATTTTCTTGATGATTTGTGAAGTTGAACATCTTTTCATGTGTCTATTTGGTATCTGTCGTCTTTGGAACAATGTCTATTCAGCTCCTCTGCCCATTGTTAATTGGATTTTTTGGTGTTGAATTGTTTCAGTCCTTTATATATTTTGGATATTAACTCCTTATTGGATATATAATTTACAAATATCTTCTCCCATTCAGTAGGTTGCCTTTTTGGTTTTTGATTGTTACCTTTGCTGTGTAAAACCTTTTAATTTTGTGTAGTCTGGTAGTTTATTTTTGCTTTTGTCTCCATTGCCGTAGGAGACCTATCTAGAAAAATGTGGCTAAGGCTGTAGTCAAAGAAATCTATATTTTTATAAAGCTCCACGAGTGTTTTAGAGTAGGTTCCAGGGAATAGAATTCGAGGCAGTTAATATTACATAGGAGGTTTTCTGGGGAGTGCTCTAGGGAATAATATAGTTGGAGAGAGAAGCATGCCTGGAAAATAGGAAAGGCTGAACCTCAAAGTAGTTGCAGTACAAGTTCCACCTGGAGCTGGGATGACCCTTAAGACAAGGAGGACTATAGCCTTGCCTTGACAATCACTGGATGAAGGCTGTCCTGGGGTGGGGGGTTAGGGTAGATGGGCAAAAACCTGAGTGAGGCAGATCTTTTCAATAGAGCATAGTTGCCAGAGAGGGTCTCCCTATGTGTTAAAAACAGTTAACACTCTTGGTAACCAAAAGTATGAGCACTTCAGTCCCAAAGGTGTTTCTGGACAATGCCCCAAGGCATCCATTACAACAAATGATTCTTAGGAGTAAAAAAGTGATTGTTTAAGGGTTACTGGGAGCAAGTATTTGGACTCCAGAGCAGAAAAGGGGCATTTATCTATTTCTAAAGCATGTACTGAGTATCTTCTGTGTGTCAGGTACTCAAGATATAAACATGAAAGAGTAAGTTCCCTTCATTCAAGGATCTTACTTATCTAGTTGAAGGCAGAGACATAAAAAATTAAGGCATAATTGCTAAAATAGGGGGATATTTATGGGTTTCAAGATGTTTTTGAATGTATTGGTTTACAAAAAAGTGTTCTTATGTGGCTTATTTTCATTTGGTAGATTACAGTTTACAAATCTAATAGTCAATTTAAGTTTCTTTTCCTTCACAGATGTTTCCATGTTTTCTAATTTCTTACTGTACTTTGATGAAGCAACCAGAATCTTTGAAAAACAAATACTCTTCTACAATCAAACCATTTGCTGAAAATTAAACCAAATGTATGAAGTGCCAGAATAAACTCTTGGTATATACAGTGCATAGATCCTGATACCCTTTCTTGATTCTTTCAATTTTTTTTTTTTTTTTAGATTTGTTTATTTGACAGAGAGAGAGAGAGAGAGGAGGAGGAACAGAGTGAGAGGGAGAGAAATCTTTAGGCAAATTCTGTGCCAAGCGTGGATCCTGACATGGGGCTCAATCCCATGACCCTGAGATCATGACCTGAGCCAAAACCCAGAGTCATTGCTCAAGTGACTGAGCTACCCAGGCATTCCTCAATTCTTTCAAATTAATGACCACAATTGTACCATATATTGTCCTTTGTAAAATTCATCCAGATAGAACCAAAGCCTTTAGTATTTTAAACTCTTTCGAAGTCTGTAACTAAAGTAATTAGTATTCCTACTTTCTGAATAAGAAATTGATTTCTTTGATTGCCTCATATATATCTTTTCACTTTTGTTCCAAATATTAGTAATTTTCAGGGATCTTTTCCATAGAATTATCATGAACATGATGACAAGCAACAACAACAAAATCCCCCCCCCCGCAAAAAACCAAACCAGAAACAAAATAACAAAACAAAAACAACCCAAGAAGTTGCATCAGAAAGCTGGGATGTTAGTTATTGTCATAAAGGATTCACTGCTGCTTGCTAAATTCATAGCTCACACAGTTCAAGTTTATGCCTCATAAAAACTATTGTTATAAGTCATAGACTTTATGGTCATTCACCAAGTTATCAAAAGGTGAAAGGTAAATGTCAATTCAATATATTGTTTTATAATAATTTTTCACAAATTCTGTTGGTGTATTGGCCTAATAGGGGCCACTCTCTGATAATATGAGGGGTATTTGTACATATGTACGTATACATATATAGAAAATTATATTTATATGCATATATGCAATATAGATGTATTTAAGAATTTGATAAATCTGATATTTCAAATCCATGAGGAAAGATAGGCTGATTAGAAACGACAAATACCCACCATTTGCTTCGATGTGGATGGAACTGGAGGGTATTATGCTGAGTGAAATAAGTCGATCGGAGAAGGACATTGTATGGTCTCATTCATTTGGGGAATATAAAGGAGAGTGAAAGGGAATAAAGGGGAAAGGAGAAAAGATGAGTGGGAAATATCAGAAAGGGAGACAGAACATGAGAGACTCCTAACTCTGGGAAACGAACTAGGGGTGGTGGAAGGGGAGGTGGGCGGGGGGTGGGGGTGACTGGGTGACGGGCACTGAGGGGGGCACTTGATGGGATGAGCACTGGGTGTTATTCTATATGTTGGCAAATAGAACACCAATAAAAAATAAATTTATAAAGAAAAAAAAGGCTGGTCAACAAATGGGATTGAAATAAATGTAGATTTTTTTTAGCTTACTTAGCTATATAAAATATAGATGGATTAAAAATTCATATAATAAAATTATAAATGTTTAGAGGAAAATATATAATAATTGTATAGTCTTGAAAAGAGAAAAGATTCCCAAAGCAATCATGAAGTCTAGATACCATAAAAGAATAATTTGAAATATTTATGCAAAAGCAAGAAGAAACAATGAAGCAAACTTTGGTAAGGCACAAACTATAGTAAACATTTAAAAATCACAATAAATAAAGTTAGAAGTGACAGACTTGGAAAATATATTTTAAATATTTTAACCAATAAAAGAAATACATGTGGCTTTTAAAAAATCTTAGCATATTAATATAGAGGGTATAATCAAAATGGAAAAATCAGTAAATAGCATTTTTTTTCTTTTTAAATTCAAATAATTTGAAAACTTGTTTCTCTTTTGAGGGGTAGGACTTTTCAGAAAGTTTCAATAAATTATACTAAATTCTGGGAAAGATGGAGAGAGAAAGAAGCCTCATAATTCTGGAAAGCAGTTTAGCAAATATGTATAATAAAACTTCAGTATTACATACTTGCTGAACTAGCAAATATTCATAGAGAAATTGTGCCTAGAAATATACCAGAGATAAATACAAAGATGTATAATCAAAGAATGTTTATGTTACTCTTATACCAGATTTCTGGGAAAAGTCCATATGGCCAACTGAAGAGCATTGTTAAATGATGATTTAATAACTCATGGAGATACTGTGAAGCTATTAAAATGTTTTCAAAAACTAATGATGTAGGAAAAATCCATGCTATAAACTAAAATGAAAAAGTAGGATAAAAAATTATATGAGATATACGTATCTACATATTTTGAAACAACAAAAATATATTTTTATATGCATATATGAGATATAAATATATAAATCATATAGAAATTATTTTATGTTACATGGGATTTCTATTTTTTAAAACATATTTTTCAGTTTTGAAATGTTCAACAATAAGCATGTTTCAGTAACCTAATTTTTAAAATACTTAAAGCATAACCCAGTTAATTTACATATAGTCAACAAACATATTTTCCCATGAAAGGAAAGCATAAAAATGTTTATTTCCATGTTTATGGAAATTCAGACCTAAGATGCAGTTTGAAGCTCTTTAGACTCTTATTCAAAATGCAGTTGTAATATTAAATAAAATAAAGGTGGTAGGAACCAGCACAATAGCAGTAGACCTGTTTGAACTAAAATTCCATTGTATTATAAGACATGTAGTTCCTCTTACCCTGGAGTGTTGATACTTCTGTCATAGTATTTTTGTGAAGAGTCAGTATGATCTAGAACATGGTAGGTGCTTGGTAATTTTAGCTCCTAGGCCTCTTTCTCCTTGTCCTCTAAACACAGAACAGACGTAAACATAATTATTTATTGTTTTTTTTCTTAGTACTTTTAAGGTGTTGGAAGTCTTCCTACATGAAATCAGTACCTTGTTCTTGGTGATGAGAGCAGGGCACAGCAGCTAGAGAGTAAATCACACAGAGCCTTTTCTCTCAAGGATGAGGTTCAGAGGGTTTGCTTCAGTTCAATGACTGGTTGTTCACAGCTGAAACTGTTGTGATTGGCCAATACCACTGCCATACTGATTATTTCACTTAACCCTGCTTCTCACTTTGGAGAATTTAATCATACTGGCAGAGGCAAATCAAGAGGCATACACATAGCTTCAATTCCTAAAATCTTGGGCCAGTTATTCTGGTTATCCTGTAGTCTAACAGCCACCCAGATTCTGGAAACCAATACAAACATAGAATAGGTATATCAGTTGCCTCTATTTTAGTCTACTTCTTTAAACCATCTAAGAATCCTTACAGTCCAATACCTGTAGGTATAAAACAGTACCCCGTCTCACCTAAAATAAGATTGAAGCATCATAAGAATATGCACTTTGAAATTTGGTCACATTTTTTCCCCAGAGATGATGGGTTTAGTGAGCTGGATGAGCCTGTGAATATTTTGAGGAGTTTGAGCTCTTGAATTTCCTTCCACATCCCATCTCTTGAGAAGCCCAGGTAATTCTCTGGGAAAGGGTTTAATAGACAACAGATGGATGTGAAAGCCCTGCCTCTGGTAGATAGCAAACCCAATTGCCACGCCCCTGCCATACTTTTCATCATGTGCCATTTGTAAGTGTGAACCCATATGACCCCGCAGTCAGCCTTTTAAATAATGAGAGCTTTCCTGAGTGAGAATGGCTGCCTTTGGCAGATGCAAGCTTCACATTCAGACATACATTCCTGCAGAGGCTGCAAAATCACTTGTTTGTATCATTGGACACAGACTAGGTGACCTTCATGATCCTTTTACACAATGAGAATTGAACATTTCCTCTTTTTCTTGCTTTCCCATCCCACCCATGCCATATGTTTGCCTTACCATCATGTTAAATAAAATGGAAAAGATTTAAAAATGTGCTCTTTTACTATGGAACTTATAGGGAACAATTGAATAACTTGTGGGACCACACTGAGCTGGCTTACTTGGAGTTAAGCACTTTTGAAGAAGCTGAGAAACAAGAAGATACTCCTCTACCCTTGAGGCTAGAGTGTCTACAGGAAGATGTTCAGTGACAACAGGAAAGAGAAAAGGAACTTCAGCATAAATATGCTTATTTGCTACTGAAGAAAGAGACATTAAAGTCAAAATGCTGAAGTGGAGTTTATATTCCATCACAGATGAATTAATTGCTGGCAATAGTGAATCAATATCCTACCCTCTCTTGGTCATCTGAGATAAGATAATGACAATGACATTACTATAAATCTTTTAAGTTGTAATCATATGACCCATATAGGAAATAATTATACTGTATTCTAGAGGATTTGATGACTAGAATAGTTACATAATAGATGTCATTTCTCTGAAACATGGAAGCTTTTTTAAAAACCACATTATAAATCCTAGGAATTAATAGATTCTTCTTCAATCTGAAACTAGTAACAGCTGAAATAATGATTACATATTCAAAATACTATTTTGTCCATTTCCCCCCCTGCATATTACTGCAAACTTATTTTCATTATGACCAAAGAAGCAGATAAATGTGTCCATTCACAGATGGGGCACTGGGATTGATCTTGTGGGGTAGGAAAACTCTTGCCTTAACTACCCCCATCTTGTTTTTCATTGTAAGTCTCTCTGACCTCTTTGGTTTCCCTTTGTTTGCATTACCTTCCTTCTTTCCTCCTTCTGGTCAATCTTATTACTGCTCTAAGGACCCAGTGAACAAATTAGCTAATCTGTAACACGGGCAGAGGCCCATGGTCTCCTTCACATATGTGGGCAATGTGAGACACCTGGGCATAGGCTAAGTGAGTGAGTTGGAAATGACTTTTTGGACACAATGCACTAAACCAATCTTTTACTAAACCCTATGGGAGCGATTTCCAAGTCAACTTCTAGGGACTAAGAGAAGGACAAGGTCTTTAGATGTACTTTAAACAGAGCACCACCACCAGCTTCCACACACCCGCTGCTTACTCTGAAGACAAATTTTGCTAAACCCAAAGTGGTTTATGATAAATTTTATGTTTGCAGGTTTGGCGTCTAAAGAGGAGAAGATTTATTTAAGAGGCATACTGAGTGCTGGTGAAAGCTACACTTACTATGTATAGAGCTTTACCTTTTTTAACAAGAAAACCACTGACTTCCCTTGATATTTAAAGGTCAGAATTTGAAGTAATGTATATTACTCTTTCTGTATCTGTACAATATGATTACATATGTGAATGGTTAACAAAAATATATACTTTGATATCTAAATAGGACCTCAAAACAGTATTTTGTAGCCATTGTAAGAGGTTAGCATTGTAATCAGGCTATGCCCTTTGTTTTTATTGATTGCTTTTATTTAGTTCTTTGTCATATAACCTGTAGTTACAATTAAATGGTGTAAGTCTGTCTATTTGCAAACATATAGATGACTTTCTTTTTCTCTTAGCTTTTTAACATTACACTCTTAGCTTTTTAACATAATACATGAACTGGTTTCCCACCCCATATTCCCTTGGTCCAAAAAAATGGCACCTCCAGTTTTCCAGTAGATCAGGCTTAAAACTTAAGAGTCTTTTCTACTTTCTTTCATATCTCACATCCAGTTCATAAGAAGTTAGCTGAATACATCCAGAATTTGGCCACTTCTTATTCCCTTAATTGCTGCCATCTGCCATGTTTTGCCTGCATTATTACAATAATCTCATATTTGATGTTTTTGTGTCTTTGTGCACTCTACTCATTGGCCAGAGTGAACTTTCTAAAGCTGTAATCAAATCATGTAATTCCTTTACCCCTACCTTCCAGTGACTTCCAACTTCACTTAGTGTCAATTTCCAAAGTCCTTACCAAGACCTATTAATGCCCTTTATCCTCTGGCCTCTTGTTACTCTCTGACCTCATTTCCTAAGAGTCTTCCCAGCTCACTTGGCTTCTGACACTGGGGCCTCCCTGCCTTTTCTGAGAAACCTAACACTCTTGCCCTAAGGGCTTCCTGTGCCAGGATTGAGCTTCCTTTGGATATTCGGATGGCTTAATTCCATACTTTCTTTAGGTCTGTTCAAATATCATCTTCTCCATGAGGCCTTCCTCAGCTACTATTCATGAACTAGAATCCTGTTATTCCACACCTGGCAATTCCAACTTCCTTATCCTGCTGTACTCTGTTAGCTCCATCAGAGTAGAGATGTTTTGATCCCCAATACTTAAAGCAGTGCCACAACATAGTAGCTGCTTCATGACTATTTTTTGAATGAGTTCATCTCTAATAATTCTGTCATGGGGTGGTAGACCAAAGCTTGAACAGGCAGCCAAAAAAACTTAGTTTAGTGTAGATCTGCCACTAACTAGCTATATTTCCCTTGGCAGGTTCTTAACTTTTCTTTATCTCAGATTCCTAAATCTGAGATAGTTTCTGTTAGTTCCATACCTCTTGGACCCATTGCAAAGAAAATGAGAAACATTTTGAGTAGGTTGGACAAGTACATGGTTCTGCCTCTCCTCTATGGTAGACTTCACTTATTGATTATAAAACTATATCCCTCTAAGTTAGGACTGTTCCAAAAATCCTCTCAGTCTCCTAGGAGAGATAGCAGTTATTGAGTTTATAGTGGAAGTATAACCTGTTGTTAATACCACTTTGGGAGTATCTATGAGCTTAGAAGTGAGTTGAGACCAAGGGGATTTGATACCCTTTCTCCAGCCTTTTTCTGTTTGTTCCCTCCCATTCCCCCTTCCATGCTCAATGTAGATGCCACTTTTCTTGGGAAATCTGCCCCCCCCCATCCAAAGTTGTGTGAGGTGGCTCCTCTAATGTGATTACCTAGTTTTCCCAATTATCCTACTTATATTTTAATCTGTATTTTAATTTGTCTGCTTTGCCCACTCAACTGTATTCTCTAGAAGTTCAGACCATATGTCTTCTGTTCTCCATTGCATATCTAGAATCAAGAACTGGGCCTGATATAAGTATTTGCTAAATGAATAATAAAGGAGTAAATGGATGAATGACTCCAAGGGCAAAATTCTTGACACTGCTGGCCTACCTACCATATCTCTTTTAGTAAAATTATCTTTCATTTAGAATAAAGATGTAGCTCTGTTTTGGTTAAATTTCCAAATTCTGACACCTACCAGTTTTGGGGTTAATCACTCTTTGTTGAATAATTAAATAACCTGGGTAGTAAGAGTTTGTGCTATTTAGGTTAATTTGATAAACTAATACCTTAGGGATATATTCTTTTAAAATCTTATGTAGAATCTAGTCCCATGAGATTTGACTAAAAAGGGCTCCATGGTTCAACATGTTTGGAAAACATTGTTCATTAACCTTTCCCCTTGGAATTTTGCCACAGACATTGGCATATTACAGACACTGAATCACTCAGTAAAGAACTCTAATTTTTTTTGAGACACAATTTTTCACTATCTCTATTTCCTACTGAGTGTTTCTTTGGACATGGTTTAAGAAGTGTAGATGTATGCAAATAGGGGCCATTGAGTCACTTTATACAGTAACCATCATGTGGTAGTGAGCAGGATGGTTTGAAAGAGGTAAGATCAGTAGAGAGGTGATTATAGAAAGCTGGATGGAAGAGGATGGAGCCTGAAACAAAAGATCTCATAGTGACAATGAGGAATGAAAATATTTGTACAAGAAATTGATCTCATTACTGGATGGCCTCTTTTGAGACTAGCTGAGGTAGTTAGGGAATCAGGGCTCTGTAGTGCTTTCCTTCAAAGGGAAGAGCTTGACTTTGTTTTTAAACCATTCTGGTTCCTTAAATAGCCAGATGTGTATCATTATTTAATGCATGTATGATGCCCTGCTGTATTTATATTCATGTTAAAAATCAAGATTATAGCCAATTGTAATTTATTATTCTCAAAGTATGTGTTGATTTTTAAAAATAAATCTTTTTGAACTGCCATATACAAATTCCTATTCCTAGGTCTTGCCTTCCAAGTCTTTCCCTGTGAAGTGTGTGCATGCATCTGTGTGTGTGTGTGTGTGTGTGTGTGTGTGTGTGTGTGTATTCATTTTCTCGGGCTGCTGTAACAAAGCACCACAAACTGGGTGGCTTAAAACAAGAAAAAAATTATTCTCTTATATTTCAGGAGTCTAGAGGTCTGAAATCAAGGTGTCAGCAGGGCCATGTTCCCTCTGAGATTAACTAGAATCCTTCCTTGTCTCTCCTTAGCTTCTGGTTGTAGCCATCAAAGCTTCATGTTCCTGACTTGCAGCTGCCTCACTCCACACTCTGCCTCTGTCCTCAGATGGCATTCTCCCTGTCTGTCTCTGTGTCCAGATTTCTTCTTTTTTTAAAAAGAACACCAGTCATGTTACATTGAGGGTCCACTGTCCTCTAGTATAGCTTGGTCGATCTAAACCCATCTGTATTGACCCTATTTCTAAATAGTGTCAGGTCACATTCTGAGGTATTGGGAATTAGGGTTTCAACATTTCTCTTTTGGGGACACAAAATTATGTGTGTATATGTGTGTGTGTATAATATGCCAACATACCATGCAAAGAAATTTCTTCTCAATCTTGCCAGTAGTTTTCCTGACACCTGCTTACAAGAAATGACCTGTTGATTATAAAACTATATCCCTCTAAGTTAGGACTGTTCCAAAAATCCTCTCAGTCTCCTAGGAGAGATAGCAGTTATTGAGTTTATAGTGGAAGTATAACCTGTTGTTAATACCACTTTGGGAGTATCTATGAGCTTAGAAGTGAGTTGAGACCAAGGGGATTTGATACCCTTTATGCTGCAAAAGATGGACAAAGCCCAGTGTGAAAAGGTAGAATTTGTCATGCCTGCTCCTCGTGCTGCAAACCAATTATTGGGCTACCTAGTCTTTTCATTCAAATTGGAGTTTATAATGCAACACTAATTTTAAGAGGTAATTCTACTAATGTATTCTTTTTGGTCTAGCATTTTATTATACCTCAGCTCCCCTCCCCTTTTTATAATCCAAATATATTTTCTTTCAGGTTATTTCACTAAGCCATTCTGAGCTAATTTTATTACTTTTTGGATGGTAGGAGGCTAGGCAGGGTGGCCTTTCTGAAAGCCAAGCTGTACTGACTTCTCCTGGCTCATAAATATTAATAATGTGTTACTGTGCTTGTGTGTGCTAAAACATTGTTGTGGAGATTGTACAAGAAAGGCATTTTATAATTTCATGCAGACTTGGAATAGCAAGAAAATGGGGCAATGACATTTGGGGGAGCACAATGTCTAAATGTTAATATTGTACACTGCTTACTATGAATAGGAATTTTTCTTCTTCTGATGCTAATATTGCCAGATGCATGAGAGTGTTTTCTTTTTCAATTTGTACTTTATCCCTTATAGCTATTTTGTTCTTTATAACAGTTATAAAAGAAAAGCGGGCTAGTATTTTGAATAAAGGAGGTGGGATTGTATAGGGAGGAGTTGTTACTGAGCTCTCCTCAACATTTGATGAACATTCCAATTCAGAATAAAAAGACTTGGACTCACTCTCTAAGAGACTCTCTGTGACCAGGCTATCATTCTTAAGAAATGGATTGAACCTTCTTAGTAGCATCTCATAAAAAATTTAGTTAGCTATAAATGTTTAAGGCTGTTGCAGCTGAAATCTTTTTGCCTTATCGGGGGAAAGAAAGAGGCCGTTTTCTGTTAAATGTTTTGTTTTCTCTTCTCTCTCTTTTTTTAATATATATTAGGCAATGCATACCCTGTTAATTAACTGTGCCACTGAGGTATTTAGATGAACAGATCAAACCCATGCACAGGACTCAAGAGAAAAATGAGGAAGTGTTTGAGATGCCTTATTTTTATGAAAGATATGCCTTATTTTTACTTTTGATTTTATATGTCTTACTTTGGAAGCTAATTTTAATTTCATCTATAGCAGACAGTATTCTATTTTTACTTTTCTAAAGGGATCTATCAAATAGGATTTAAGTTGTGTTAGGTTATAAGTAAATAGAGAAATTTCTTGGTTGATACACAAGCCAGACCAAAATATAGGGTTGAATGATATTTTCTACAGTTCCTACTATTTTAAAATGGGAAAAAATGATAGGAAAGAATGAAAAGATAATGCTTAAACAAACTTCCAGGGATTTCTTTCATTACTAACCAAAACCTGCCAAATTTGTCAACTTGCAAATAGGTCTCTCTTCTCCATGAGGGTAAACTGGAATTTTGAAGTAGGTGTGTGTGTGTGTGTGTGTGTGTGTGTGTGTGTGATATATAGAGAAAGACAGACACATAAAGTAGGCCCTAAGGTTAGGGAGCATAAGAAAGAGAGTGGTAGATTAGATTAGAGGACTGATGAGTACCATGCTTGCTGTAAGATTTTGAAGGTCAAAATAAGAACTCTAGACTTTGGATGTTACTGTAAGATGGGAAGTGCTTTGAGTAATGACTTATAATTAAAAAACTCGGAGAGTTGGAGGAGATAAAGACAATAGGGGAAACAAGATTGGAAATAGGGAGACCAGTTAGGAAGCTATTGCAGAAGTTCTGTTGCCTGGTAGTGACCTGCCCCACAGTGATGGCAGAAAGGGGTTGAAAGATGGTCAGATTCCAGTTGGTTGAGGAATGTGAAAGAAAGGGGTCAAAGGTGACTTCAAGGATTTTGGCCTGAGCAACTAAAGGAATAGACCTTTCTTCTATAGATATGGGGAGCTTAGAGGAGGATCAGGTTTGGGGAATTTCCTATAACTCTTTCCTTTGCCTATTTTTCTCTGATCATACTGTTTTTTTTTTCTAGAACATATTGGGCATTCTCTCACCTCTGAGGGTACACACCCCCAGTTTTAGTAGATTAACACAGTAGAGGTTTATTTCTTGCCCAAGTCAGGGAAAGGATGAGATTACATATAGATAGCAGCTCATCTTAAAGGAGTAATTTGGGTGCCCTGGGTCCTTGCATCTGATGGCATCTACTCTCTTCAATAAGTGAGAGAAGAAAGAACACAGAATATTACTTCTGAGGGAGATTTTCATGAGCAAGGCCTATACTTCTATCTCCATTCTGTTGGCTAGAATACATGGCCTTTCCTAACTGGTAGTGAGGCTGGCAAATGTTACCTAGTTGTGTGTGCAAAAGAAAAAGAGACAGGTTCTATGAATTTCTGCTGCGTTTTATTCATCTAGTTAAATCATCTCCTTAAATATCCATTTATTCTCCCTAGACATAGAACCCACTCACCAATGGAACACAGTCCAAAGTCCCATCACTGCACTGAGCTCAAAGAACAGTATCTCCCAGTAATATGAAGTCCTCCTTATCAGTATTGGGTGCAGTTCTTACAGTCTTGTAACTTCTGAATTGAAAAAGACAATTTATCTTCTCCTATCCCCATTGTATAGCAGGGAAAGAGAGAAGGTATAAGTCTAATAAAAATGCCTACTAGGAAAAGGGGAGGGTGGGAGACAAGGACTGGTGCGTGGCAAGAATAACATCCTGCTGAAAGGTGGGGAGTGTCCTTTGTTATTGTTCTCCTTGGTTCCACCCTTTGTATTCCTAGTACATACAATTGTGCTTATTGTATGACTGCATTTTGGCCTAGAGTTGCATGAGTTAATGAATGTATATAACTGCACATAACAAGACCACATAATAGGTACTGCTGATATCATCATCATTACAGCAAACTTAAGTGCCAAGTTTCTTTAGGTTTGGCTGAAATTATATCGACTTAGTGTGTTAAGACCAGTCACTATCATGATCACAAGCTATAATGGTAGGGTTTTTTTTTTCTTCTGTTTGATGTGTGTGTGTGTGTGTGTGTGCGTGTGCGCATCTAGAAGAAATTGCTTAATACATTTTATTGTAAACAACAATTTATAGGGCAAATATAGGAAAAGATTTAAGGAGTCTATGGTTTGAGTATGTTGGAGAATCTGCATTAAAGCTCTAGCTGATACTTTCTGTGCCTATAGCACTAAAACTAGTTTTCCATCTTCCTAGAATAATAAAATTGTTAGAAAAAACTCTGAGACTTATTCTTTTTATGACTTTCAAACTTCAAGCTTCCATAGGAACATTGTAGCTTTGCAAAATTGGTGTTTTATCTTGGCAAAAAAAAAAAAAAAAGCTCCTTGTTTTGGAGCTGAGGAATAGTAAAGAAGATCGCTATGTACAAATTAATAAATTCTTATGTCTTCACTCTGTAAACATATAAATTAAACAGAGGAGACAGACTACATTTTAGAAACTGTTAAAATATTTTGCTGAGATTCCTTTGAGCCTTGCTGATGTCTTGTGAGCCAATCCCAGGTTGGTGTTGATGGACCTGACTCTGAATAGAAAGGCCGGTACTCACAGTGCAGAATAATTCACCTATGCATGTGTTACCAAAGGTTTTCTAATGATATTCTGAGCCTCTGCTCTGTGCTTCATCTCAGATATGAAGAATGTGCAGCTAGCTGTGTGTTGCTTGTTCTGAACATGTTCTACAGTTAACGAAGATCCTCAAGCTATAGTCCAACATCTCTGGATAGGAACAAGAAACAATCGAATATCCTTAAAAAAAACAAACAAACAAACAAAAAACCCTGTGCTAGTCACTTTCATAAGCATTTTCTGGAATTTATTTCTTCCTCTAAAATGTCCTAGCTATGTTTCCTTAATCTTTTGCTTCCCCTGGTTTCTCTATCTTCATTAGTGTAGTGGATCATAATAGCACAGCCCTATCCTGCACCCACCCAGAAAGTTGAGGTTTACTTTATTTTTTAAAATTTTATTTTATTATTTACTTATTAATTATTATTATTTTTAAAGATTTTATTTATTTATTCATGAGAGGCACAGAGAGAGAGAGAGAGGCAGAGGGAGAAGCAGGCTCAACGCAGGGAGCCGGATGTGGGACTGGATCTTGGGTCTCCAGGATCAGGCCCTGGGCTGAAGGTGGCGCTAAACCGCTGAGCCACCTGGGCTGCCCAAGAGGTTCTTTTGACTTGTTTCTATCAGCTTGATTTCCTGAAGATTTATCCCTGTTTTTTGTTTGTTTGTTTGTTTTTTGTTGTTTTGTTTTTTTCCCCCCAAAGGTGGGCTTATCATGAAGTTAATGAAGTTTAAGTTTCAGGGCTCCTTGCTTTCATGGACTATTTATCTGAGCCCATGGATTTTGCATATTGTGTAAGATGATCTTTGCTTTGCATGGTACTAAGTTAACTGAAATTCATACAAGTTTCCACTTTGTACAGCTATATTATTCCACACTGTGAATACCT
This sequence comes from Canis lupus dingo, assembly GCF_003254725.2. Taxonomy (NCBI): domain Eukaryota; kingdom Metazoa; phylum Chordata; class Mammalia; order Carnivora; family Canidae; genus Canis; species Canis lupus. The sequence goes on along the minus strand of NC_064258.1, from coordinate 33,646,530 downwards.
GTAGCAGTTGTTTTTTGGCATTTTCCTTCATCTTTCCTTTGTAAAACAAAAGACAAACCAAAAAATACTGAAAAAAGCTGCTTTTATTTGTTGAGTAGTGTTCTTAAGTATGTTGGGTTTCTGGCTCAATGATATTATGGCTTAGCAAATATTCTTTGGAATTTCCTAAAAAAAAAAAAAAGTGGAAACCTAAAACAGCATATTATCTGAAAGATAATTGTGAAGTTTTAAAGTAGGAATGAAGAGGAAGACACACAATATGGCACACTAACTTGATTAATGTTGTTAATTGAATAAATGTTATTGCAGAATATCAGTTTTTTTTCAAGAAATGAGGCAGAAAATGATGAAGAAAACTTTGCTATCCAAGTAGTTTATAATTGAGAGGAGGATGCTAAATACACACTCATTTTATGTGATGATATTAGAGAGATTTGAAAGCTGCTGAGCAGCAGGTGGTTGAGAAAGGCTTGAAGAGTGACAAGAATAGACATGCTTTTTCCTCAAACACAGGGAACAGCCTGAGCCAACAAGTTTGATTTGAGTTCAAAGTACTTTAAGTACTTCACATACTGAGGGACATCATATAGGAGGGGTGGTGGCAGGGTGTGAAACTCAGTAGTTCAGGTGTGAGTGATGTGATTTGCAAATAAAATTAAAATGCTATATAAACCATTATCTTGGACACGTTTAGGTGATACTGGGACTTAGAGAAGACATCCCTAAATTTCCTATGCTGAGTTTGACCTGATAGTAGAACAGACTACCTTTCTTTAAAAAAAAAAAAAAAAGATTTTTTTTTTTTTTTTAAATTCATGAGAGACACACAGAGAGGGGCAGAGACATAGGCAGAAGGAGAAGCAGGCTACCTGCAGGAAGCCCGATGTGGCACTCAATCCCAGGACCCTAGGTTCACGACCTGAGCCAAAGGCAGATGTTCAAACACTGAGCCACCCAGGCATCCCTAGAACAGACTACTCTATCCAAAAAGTGTGAGACTGTTCAACACGTTGGAAACATCATAGTCTTGAACATGGAACAAATCCCAGCTGGAATCCTAGCTCTGTTGTTTACAGTTGAGATCCTTAGGAGAATTAATCTGACTGAACTTCTGTTTCTTTATGTATAAATTGAGACTGTGATGATATTCACTTCTCATGCTTGTTGTGAGCATCACTGAGCTCATGTATATACACCAGTGATGTGATAGGTACTTAATAATCTTAATAAATGATATTGTTATTACCATCAGATAAAAGGAAAGAAGTTAAAAGAAGAGAGAAAGATGTTAACATCATGGGATCTGAAGGTTATTCGAAAGGTAAATTTCCATCAGTTGACATAACATCAGGAGATTATAGTAGCCAGCCAGCATGAAGACAGGGCCACAGAAGGACATTGTGTGCTGCCTCCCTGGACAATAACTGCTTTGGTTGAAATTCTGTATTCTGTGTACCTTGACAAATCAGTGTAAACTTGGTTAAATCCTACAGGAGATTTTTTTCTCTGAACTAACCCTTATTACTTGGCACAATAGCTAAATGTGTAGGAGGAAAAGAGAAGGGAAAATGCATTTTTTGGTTGTTGTTTGAGGAGTACAAAAACAGCCCTAGGATAATGTTAAAATATTTGTCCACCAACCAGAACCAGTCAGTGCAAACCTCCATGGGAAAGACTGGCTAAAGCTTAGGCATGACTGCCATGGTCATCTTAATGCTTGCTTTTGACTGAGAATATGTGAGCAATCTGATTTTCTTAAATTCTCTTAAATTCTTAAATTAATCAAAAATAAAAGAATGGGATGGAATTGGCCAAGCAGAAAGAGTTCAACATTAGATGTACGTTCACTCATTCAATTCTTATTTAGTATATGATAGCTGAAAGTGAGGCAAAGTAGTTAAAGACAGTCCCTACTGTTGGTTTGTTGGAAGAAATACGTTACAAATGTATTCTCTCGTGTTACAGACAGGCTTGATGAAGTAAGAGAAGTATTGTCAAAATGCTGGGGGATTTCAGACAAGAACTACCTGGGTTTGTGTTCCTGCTGTTTGCTTACACTGCTGTTGTCAGCTAAGTAAGGGACCACGCAGTCTCATGTGGATTGCCAAATTTGGAGATGGAAATTCTTTTCCAGTTACTTAATTAGTTCAAGCAAGAGTGTCTCCTCCTCATTAACCAACATTTCCTGAGGGTACCTGTTCTGTATAATGTGTAAACACTGTCTCCTCTTTGATTCTTCCCCTTATTTTTTTTCCTCCAAAGTTTAGGCGCTTCTGCCAGATAGAGATGCCTGAGTTGTCACAGAGCCATTTCTCTACTTATCTTGGACTTTTTTGGGGGGAGATATTAGCCATTTTAATTACCTTTATTAGAGTTTGATTTCTCAAGGTATAGTTTGAATTAAGATGAACCTCACTGGAATACATAGTTGTGTGGTCTAAGATGAACCTAGGAATATAACTGGTTTCAAATACATGTCATCTTGAAATGAAATTGTCTGGGTCTTTAGAGTTGAAATCTATCCAAGCTTCTTAACTGCAGGTGTAGATACCTTCTTATTCTAAGGATGACTGACCTCTTAAGGTAACTAAGACTAATACTACCCAGTCTTTTTTGTTGCATTTATTGTTTTGAATTTAATATCATGTCCCAGCAATACTTTTCAAGGTCCACTTTGACCCTGTTTTTGTTGTGTTTTCCAAAAGGTTGCATAACAAAGGTTACCCTTCTACCTGTGATATTTACATTATTTTAAGAAATTAAATTGCTTTCTTATTATCCTGGCTCATTCTCTCTTAACATCCTGTCCATAGTAAAATGGTTGCTCTCAGCTTTTATTGTTTTTCAGACTTTATTTGTAATAACAACAGATACTTTTTATAGTATTCAGTCTGTGCCAGGCACTATTCTAAACACTTTATACCATTTACTCATTAATCCTCACAACAACCCTGTGAATAGTATTAATTGAACCCATTTCATAGACGAAGAAATTGAGGCTTAGAGCAGTGAAGTATCTTATTTAAGGTTAGGTGGTAAGTAGTAGAGCCAATGTTTAAACCCAGGCAGGTTGCTTCCTCTCTGGCATCTGTGCCTTTAACTGTTTCACGTATTGTCTCTTTAAGTTAGCTTCCAGTTCCTTGTTCTGAATTTGGAATGCACGTAATGATACAAGCAAACATAAATTTTTGTTTTTAAACTTATAATTGTGTAGCTGACCTTGAGCAGTTTGTAGCCTAAGACCTAGATTTTGGAACAGCAGATCATATGAAAAGAAAATAGAATAAAGGCCCTTTTATCTTCCTCAGGACCAGCCCAAGGCAAACTTGTGTAAGAGGTGAAGAATACCTTTCCCATCTTTCACCTTTCTTTCTCACTTTTTGGCACCCCTTTTCTTTACTTTTATGCTATTTTTTGCTTCACTTTCAGTACCTCTAGCCTGTCCAATCCCTAAGAGTGTCCCAAGCTCTCAGTGTAGCTCACTTCAAATACATGTTAAACAGAAAGCAGCCTACCCTCCTTATGACCCTATAATTCCTCTTCTCAGAATCCATCCTAAAACAATATTCTGAAATGCAAAGATTTTCACATAAAGATGTTAATCACAGCTTTCTTTTCAATAATAAAAAATTGGGAACTGCCTGAATGTGCAACATTGGATGAATGGTTAAGTAAATTATGGTAAATGGATGCAACACAGTGTTATGCAACCATAAAAACTATATTTATCAAGAATCTGAATGACAGGGAAAAAAATACGTAAGCTTAAATGTAAAGGACCAAGTTCAAGTTTAAAGCAGTGTGATTTCAACCCTAGAAAAATGCATATAAAAAAGGGAGGAAAAGACCAAATATTAGAGTTTTATAGATTGGGATATTGGTATTTTATAAAAATAGTTATTTAAGTTTTCCAGTTTTCTAATGTTTTGGTCTTACAATCCAGAAAAAAGATAGATGTTCAATTGAAAAAAATCCTCATTTACAATAAACTGCCTAATTTTTTTCTTAAGACTCCTAAATGTATTGCCATTTTCAAAAATGATATTTGCCAACCCTAATATATCTTTAAGTAGCAGGATTTCAAGCAGCTCAAGAAAATGAACCAAAACCAAAATTGGGCAGGTATAGAGGGGTAGTAACTGAACTAGAGCAATTGAAATTGAATTGTGAAAGCAGCCCACTAAGCTTTTCTTGCTTTATGCACCTTTCTCCTTAACTTTTTTGGCTTTGATCTTTCTATTAAGAAGTTCATATTTTATTTTGTTGCCTTTGTTTTGTTTTGTTTTGTTTTGTTTTGTTTTGTATTTCACCATGGAAGCAAGGACTCTGGTGCTGGAAAAAAGGGTGAAGAGACAGGGTAAGGATACACTGTAGGCAATATGTATCTGCCTCAATGGTGGGGAATATAAGTGGATATCCAGTATAATTTAGTGTTTGCAAATTAGGGGTTGCTTACACTCATTTGCAATGAGCATTTGCCAATTTTGTTTATTTTTTTGTGGGAGACTCCAAGCCAGTAGTTACCTGAATTTCATGCTTCCCTCTGTGTAACGCATGAACATTGCACAGATGGGCTTTCAGTAGGATTGCTTCTTGACACACTGAGCTTCTCCATTTCTCTTCTGCCCATTTCTTGTGATAGGATGGATGGTTCTATTCTGTCACTGCCACCTTCTACCAGGACAAGCCATTTACTTTCCTGAAGGACTGTATCACCATAGAATAGAAGAACATGGTTTTGTTTTCAAATAGAGATTCCCAGGGGATGAAATCCCATCTCCTGAGCATCAGCTGATTGTAGGAAAAGGAGAAGGAATGTGATGAGTAGGGTTGGGGAGCCATTTCCTAATCCATTTTCTAATGTCCCCCCTTGGTCAACCTCAAATGTAAGTTGTTTCCATCTTGGGCTGGCACTAGCAGAGGTTTCTGTGGATAGCAAGAAGTACCATGCTATAATGGAATTATTATTATTATTATATCTCAGGGATACCACATATGCATAGGAGTGTTTTTGCAGTAAAAATATGCAAATGCAAAATTGAATGTCTAAATCTTATGTCAGACATTGCTATATACAACCACACTCTTTACTTTTCTGTCTAGATGGTGATGTGTGAAAGAGAGGTGAACATAAGAACTAAACGATTAGCAAGTAAATTATAAATCTCAAGTACATTTAAAATTAAAAGTTATCAGTAGAGAGAACTAAGACCCTCTGAGTACTGATGCTGTAAGCAAACTCTGAATTATGCTTTTCTTTATTAAGAATGAACTGCTGTATAGAACAAATCTTATTACAACAAACCACAAGTGACCATCTAAATTTTTATGCAGAAATGAATGCTACTATGCTAAATGAACATTGCCTAATACTGTGTGTTTTTTCTTAATTATGTGATATTTTCAGATGGGGGATTTGACCTCTTCTAGCTTTCTTCTAGTTTAGTGTTTTTTCTTGTTCTCTCTCTTCCTCGTTCTCTAAGTGCTTACATAACTTGACAGTATCTCTTGAAGCAATTTGGATATATGAACCTCAGGTCGTTGGAATTTATGTGTTCCATTAGAAACTGGCATAATAATTCAGAAGTGGAATTCATGGAAGAATTATGCTCTCCCAATTACTAATCAAATTATTTTCTATTGAGGTGGAAACAAAGGGCCATTCTCTTTTTATTTCAATTCCTGAAATATAGTTTACAGTGACAATATTCTAGGTCCTACAAAATCATAAGGGTAAGGGGAATTGCAAGAGATGAGGAAATACTATTTGCTAACTACTTACTATATATAGATAAGACATTTTAGAAACAATTTAATATTTTTGCAACCCTGAGGCAGTTGGCTTTATATGTTATGTATATAACATATATATAATTGAAAAATTAAAATTCTTAAAATTTTAAGTTAAGTAATTAGTCATAAGCCCTAGGTGGGGGGGGGGGCGGTGGAAGAGGGAAGGAAGGTTTCTTTGAAGAAATGACCATTGGGCTACTAAGTAAGAGATGGATATGAGCTACCTGAGTAAAGAGGAGGAGGAAGCAGCATTTGCAAAGAATCTGCAGTAGAAGACAAATATGATTGAATGACAGGATGTGTAGGAACACCATAGAAGCTGAGACTGAAGATTTGGTAGACCAGGCCGTGCTTTTCTGACCACCTTAAGGAATTTTCTGTCTTTCTAAAAGCAATGCTTAATCAAGGTTTTTCAAAGATTTTTCAAACTTTGATTAAATCAAAGTTTAATCAAGGGTTTTAATATGAACATATGTGCTTTCTCAGTACATCATTATGGTTGTAGTGTAAAGAACCAATTGGCACAGGTAGACTGTCAGTTCAATGATCTGGGTGAAACATGGGTAGCTTAGATGAAGTGCTTCGGTAGAGGTGTAGATGTGTAAACAGTTTGGGGATGAAAGGTAGTATTAATAGGATTTATGGATAAAAGCATATGAGAAAATAAGGAAGAGGAAGATGTTTAAGGTGACAGACCTCTACTCAGTACAGTAAGATGTATGATCACAGAAATAAGGAATGGAAAAGAGGACTTGACTTTTAAAATTGGATCATTTGTCTGTTGTTCATGCTGAATTAGAGGCACGAATCATGTATTTGCCACACCTGTGAAACTTATAAATGTGCAAAGCCAGTTAGAAATATGAATCTGGACTCAAAAAGAAAAATCTAGGTCCACAAATGGTATGGGCATGATGAGATCACCTGGGGTAAAGAACCACAACAGTTAATAGCTGCATTAGGAAGAGAGCCCTCAAGGAGAAACAGAATAGCCAGACAGGAAGAAAATGAGAAGATTACTGTTTTGTGGAAGGCATGAAAATTGATGTTTCAAAATATAAGGAAAGCATAAACAGTGTCAAATGTTGAGATGAGGAAGACAGTCTTTTTTATTAGTTTTTGGTAACTTGGACTTTATGGGTGACCTTAGCAGGAATCAATTCAGGGTGTGATGGGGATGGAAGCTAGATGGGAAAAGACTAAGAAATAAGGGTGGAATGAGAATATGTGGAATTGCAGACAACTCTTTTTTTCCCCTATGAATGGAAGTTGAGAGAGAGGGTGTGGGGAGTTAGTGTAGGAAAGGAGGTCTGAGCTGGACAAAAGATAAATGAAGGAAAGGAAAAATATTCGAGGTAGAGAGAACAAAGTAAAGGGATGGAGGAGTATGGAGGAGGCAGGAGCATGCTTGGAATGCCTGAAGTACAGCCATAAGGACAGTGACTGGAACTGAGTGAGCAAGGCCATTAGATTTTACATTTTACTCTCAATGGGATGAGAACTACTCATTTGGAACTTTTGAGTAACGTGACACAACCAATTTTACTTTTTCGCTGAACTACCTTTTCAGATTGTTTGCCAGACAATAAGCAATAGACTAAAGAAGGCAGGAATGGACAGGCTGGGAGCTGGGACCACTTGGGATCCTATTCAGTTGACATTAAGCTGTTACTTAGTTACCATCAACTATATGTCAGATGTCTGTAGTCTAGGCTAGAGAAATTGGTCACTTGGACAAGAGTGAAGGCAGACTGAGATAAAATTTGCTGATGGACTGAATGTAAGTATGGGAAGAGATCAGTGAAGGGCAATTTCAGGGTTTTGGCTTGAGCAATGTGATGAAGGGGTTGGGGTGGTCCATACTACGGAGAGAGCAGATTTCAAGAGGGGGCGGCAAGAGTTCATTTCTGGAGTTGTTAAAGGAACAGTCATTTTTTTTGCATAAGGTTCTTATGAGGATGAATGAAGTAATGACTAGGAAGGACTTTGCAAAGAACAGTAAACACTTCCTGAATTGTTCTTACAGTGGACAGTACTGAAAAACAGTATCCTGATTTAATGAGCACATAAACTGTGCTTTATTCTTGTCTTTGTCATTAACCTGCTCTGTGCCTTGAAGGAGTTTATGTATTCAATCTCAGTCTTTTCATTTTGGAGATTTTCCAAGCTGAGTATTATATGAATTTACTAGAAGGTCTGTAAGATCCTGATCAGTTGTTAACACCCTAGGATTCTGTGAAATGACTGATTAGTTATATATCTCAGCATGCTTTTTTACTTTATTGATGTTGATATTTTCCTTTTATAGTCAAGCCACTTCCAAAAATAGATATAGTAAATTTTTTGCAAGCATTGTTAATTATTCTATTTCAGGCTGTTGGGAGGTATTAATTAATAAAATCATAAAAAAAACTAGCAAACTTCTCTCACTGTAAAATTATTGTAAAACAAAACAACCTTCCTAGAGGTGGAGAAATATATCCATTTTTACCCTTAATATGTATGCAGCTATTTTGAAATTAAATCTTTGATCTCTGTTGTAAGATTTTAGAAACTTAGATACAAACTTGGAGGACTGTGGAGCAGAGAGCCTAGGGAGTTTTGAGATTTAATTACTTCTTTTAAAAAGTAAACTTTAGTCAATTAAGGAGCCATGATTTGTCTTCTATTATTAAATTAACTGAATCATGCAATAAAATATCAGTGGAGACTACAGTCCTCATTTGGACAGGAACTGCTGTTTTAATTATTTATAGTGCCAAATCTGTCCAAACAGTTACTACCATAAATGTAATAGAGGGAAAGAAAAATTCAAAAACTACTTTTCCTTGTACATCAGGATTTTTTAAAAGTTTGTTTACTCTTGAGACCTCCTAAGATTTCATCCTTAGGGTATTGCAGCAATGTCAGTGCCCAATAGTTGTTCTTAGAACCTAAATTATTTGTACACTGTATGGTTCTGGTGACTAGGTATGAGCTATGTGGAGGAGTGAGAAGTATTGTTCCTTTTTCAAAAAAAATATTTTAATTATTCATTTGACAGCACAAGAAAGGGGAGTGGCAGGCAGAGAAAGAGGGAGAAGCAAGCTCCTTACTGAGCAGGGAGCCTGATATGGAGCTTGATCCCAGGACTCTGGGATCATGGCCTGAGCCGAATTCTTCCAGCTTACCTGACTGAGCCACCTAGGTGGTCAAGAAGTATTGTTCCAATAAAAGATTGAACTGAAACAATCTCTTGATGTGTTTTATTTCTACTAAAGATGCTAAATGTATGTTAGATTATTAGTATCTACCTTATTAAATGTAAGCAGAGGCAACATTCCTATTATGAAAATATGCAGTTGAGAGGGGCTTGAATTTTCTTTAAGAGAGGCTTACTTACTACTGTTATTTTTAAAAATATTTTATTTATTTATTCATGAGAGACACAGAGATAGAGGCAGAGACATAGGCAGGGGGAGAAGCAGGCTGCTTATAGGGGTACTGGATAGGGGACTCAATCCCAGGGCTCTGGAATCATGACCTGAGCCAAAGGCAGATGTTCAACCACTGAGCCACCCAGGTGCCCCACTACTGTTGTTATTGATATACTTTTTACCTTTTAAAATTTTGATTACAGGGGAACCTGGGTGGCTCAGTTGATTGTGTCTGCATTTGGCTCAGGTCATGATCCCAGGGTCCTGGGATAGAGTCCCTCATTGAATTCCCTGTTCAGTGGGAGTCTCTTCTCCCTCTCCTTCTGCCCCTTCCACTTGTGCATGTGCTCACTCTCTCTCTTTCTCATAAATAAATAAATAAATAAATAAATAAATAAATAAATAAATAAAATCTTTTTTTTTAAAGTTTTAATTCTAGTATAGTTAACATACAATGTTATATTAGTTTCAGGTATACTATAGAGTGATTCAACAATTCTATACATTATGCAGTGCTCATCACAATAAATGTACTCTTAATCCCCTTCACCTGTTTTACCCTTTTCCCTCCCCCAAACTCCCCTCTGGAAACCACCACTTTGTTCTTTATAGTTCAGAGTTTGTTTTTCGGTTTGTCTCTTTTCATCGTTCATTTGTTTTGTTTCTTAAATTCCAGATATGAGTGAAATCATAAGATGTTTGTTTTTCTCAGACTGACTTATTTCTCTTAGCATAATACTCTCTAGCTCCATCCACATCATTGCAAATGGCAAGATTTCATTCTTTTATGACTCATATTCCAGTGTGTGTGTGTATATGTGTGTTTATGCACCACATCTTTCCATAAGCGTGTGTGTGTGTACGTACCACATCTTTCCATAAGCATGGGATATCTTTTCACTTAGGTTGTCTTCAATTTCTTTAATCAGTGTTTTATAGTTTCCAGAGTACATGTCTTTCACAATTGTTAATGGGATTTTTTCTTAATTTCTTTTTCTGCTACTTCATTATTAGCATATGGAAATACAACAGATTTCTGTATATTGATTTTTATATCCTGTGATCTTACTGAATTCATTTATTCAGTTTAGTAGTTTTTTGATGGAGTCTTTAGTGTTTTCTCTATATAGGATCGTTTCCTCTGCAAATAGTGAGTTTTACTTCTTATCAGTTTGTATGCCTTTTATTCCTTTTTTTTTGTTGTCTGATTGCTGTGGCTGATACTTCCAGTACTATATTGAGTAAAAGTGGTAAGAGTGACATTCTTGTCTTTTTCCTGATCTTAGGGGAAAAGCTCTCAGTGTTTCCCCATTGAGGATGATGTTGGCTCTGGGTTTTCATATATGGTTTTTATTATACTGAAGTATATTCTCTTTGGACCTACTTTGCAGAGGGGTTTTTATTTATCACGAATGGAGGTTGTATTTTTTCAAATGCTTTTTCTGCATCTGTTGAAATAATCATATGGTTCTTATTCTTTTTCTTGTTGATGTGATGTATCACATTGATTGATTTGCAAATATTGAACCACCTTTTCATCGTAGGGATAAATCCTACTTGATCACGGTGAATGACTTTTTAAAATGTGTTGTTGGATTTGGTTTACTAATATTTTGCATCTATGTTCATCAGAGAAATTTGTCTGTCGTTCTTTTTTACTGTGGTTTCTTTATCCAGTTTTGGTATCAGGGTAATGCCAGCCTCATAGAATGAATTTGGGACGTTTTCTTGCCTCTTCTTATTTTTTGGAATAGTGTGAGAAGAATATGTGTTAACTCTTCTTTAAATGTTTGTTAGAATTAGCCTGTGAAGCCATCTGGTTCTAGACTTTTGTTTGTTGGGAGTTTTTTGATTAGTGATTCAATTTTTTTTTAAGATTTTATTTATTTACTCATGAGAGACACACACAAACACACACAGAGAGAGAAAGAGGGAGAGAGAGAGAGAGAGAGAGAGAGAGAGAGAGGCAGAGACACCGACAGAGGAGAAGCAGGCTCCATGCAGGGAGCCTGATGTGGGACTTGATTCTGGGACTCCAGGATCACACCCTGGGCTGAAGGCAGGCACCAAACTGCTGAGCCCCCCAGGGATTCCCAGTGATTCAATTTTATTACTGGTAATCAGTCTGTTCACTTTTTTTTTCTTATTTTATTTTATTTTTTTCACTTTTTTTTTCTAGTTCTTCCTGGTTTAGTTTTGTGAAGTTCTGTGTTTTTAGGAATTTATCCAGTTCTTCCAGGTTGTCCAATTTATTGGTATATAATATTTTGTAATATTCTTATTATCCTTTTTATTTCTGTTTAGCTGGTATTTCTCCTCTTTCATTTCTGATTTTGAGTTCTTTCTTTCTTTCTTTTTTTCTTTCTTTCTTTCTTTCTTTCTTTCTTTCTTTCTTTCTTTCTTTCTTTCTTTCTTTCTGGATGACTCTGGCTAAAGTCATTTGTCATTTGTTGATCTTTTCAAAGAATCAGCTCCTGGCTTTATTGATCTGTTCTATTGTATTTTTAGTTTCTGTTTAATTTATTTCTAATCTTTTTGAAGTTTTTATTTAAATTCCAGGCAGTTAACCCTCAGTGTAATAATAGTTTCAAGTATACAATCAGTGATTCAGCACTTCCATTTAACACCTGGTGCTAACGCATCACAAACGCACTCCTTAGTCTCCATCACCTATATAACCTATCCCCCACTACCTGCCCTCTGATAACCACCAGTCTGTTTTATATAGTAAGAGTTTATTGGTTGCATCTCTTTTTTCCTCTTTGCTCATTTGTTTTGTTTCTTAAAATCCACAGCAGAGTGAAATCATATGTATTTGTTTTTCTCTGGCTGACTTATTTCACCTAACATAATACTCTCTAGCTCCGGGAATCCCTGGGTGGCTCAGCGATTTAGCGCCTGCCTTTGGCCCAGGGCGCGGTCCTGGAGACCCGGGATCGAATCCCACGTCAGGCTCCCGGTGCATGGAGCCTGCTTCTCCCTCTGCCTGTGTCTCTGCCTCTCTCTCTCTCTCTCTCTCTCACTGTGTGCCTATCATAAATAATTAAAAAAAATACTCTCTAGCTCCATCCATGTCATTGCAAATGGCAGGATTTCATTTTTTATGGCTAAGTAATATTCCATTATCATCTATACACACACTACATATTCTTTATTCATCAGTTCATATTCATATTCATATTCTTTATTCAGCAGCACCTGGGCTGCTTCCATAATTTGGCTATTGTAAATAATGCTGATATGAACATCAAGGTGCATGTATCCCTTTGAATTAGTATTTTTGTATTCTTTAGGTAAATACCCAGTAGTGTGGTTGGCTGGATTAAAGATTGTTCTATTTTTAACTTTTTGAGGAACCGCTACTGTTTTCCATAGTGGCTGCACCAGTTGCCATTACACTACTGATCATCAGGGAAAAACGAATCAAAACTGTAATGAGATATTGCCTCACACCTGTCAGAATGGCTAGTATAAACACAGAAAACAACAAGTGTTGACAAGGATGTGAAGAAAGGGGAACCCTCTTGTGCTGTTGATGGGAATGCAAACTGGTACAGCCACTCTGGAAAACAGTATGGAAGTGCCTCTAGTCTTTATTATTTCCTTCCTTCTACTGGTTTTGGATTTTGTTTGTTGTTCTTTTTTCTCCCTCCTTTAGATGTAAAGTTAGGTGGTTTTGGGGTAAATTTTTCTTGCTTCTTGAGGTAGGCTTGTATTACTTTAAGCTTTCTTCCGAGGATGGCCTCTTTTGTTGTATTCCACAGATTGTGGACACATGTTTTCAAATTCACTTGTCTCTGTGTATTTTTTTATTTCGTCTTTGATTTATTGGTTGACCCATCATTGTTTAGTAGCATGTTATTTAGCCTCAATGTATTTGTGGTCTTCCCAGATTTTTTTCTTGTGGTTGATTTCTCGTTTCATAGCATTATGGTCAGAAAAGATGCATGGTAAGACTTCAATCTTAAAATTTGTTTAGACTTGTTTTGTGGCCTAATATGTGATCTATTCTGGAGAATGTTCCATGCGTACTTGAAAAGAATATGTATTTTACAGTTTTGGGATGGAATGTTCTGAATATATTTGTTAGATCCATCAGGTCCAATGTGTCATTCAAAGCCACTGTTTCCTTATTGGTTTTCTGTTTACATGATCTACCCATGGATGTAAATGGGGTGCTTTAGACCCTACTATTATTGTATTTCTATTGATTACTTCCTTTATTCTTTGTGACAGCTGTTTTGTGCATTTGGGTGCTCTCTGGGGTGCATCAGTATTCACAGTTGTTATTTTTTCTTGTTGGATTGTTCTCTCCATGATTATATAATGTTCTTCTTTGTATCTTGTTATAGTCCTTGTTTTAAAGTTTATTTTGTCTGATATAAGTTTTATTACTTCAACCTTTTTTCACTTTAATTTGTGTGATAAATGCTTTTCCATCCATTCCCTTTCAATCTGCATGTGTTCTTAGGTCTGAAATGAGTGTCTTATAGAGAGTGTAGAGATGGATCTTTCTTTTTTTATCCCTTTTATTACCCTGTGTCTTTCATTGGAGCATTTAGTCCATTTAAATTAGAAGTAATTATTGATAGGTCTGTACTTGTTATTTTGTTACTTGTTTTAGGTTGCTTTTGTAGTTCTTCTCTGATACTTTCCTCTCTTGCTCTCTTTTCATGGTTTGCTGGCTTTACTGATATGCTTGTATTCTTTTCTTTTTGTTTTTTGCATATCTTTTACTGGTTTTTGATTTGTGGTTACTATTAGGTTTGCATTTAACATTTTTGCATATAGCAGTCTATGTTAGGTTACTGGTTGCTTATGTTTGAACCCATTCTTTATTCCTTTGCCCACACCATTTTAGGTATATGGTATCGTATTTTACTTCTTTTTATTTTGTGAATCTCTTAGCTTATTTATATATGTGCTTCATTTAACTGCTTTTGTGCTTCCTACTTTTCTTACTCCTCTTTATAGTCTTTCTTTTCACTTAAAAAGTCCCCTTTATATATTTCTTGTAGGGCTGGTTTAGTGGTCATGAATTTCTTTAACTTTTGTTTGTCTGAGAAGCTGTTTATCTCTCCTTCATTTCTAAATAATAGCCTTGCTGGATTGAGTATTCTTGCCTGCAGGTTTTTTTTTTTTCTTTCAGGATTTTTAATATATCATGCTATTCTCTTCTGGCTTGTCAAGATTCTGCTGAAACATCAGTTGATAGCCTTATAGGGTTTCCTTTATATGTAACTGTTTTCTTTTCTCTTGCTTTTAAATTCTCTATCATTACTTTTTTCCATTGTAATTGCTATATGTCTTGGTGTGGACCTCTTTGAGTTGATTTTGTTGGGGGCTCTCTGTGCCTCCTGGATCTTGGATGTCTGTTTCCTTCCCTAGATTTAGTAAGTTTTCAGCCATCATTTCTTCAAATATGTTCTGCCTCCTTTTCTCTCTCTTGTCCTTCTGGGTTTCCCTATAATGCAAATGTTGTTATGCTTCATGATATTGCTGAGTCCCCAAATCTATTGTTATTTATTTATTATTTATTTATTTATTTATTTATTTATTTATTTATTTATTTATTTATTTTCTGTTTCTGGGTTCATCTTTATTGCTTTTCACTACTCCATCTTCTAGGTTGCTGATACATTCCTCTTATTCCTCTACTATTTATTCTATCTGGTGTATTTTTAATATCAGTTATTGAGTTCTTCATCTGTAATTGGTTCTTTTTTTCCCTCTTTTTAAGCATCTCACTGAGGTCCTCCACTCTCTTCTCAAGTGAGTATCTTTATGACCATTACTTTATTGTACTTATTTTTTAAAAGATTTACTCATTTTTTTATAGAGAGAATGTATGAGAGTGGTGGGAGAGGCAGGGGGAGAAAGAGAAAATCCTTAAGTAGACTCCCTGCTAAGCAGGGAGCTCAACATGGGACTTGAAGACCCTAGGATCATGACCTGAGCCAAAACCAAGGGTCAGTCACTTAACCAACAGAGCCACCCAGGTGCTCCTTTGTGTGACCATTACTTTAAATTCTCTATAAGGTATATTATTTATCTCAATTTTGTTTAGCTCTCTTGTGATGATTTTATCCTTTTGCTTCATTTGATACATATTCCTCTGTCTCTTCATCTTGACTAATTCTCTTTGTCTCTTCCTGTGTGTTAGAAAAGTCAGTTACATCTCCTGCTCTTGAAAATAGTGGCCTTGAAGGAAGAGGGCCTGTGGTGCCCTGCAGTGCCACATAATCTCTTGTTCATCATAATCTAGCACTTCAGGAGTGTCTTCTAGGTATGTCGCCTACATCCTGGTCTTATGGCTGAACTGCTTTTGCTGTTAGTGCAGTTGTCTTCAGTTGCTCTCTTTGCCTGATGTGGACAGAATTTGTTCCCTTTGGTATCATTTGGCCAGTCTGGTGCCACTTTGGCTTGAGTGGAGTTTGACCAAGCATTTATTTTCCAGAGCTGCAGTAGGACTGAACTGCGGGTGCTTTCCCTGTGTTATCCCCAAGAAGCTTTCACAGGTGGGGAGGATCTGTAGTCAGACCAGATGTCTCCCTCCAGCCTATTGCTGGGACTATAATAGGAGCGGCATGTGTGGTTCTCCTCCCCTCTCCCTGATGCTGGAGCCACTTTGGAGTGGTGCTGGCTCCTACTGGGGCTGCTTGCATATTGTCAGGTTTGTGGCATCACTTTGGATGGGCTCTAGCCAAGGGTGTATTGAAGGAGGGAAGCCTGCAGGAGTACATAGGGGTGGGGCATGTAGTGTTAGTAAGGTTTGAGCAAGTCTGTTCTGGGAGAGACCTGTAGCTGAGGCCTAGGTTGAAGGGGCATTGGCCTGAGAATGAGAGGGCAGGGCATACTGTTAGCAAGTTATTCTGTACAGTGTTGACACTATCTTCATTCCCTGTTTAGGCTAGGAGTCAGGATTGGAAATGGTGCCTAGCAGATCCTGTGTTTTTGTAGGAGTCTCCCAATGATCCCTGTCCCTCCAGTACAAACTCGGAGATTAGTAAAGAAATCTCTCTACTGTATACCCCAGATGTTATTCAAATTGCTACTCCTATGCTGTATTTCTGTGGGGCTGTTTGTTGTGCTCTTTAAGGGTGGGAACTCCATTTCCTCTAGCCCTTCTGACTCTCCCAAAGTTGAGCCCACTGATTTTTTTAAAATTCCAGGTGTTAAGTTGCTGATTGTAAGAATTTGCCAAATTACGCCCCTCTGTTTTTTTAAAGCCAAATATTATGGAGATTTGTCTTCCCCATGCAAGTTCTCTGTGCCTGGGGTTTCTGGTATGAAGGTCTGCTCCCCTCCCCTCTCCATATCTATAGCATCCTTGTCTCCTGCAGACAGTCTCAAGGGTCCCTTTAGCTCCCAACTGTGTCTCTGCCTTTCCTATTCTCTTCAATGTGGCCTCTTCTCTACATTTAGTTGTGGAGAGTCTGTTCTGGAAGGCTTTGGGTTGTTTTCTGGGTTATTTACAGTGATGTGGATGTTATGTATTTGCATCTGTGGGATGATATGAGCTTAGCATTGTCCTCTTCTGCCATCTTCCCTGGAAGTCTCTTGACATACTTTTTACCCAATGCTGGAAGTGCTGAGGATGACATATTGTATTAATGTGGGATGCTGTTGTTGCAGGAATATGATTTTACTTCTAATCCCTGGAAAGAAAATCCTTCTATTCTAGTCCATTCCTTCCAACTGGCTGAATCCTCTCCATACATTGGATCTCAATGGCCTTTAACAAGTACTAAAATTATAGGGACAAATGCAGCTGCTTTTACGTACCCAGATAGGAAAACAAGGCACAGTGTGGTTATCAAAGTAGCCCTTTTAATGCAAAGTTGCCTAATAATGGTCCTAACCATCTTTTAAATACCTGCTATTGTCCAAACATTGGGCTGCCTGATTTAGTTTCCCCTTATCCACCTACACAGATATTTAGGCAGAAGGTAAACCTCCTTAGCAGAGCATCAGCCCTCACTTTGAACCCCGCAGGCACTGCCAGTTTTGTAGTTGGTGCCATAACATTCTGCCTTGTTTTCCTCCCTATCTATAACTACTTTCCCAGTTCCTGCCCTGGACAGGTTGGGACTGCTCTGGGCATTCTTCCAGCAAATGGCTGCTTATTAGCTCACTTCCTCCAGAGTCTCAGCAGGGAAGACTGACCTGTGTGGCCTTATCTGAACCATAGATTTTCTTTCTTGTATTGAGCTGCAGCCCCAAATTTTATAAAGATGTCTATACCTGTGATCCTATTCTTGACATCCCAACATATCACTTGCTGCTAATCACCCTCACAATACCCTCTAAGAAGGTATTTTATAACGAGAAACTTAGAGAAAGTAGCTTACTTGCTCAAGGTCATATAACTGGTGTTTGAGCATGAATTCAGATCCACATTCTATTTACTATTCTTTGCTGTGTCTATCATTATATTTTACTCATTCTTAATTTCAGCTGCTCTTATATGAAAGACTAGCAAGTGTTCAAATTTCACTCACATGTTATACTCTTAGAGCAAGTGAGTAACATGTTAAACCTCACTATTCTCAGAAATAGTTCTGAGAATATTCTCTTTATTTAAGCTTGCCCTGGGCTTAATGAACCCTTGCTCTACTTCCTAAGGTTTTTTTTTATGTATAGTTAGCCAGTATACTGACTATACATTTGAAAAGTTGGCCAAATGCCACATCTGGGGCATGAGTTCCACTGCACTGCTGTAGGGAGAATGCACTTTCTCTCAGGCTGTCTGCTATTCTGAGAGAGGAAATTCATGCCCTGAGTCTTACCTTACCAAACCAACTCTGGTCTTGCAGTATGAGTGGATGACAATAATTAACTCCTTAATTCCTGAAGTGTTTGTTCCAAACAGTGATTTCAGTTGTATATTTGTTACTGGAAAAGCATTTTCCCATAGGATCAAGGCTGTACATGATGGTTAGGAAGGCACGGCCTACAGGAGAAGAAAGACCAGTTAGGACAAAGCCAGCTCAAGGAGAAGGCTTAAATTATTCATTTCACCACTTTATTGGTAAATAGCCCTTTGTTTGGATAGCTAGAAATCTAAATCCATGCAAATAATTGTTTATTTAGCACAATATGCAAAATCTTTGCAGCTTAAGATCTTCATCTCTCCACTTCCACCAACCCCTTTATGATATTTGAAACCAGGCAACCGAAGCCTTGGCTCATGTCTCACATTTCCTATAAAGAGTGTCAGTCTTATATCATTGATTCATTACAAGCAAACTATTGATTGTGCTGGAAAAATACAAGTATCTCTGAAGGCACACACGTAACATCCTAACATTTGTTTACACATCTTTGTGAAATTGATTGAGATTTTTCCCATAAGAATTATTCCCAGATGGATGGGTGGAAAGTGGGTCTATTAAGGGTAAAGGCAGAGATGCTAGATTTGTGATGCTAGAGGAGGGGGGTAAGCCACTAAAGCAGCCTTCTAGGTGTGCCTGTTTTTCCCAAGCCGACCCTCTTGATTGAGGAGTGTCATGACTGTTCAAGATGGATGCTGGTAAGATCCTTAAAGGCAACTGGTGCCTCCTTCCAAACTGAGATGAAAGAATACCAATGTCCATTTTTCTTACAGCATCTCTACATCTGGGCCTCTCCAGATTAACTTTATGGCCTATTTTATTTCTCCCTTACATGTATTAGAAACAGAGGGTTAATCAAAAATGTTATTGCTTCAAAAGTAACAAAACGTGTTACTTGTTTGGCTGGTGCCCATATACTTAAGTTTCTGAAGGAAGAATTGTCATGCCTAATAGATTTGATGAGCCCACTGAGCCTGGATGCATTCTTTGGCTTGTAGATTCATTTCCATTTCAGTATCTTTGCAGACCTCTTTAAGCAAACACTGAGATTGTGGTAGACCCAGTGTCTCAGTAACATATTTGCTGAATTATTGAAGGCAAGGGCCAGGCATATTCTAAGGTGCCATCACGGTTGAGTATCTCCAATCTCTTGCATTTTCAAAGTTTTACAGATTCATTTAGGAGTAAAGCTGTCTCTGAAAAGACATCCTTTGAGATGTTATTTAGATTTGGTAACATTTTCAGAGTGTCTCAATATTGGAAATTTGTTCTCACTTTTCTCACATGATTTCTATTTTATTACTTCTTGCCAAAAGGTAGGTAAAGATAAGGAGAGTTTTTTTAAAAATGCTACTTATGCTCCTCATTGCCAGTACTGTTTCAAGCCTGGTGTACAGAAAGATGTTGAAACTTATTTCCATTATTCAGTTATTGGTGTTACTCTTGGTTTTTCACAAATTCTACTCCTAGTTCTTGTTTCAGATAACTTAAAATTTGTCACATTGCCTAAGAAATCACTCCACTAAATCAGGATATTTCTTTTATATTCCACCATGTTATATTCTAAAATGATCATTTGTACTGAGGGTGATTTTGAAAAAGTGAATAAGTAATACACAATTTCACTGGTTTTCTTATTAACAGCCTAGAAAGATGCACAGCGAGACTTCAAGAAATCCAATTAGGAATTCTGCATGAAGATAGGATTTGAAGAAATCTTCTTTTAAGGCCTGCTTTCATCCATTTGTGCCCTCTAGGAGGCCCCTATAATGGAGGAATGAGGGGACAAAAAGGGAAGAGAAGAGATTGCATCATACGTTATCAACACATATTTTAATGCATTTTTATTGAGGTATAATTTATATACAATAAAATTTAAGCTTAAAATTTTCAGTAAATTTTGACAGATGTACACACTTGTGGATATTCCCTCTATAAAGACACAGACCAATTTCATCATTCCAGAAAATGCCCCTCATCCATCTTCCTTGTAACCTAGTTATAGAGGCAATGCTTATTCCCATCATTCTCACTTAGTGTGCCTCTCTCTGATTTCATATAAATAAAATCATACAGTAGGTACTATTTTGTGCCTGTATTCTTTAACTCAGCATAATACTTTTGAAACTAATTTAAATTGTTGCATGTATGCATCATTTCTTTTTGTGTTCTGTGGTATGGATGTGTCCTACAATGGATGTTGCATTGTTTCCAGTTTTGGAGTATTATGAATGAAGGTGGTATGAAGATTCATATACAACTTTTTTTGTGTCGACCTGTATTTTAATTTCTATGGGGAAAGTAGTTAGGAATGGAATTGCTGGATTATAAGTCGGTGTATATTTAATTCTGTAAAAAGAAACCAGCTTTCCAAACTGGTTGTACCATTTTTCAGGATCCCTACCTCAGTGAATGAGAGTTCCAGCTGTTCTATAGCCTAAGATATGAATTGACATAGTCTTTTGATTTTTTATTTTTTAAAATATTTTATTTATTTGAAAGAGAGAGAAAGAGAGACCACAAGTCAGGGGGAAGGGCTGAGGGAGAGGGAGAAGCAGACTCCCCACTGAGCAGGGAGCCTGATGAGGGGCTCCATCCTGGGACACCGAGATCATGACCTGAGTGGAAGACAGACACTTAACTGAGCCACTCAGGTGCCCTGATACAGTCTTTTTAATAGAGTGTGTATAGTGGTAACTCATTGTGGTTTTAGTATGCATGTCTGATGACTAGTGATTTTGAGCATCTTTTTGTGTCCTTGTTGGCCACTCATGTATCTTTTATGAAGTATCTGTCCACATCTTTCACCCATTTTTCTATTGGCTTGTCTTAGTATTCACAAAAGTTCTTTTCATGTTAGGGATATGAGTCCAATATATGTGTTGTGAATATTTTCTCTCAGTATGTAGCTTGCCTTTTCAATTTCTTAAAGGTTGTCTTTTGAAGAACAGAAGTTTTAAATATTGATGAATGCCATTTTATCAATATTTTCTCTTATGACTAGTGCTTTTTGCATTCTACCTAAGAAACCACTGCCTGCCTCAAGTTAATGAGCATAACCTCCTATGTTTTCCTCTGTGGTATTTTGAGTTTTTTTTTTTTTTTTTAAGAATGTATTTATGAAAGACAGAGAGAGAGAGGGGGGCAGAGACACAGGCAGAGGGAGAAGCAGGCTCCATGCAGGGAGCCTGATGTGGGACTCGATCCCGGGTCTCCAGGATCAGGCCCTGGGCTGAAGGTGGCTTTAAACCACTGAATCACCCGGGCTGCCCGGTATTTTGAGTTTTAACAAATACAGTTAAGTTTGCAATCCATCTTGAGTTAATTTTATGTGTATTATGAGGAATGGGTCAAGATAAATTTTTTTCTATGCAGATATCTGCTTATCTGTTGAAATGATGTTTCTCTTCTCATTAAGTTGCATTTGTGCCTTTGTCAAAAGTCCATTTTCTGTGTAAATGTGAGTCTCCTTCTGGACTCTTTATTTTGTGATTTGTCTATTTCTAGACTAATATTACACTCTCTTAATTAAATCATACAATCAAGTAGTGTAAATTCTCTAACCTTTGATTCTTTTTCTAGATGTTTTAGCAATCTTGGTCCCTTTACTCACCATATAAACTTAATATCGTTTACTAATTTTTCAAAAAGTATGCTAAACTTTTGATTGAAATTGCTTTCAGTATATAGATAAATTCAGGCGAAATTCATATCTTCACAATATTGAGTCTTCTAACCCCTGAGTATATTATATCTCTCAATTTATTTGGATCTTCATTAATTTTTCTCACCAACATTTTATAGTTTTAAGTGACAGCTCATGAATCTTTTGAAAATATTGCTAGTAACTTCATGTTCTTTGATATTATTATAAATTATATTGAGTTTTTTAAAAAAGATTTATTTATTTTTTCATGAGAGACACAGA
Organism: Canis lupus dingo; assembly: GCF_003254725.2. NCBI lineage: Eukaryota > Metazoa > Chordata > Mammalia > Carnivora > Canidae > Canis > Canis lupus. The sequence goes on along the minus strand of NC_064258.1, from coordinate 33,624,559 downwards.
GAGAGAGAGAAAGAGAGAGAGAGAGAGAGAGAGGCAAAGGGAGAGGGAGAGGGAGAGGGAGAAGCAGGCTCCATGCAGGGAGCCTGATGTGGGACTTGATCCTGGGACTCCTGAGATCACTCCCTGGGCCAAAGGCAGGCGCTAAACCACTGAGCCACCCAGGGATCCCCTGTATTGAGTATTTAATTTAGCTTTTTACTTGTTGTTTAAGGATAAAATAGATTTTTTATTGTTTTTTGTACCCCAATCTTGCTGAATTGATTTAATAGATCCAGCGAGCCCAAGTATATTTCTTAGGATTTTCTGTTTGCCCAGTTATGTCCTTTGGTTACAGTTTCATTTCTTTCATAATTGTTATGCTTTAAAAATATTTTTTTTGTGTGTAATTGTTCTGGTTAGGACTTAAAATACTGGATAGAAGTGATGAGATTACATATTATAATAATTATCAAAACTTTGTCACAGAGGAAATTCCTGGGCCATATTGTGTTGCTGGTTAATTTTCTGTCCATTTAAGGGAAGAGTAAAATGATATTACCAATATTATTCAGTTTCTTTAAGGAATTTACAGAGGATAACATTTTCCAGTGTGTGTTATGAGGCTAGCATTATATGATACCCAAACCTGAAAAGGAGAGTGTAAGAAAATAAAATTATAGATCAGTAATCTTATGAACATAGACCCAAAAGTCTTCAATAAAACATTAGAAAATTGCACCTAGTGATATGTATAAAAAATAATATATGTTTATCAAGACATGTAAGCTTGGTTTATTATTTAAAAATCAGTGCAATTTATCATATTTAACAACAGAGGAGAAAAATCATATGATCATCTCAAAAGATGCTTAAAAATATTTGAAAAAATATAACAAAGGTTCATCTCAGAAAACTTGGAATAAAAGGAAGTTCCTCATTTGACAAAGGGAATCTATAAAAAGCCAATCGCTAGCATCAAACATGGTAAGATATGAAAAATGGAAGATCAGGTATAACTCTTGCACTTTTATTAAAAATGTATATGACATTCTGCAAACATCTTGAAAACCATTATTTTATTATTATGATCCCATTTTAGTTAGGAAAAAAAAAACACTTTCCTTAAACCCAACATTTTGGCAATGCAGTTTAAGATTCTGTAAGAGTTTACCTCTTGCATTCATAAACTGGATCCAAAATAATTGGGGGCCCACTCTAATGCAGAGCACCCCGTCTAACTTTCCTCACCCCCTGTTTAGAAACTTTATTTTAGTAACAATAAAAAAATGAACCCAAGTACAAAAATATGAGGATTTAGATGAGAATTTTACTGGTAAAATTGGAGGAAAAATATTTAAAAATAGACGTATTTAAAAATAGGTAATTCTGGATTGCTGCATGTATATAGAAGATAAAAGTAAAGATAGGATAAAGGACAGGACCTTTTGTACGTGCTGTTTTCTCTGCTTGGCTTTCATCTGTCCTTTTTTTCTGACAAGTTAATTCCTCCTCATTTTTTCAAATTAAAATTTTTATCTTGTAATTATAGATTCACATGCATTGTAAGAAATAATACAGAGATACCGTGTGTAGCCTTTACACAGTTTCCCCCAGTGGTAACAGCTTGCAAAACTATAATATCATAATAGGATACTGACATTTATACGGTCAAGATACAGAGTATTTCCATCACCACAAGGATCCCTCATTTTGAGCTTTTATAACTATAATGACTTTTCTCTCGTCCTCATCTCCTACTTAGCCTCTGGCAACTACTAATCAGTTCTCCATTTCTATAATTCTGTCCTTCAAGATTGTTACATGAATGGAATCATATAGTATATAACCTTCCAGGGTTGACTTTTCACTCCACATAATTCTCTGCTGATTCATTTAGGTTGTTGCATGTTTCAGTGGTTTGTTTATTTACTTTTTAATTGCCAACTAGTAGTCCATGGCATGGATGCACCACAGTTTGTTTACCCACTTACCTTTGAAGGATGTCTGGGCTTTCGATTTATGGTTGTTACAAATAAAGCTTCTGTAAACATTCATCTATAGGTTTTTTTTGTGTGAACACAAATTTTCATTTCTTTAGGACAAATGCTCAGGAGGGCAATTATGGTTCGTTTCTTAAGAAACCGCCAGAATATTTTTTTGGAAGAGCTGTACCATTTTATATTCTCATCAGTAATGTATGATTGATTTATGTTCTCCGCATCCTCACTACCATTTGGTTGTTACATGAATGGAATAGAATCCTGTCACTGTTTTTTACTTTAGCCCTTAAGATAGGTATGTAGCGATATAGCTCATTGTGGTTTTAATGTGCATTTTCTTAATTGCTAACAATGTTGAACATATTTTCATGTGCTTACTTGCCATCTGTATATCCTCTTTAGTGATATGTCTGTCCCTATCTTTTGCTCATTTTTAATTATATTGTTTGTTTTCTTTTTTCTTTTTCTCATTTTTCTTTTACTGTTGAGGTTTGAAGGTACCTATTCGAATTACTAATTCTTTTTCAGATGTATGAAAATATTTTCTTCTAGTCTGTAATTTTTTTTTAAGCTCAATTTGTTCATTGTGTTGTGGGCTCCCTAGTGGTCTGGGTTGGGCTCTGAGTCCTCAGTAATTGCTCTGGTTATGAGCACTCCAAAGCCAAACTCTGCTCCTCATCAGATGCTCTACAAGGGGAAGCATCATGATGCTCCACTATCAAGGTTTCATAGCAAGGTGAAAGTCAAGAGCACTAGGTGTTGGACTCTTGACTGCTTTATGTCCCCTCCTTCCTGTTCACACTTGCTCTGCTCCTCTGTAGTTTGTCTTTTTATCCTTCTAATAGGATCTTTTATACAGCAAAGGTTTTTAATTTTGGTGAAGTCCAATTTTCAAGTTTTTCTGTTTTAGATCATGCTTTTAGTCTCTTTTTTCTCTCCTTTTTGAAAAAAAATTTTTTTTATTCATTTAGAGGGAGAGAGAAAAGTTCATAGAGAAAGCAAGCATGTGAGCAGGGGGAGGAGCAGAAAGAGAATCAAGCAGACTCCATGCCAAAGGTGGAGCCCAATGTGGGGCTCCATCTTACAACCCTGAGAGCATGATCTTGAGCTGAAACTAAGAATTAGCCACTTAATCAACTAAGCCACCCAGGTGCCCCATCATCCTATTAGTTTCAAGTCTAATAGCTCTTTGTTTTTGTCCCAAAAGATTTTCTTCCTTTTTCTAAAAAAAGTTCTATGGCTTTATATTTTACATCTACTTAGCAAACAATTTTGTGTTAATTTTTGTATGAACTGTGAGGCTTTGGTCAAGTTTCTTATCTTTTGCCTATAGATGTCCAATTGCTCCCATACTGTTTGTTGGAAAGGCTATCTTTTCTTCATTAGTCCTTCTATACTTTAGTCAAAAATCAGTTGGAAATATTTGTGTGAATCTATTTTTGGCTTGTCTATTCTGTTCCATTGATCTATTTGTCTATTTCTCAACCAATACCACTGTTTTGATTAGGTAATACATGTCTTGACATTGAGTTCACTAATTCCTTCCTCTTTATACTTTTTTTAATATTGACTCTTTAATTCCTTTGCATTTCCATATTGATTTTAGAATAATCAGGTTTTTACCTATAAAATATTTTGCTGGGATTTTTATAGAGATTTTGTTAAATATTTATGTCAATTTGGGAAAAATTGACATCTCTACTATGTTGAGTCTTCTGATCTATGAACATAATGTCTTTCAATCTATTTAGATCTTTGATTTTTTTTCATTAGGATTTTTTCTTTTTTTCTTTCTTGCCTTATTGCATTGGCTAGGATCTTTAGCACTATTTTGAATGAGTGATAGTGGAGACATTTGTCTTCTTACTGACCTTAGTGGGAAAGCATTCAGTCTTGCGTCATTAAGTATAATGTTAGCTGTAGGTTTTTCATAGGAGTTCTTTATCAAGTGGAGAAAGTTACCCCAATTCCTATTTTTTCTTAGCATTTTTATCATGAGTAAATGTTGACATTTGTCAAATACTTCTTCTGTGTCTTATATAGTTTTTTGAACTTGAAAACTCTTAAAACTTCATCATGTGTGTTTTCGCATCTCTCTGTGTTCCTCTTTGGGCTTTGCCAGGGGAGTCCACCTTAAATTTTGTGACAATGTTGAGAATAGAGAAAAGAAAATTTTTTGTGTTATGGAAGAGAAGTAAGAGCTCAGGCTTATGGTTCTGTTTACTTCTTGATGAATGTGATCATACTGTCTTTGAATCTCAGTTTCTTAATTTGCAGATTAGGGAAAAATAGGTAGCTTACATGTTTACAGTGATGGTTAGATGAATTCATAGAAGAGATGCTTTATTAATATTGATTTTTAGATATGAACTAAATTACTCATGGTATGGTATTAATGGTATTTTCCCCAGTACTTGATAGTCTTTATCATTTGTTGCTTTGCCACAATAAAGGTTTGGCAGAGAGGAAAAAATAAGTTTCTCTACAGACCCACCAATATTGGAACATCCTAAACTTGCATTCCCCATTCAGGAATAGGAAAGGGGAGAGTATACATCTAGTTGCATTGAGACGGAAAATAGATTATGGTACCAATAGTGCTAAGAAAACTTTTATGGATATTCTGAGACAAGTAGTGGATGGTGAAGGATAAATTAATATTTAGTTAGAAGGAGGAGTAAGATGACAATTCCACCTACCATGTTAAAGAAGATCCTGTTAGTTGTATCCCAAGTTATCATAAGTTAATTTCTTCACTATTACTAGACAGTGTCCAGAAAGATTGGAATGATAACTGCTTTGGAAGGAGAAGAGTGTATGTATTTGAAGGGTGGGCATATAAGATACTGAAGAGCCGAAGGTTTCTAGAGAGGGTCGAGTCCTAGTCAGGACCCTCTTTAGAGGAAGGGCAGCAAGCTTCTATGCTGCAGACTGTAAGAAATCTGAGCAGAAAGATTCATGAAAAACAGATAGATGCTTTGGTAGACTAAGTCAAAGAATAATAGCAGCACGTCTTAGATTTTCCAAGATATTATTAATCATTTAAATAGTTCAATTCGGTGTTGGATCATGTCTTAACTTTTAATTCAGAAAACATGAACACTACACTTCTGTGTTTAATGATTTTTCTACCTTGGGAAGTACTCTAGACTTTATCTAGTTAAGTTTTCTTCTGTTAAATAAATAAATTCTTATTTGAAGGGAGGATTACTAGTCAATAGGTTGCCACTTGTTATCTTACACCTTGGAGTAGAACATGGTATCTCATACATATTTACCCTTGTTTGCTTTAAACAGTCATTTGAAATCTAGCAAAGCATTTCTATCCTCCCAGGAACTTTTATTTCTTGTCTTCATGGGTCAAGAAGGATTGTTATATAAATGTTTTCAAACACTTATTAAATTTGTATCTTAAAGGGGGAATGCAGTAGGTAATTTTTATTTTATTTTATTTTAATTAATTAATTAATTAATTAATTAATTTACTTACTCACTCACTCACTCTAAGATGGTCTTTGTCTTAGGAAGAAGAAAAGAGAGAAATTCTCCCAGGCCTTCATAGTAGTCTTTGTGTTCTTGCATAGTTCACAGAGCCCAGGAACAGAACAGCTGATCAGACAGTTGATTCCATTTATCAGCACAAACTGCAAATACTTTACTTGTTGACTATTTTGTTAAAATTTGTGGCAGAACATTCAGTTACAAGTACCCATTCTGAGTAAACTAGAATCCTGTATTCCTATACCATGGATATTTCAGATTTTACATGCTTTTTATTTTGCATGCACCAGAATTCCATCTATGTGCACTGATTTTCTTGGTTTATCAAGAAAATTTTGTTCTGTTTAACAGAAAACATTAAACATTCCACACTTTGGATATACTCCCAATCCTCATGTTTGTGCATTTTTATCATGTTCAATAAATAATACAGTTCAAGAAAGCTTTAATTCTTGTAGGCAAATAGTATAAGCTTAAATACAAATTATTATACTTAGACATTTTCTGTAACTGACATGGACCAAATTCCCCACTTCTGCCAAAATAATAATACAACAATAGAAACAAAGCATAAAACCTATCTTCCCTATCATATTTAAGAAATGGCAGAGCTGGAGTGTATCTTTCTGGAATACACTTTCCTTAAATCAGATAACTCATGCATCAGAAATTCAAAACAGTGGAGGAAGAGAAAGATGGAGTTACTTCTTTACCGCATCTAATGTCTTCACCTAAGTAAACTGGTGGGAATTTCTATGCTTGAAATTATGTACCTTATAAAATTATTCACTTTAATAATCAGTTTAGGTAGCTGACTTTTCCTGTGCAGAAGGTAATAATTCAGTTTATATATAGTCTTGAAAGGACCATATCTGCTGCTTAGAGTGAAGCAGGCCTGCAGTTTATACAGTTTAGAATAATTTTATTTACCAAGCTCTTCAGATGAATAGAAAAATATCCACCTAATATTGAGTTGCTATGGTGATAAGGCTGAATTATTTTACTATTTAAACTCTTTGGAAGGTTATTGAAACATTTTCTGTTAAGACTACTGGAATGTTAGCCTTCTGCAGTGGTGACTTGCTGAACATTGCTCAAGTGACCAAGAAGAGTAAATAAATGATCCCCTGGTGCTCATTTCTCAGGGAGTAGTTTACACTTGTAAAATCTGATTCAGTACATATCCATATATTCTCATGTTATGCTTTCTGATGGGATTACTCTAGAATTGGTCTTCAAGATTCTGCATTTTGGGAAACCTAAGTGTAATTTCTCCTTGATGAGCCTTGATGTTCTTGTCTTGTCATAAATTATAGTGAACCTGTGTTCTTCAGAATTAGCTCACTCTATAAGCACAGATAAGATCTCAGTGAAGAGAAAAACACTGGTATGAGAAGACTTAACATTTATGGAATATACTGGAATTCACATAATTATTTGTAGACTGTCCCATTTCCTCTGGACACCAGGCAACCTTACTAACTCCAAATGAAGAATTTTATTCAGTGTCTAACCATGGGTTGAGCTGGAAGAGGGCAGATGCAATTTCATGATATTTTAACAGTTCGTATTATAAAATATTTCATATATGCAACTTGAAAGAATATGTGTCACCCTGCTTTATCAATTTTTTTGGATATTTGGCCTATTTTGTTTCATTTACTCTTTCATTTATGATATTTTTTGCTGAAACATTTTAAACCAATCCCAAACATCATACTATTTCATGTATGAATATTTCTATAATTGATAGGAAGGTTAAATTTGTTATTCTTGATTATTTTTTAATGTCTTTAATAGCTGTGGAAGCTCATTTTTTATGGGTACAGTGTCTCCCTATATTCTTCTTAAAAAGAATGTATCTTGGGCAGCCTTCTGAAAAAGCAATAATTTCTCAGGCTTGACTGACCATTCATAAAACCTTAACAGTTTAGGGTTAAATTGTGTATGATCCAAATATACTATTTCAAAAGAGAGAAAATTGAGGCACAGAGAGGCAAAATGTCTTTCTCAAATAAAATAACTGGCAGAGCCAAGAAATTGAACCGAGTTCATGATCTCAGAATAGTTTCCCTTGTACTATGCTGTGTGTATCTATAGCACTAAGGGGTTTGCCAGCTAATTGGAATGCTTCAGTTTGTCGAATATTATCTTAAAATGCACATTGTTATCCTGCTCTGAAGTGACCTTTACATCTTTCTCTTTTGTAGGTTAACAGATCAGTTTAATAAGTTGATACCTTCATACAAAGTAAACAGAATAACACTGTGAAGATGATAAAGAATGGGGTATAAAGAGTATGAATTTCATTACATAAAGGAGTGGGATAGGTCCAGAGACACTGACTCTGGAAATGAGGGAGGAGAAGCAAATGCGAAGCTGTGTTTAAGCGACTTTGGGTTCCACAAAGATAAGGTATGCAAAAGACATTTTCAGGCCTCTCAGTTTTCTCTGTAATAAGCATTGTTAGTTTTCAAAATAGATTTTAGTTTTAAACTTGATCTGGCCTCAGAGTATTGAGAAAGATCTGTAGTGGGTTATAATAATTCTTTAGGAGTTGAACAAGTGTTTTCCTGCAGAGTGTCTTTCTTTGCTGTTGTGATCACTGGAGGGTGTGAGAGAAGTTAGGGGCAGTTTTTCATTTTGTTTAAATCCTTACCCTGGAGCAGATTTTAAAGGCAGGCATGTTATGTATGGATCAGCTGTGGAAGGGCACAACATATACCTACATGTGAGAGCACTTTTTGTTAGACCATTGAATTTCTGATACATGCATTAGTTCTTCTGCAAATGACTTTTTTTTTTCCAATTTAAAAACGATTAAATGACTATATTCGTTTTAGTATATATGGCTCCAAGTCCTATGGCTTCTACCATTCCGGATAGCTAAATTATTTCTCCAAGGGTGTGTCATACTCATTTATATCAATGGTTTCCTATTCTGGCTATACACTACAATCACCTGGGGCTTTTAAAGACATAGGTACTGAGGAGACTGGTGTTTTTAAAAAATAATTCCACCATCTAGGCAATGATCACCACTAGCTAAAACCATTAGATGAACTGTTGATGAGGGATTTTGACACAAAAGGATCAGGCTGGAAACCATGAGCCAACTAGTTGATCTTAACAGAACCACGGTGGACCAGCCACACATTATGAGTCTCTTGCTGTTACAACTGGAAATAAATAACTCCATCCGTGAAACATGCATGTCTGAAAAATTGTACTGGAATCTAACTGAACTTCTAGTGGTTTTCAGGAAATATTGAGGATAGAAGAACATGTTAAATGACACTAAGAGAAATAACTAGACATGTCAGAATATAGGTCACTATATGGGAAACATGCCCTGATTTGTCAAGCTAATCATGGCTTGGGAGCAGACCACCTAGTCTAGAGAGGAAGGGGCTATTTATTATAGAGTAAAGAGAATTAAGTGATGTAAAACCCAAAAGCCACATGTATAAACCTTTTTTGGATGCTAATTCAAACAAACTAAATTTAAAATATAGCTTTGAAAAAAATTTGGGAAGTTTGCATAGGGAGTGGCTATTATATATCCTAGTCAGGAGCTTTTAAGCATTTTGTTAAAACTTTAAATTTTCAGGGGCACCTGGGTGGTTGAGTTGGTTAAGCATCTGCCTTCGGCTTAGTCATGATCCCAGGGTCCTGGGATCAAACCCACATCAGGCTCCCTGGTCATCGGGAAGCCTGCTTTTCCCTCTTCTTTTGCCTGCTGTTCCCCCATTTGTGCTCTCTCTCTCTCTCTCTCTCTCTCAAATAAATACATAAAATAAAATATTTTTAAAAAACTTTAAATTTTTGTTAAGGCTAGTAGTTATATTTTTAAAAATGAATAGCATACAGAAATACTTACATATGAAATAACATGATGTGTGGGATTTTCTTTAAAATACTCCAGCCAAAAAACAAAAGCAGAGGTATTGATGAAATGTGATTGTCAACATTTGATGATTTTTGAAACTGTGTGATGAGATCCTATCCTGTATATGTTTAGAATTTCCAAAATATAACCTAAAACATAAAGAATAAACCACAGATGAATAAAATAAGAATTCCTGGGGAATAGAACTCAGGTATAAGTTTTTTTTAAGCTTCCAGTTATTTCTTTTATGAAGTCAAGGTTGGGAACCAATGGTAGCTCTTTCTTGAATGAAAGCATCTAGATCTAGGATAAAAAGATTTTTCTAAGAAAGCTATGAAGTTAAAAAATGTCCAGTTTTTTTCAAAGATTACAATGGTCAGCATATGTTGTAAAACTGAATTGTATACTTTCAAGGGCATCCAGGGAATGTGAATCTTGAGATTTTTATATATGATATATATATATGCAATCAGAGTTGCATATATTTATATACGTTAGAGTTTTATCAGCATTTACATATCAGTAGTTATATTTAAAAATAATTAGGCTTATGTAATTATATCAATTAGTATAGAAGTTAATTTATGTGTACATGTGCATCTGTAATACCTATATGTAATATATGTTAATATGCTATAAATACATAAGTTAATATTTAAGTTTATATAATTTATAAATATATGTATATGTGTATGTCATTAAGCATATATGTGTGTGTATATATACACTTATGGTTGCTGTTAATATAACATACTCTATATAGTGTATAGTATATTATGCTAGTATAATAGACAGGTATACAATGTGTATTATATACATAGTATATGATGATAACAGCCATAAGTAGTGAATTCTTGCATGATCTCAATTTCAGATGTTCCACTCTGTTGTTATAGTATATGACCCATTTTTTTGTTTGAAAAAACTTGTCCTTATAGACTTCTTTATAGGGTTTTTTTTTCTTAATATGATTGCCAAGCTATTTATATAAGGCTTTCTTTTATAGAAAGAGTAATTTTAGGTGTATGAATTATGTAGTCATTCAACATTTATTGAGAAGATGTTTATGGACTATCTTGTGCAAAATATTGGAATGATTTTGAGTTAATGATTATTTGTATCACCATTTGTTGGTGGATATGTGATGTTAGGCATTTGGTTTAGTTGTTGGGAGCTGGTCTTTATTTTTTAAAAAAGACTTTATTTTATTTATTTGAGAGAGAGAGAGCATGAGAGGAGGGAGAGTCAGAGGGAGAAGCAGATTCCCTGCTGAGAGAGGAGCCCAAGCAGGACTTGATTCTGGGACTCTGGGTTCATGACCTGAGCTGAAAGCAGACAAGTGATTGAGCTACCTGGGCACCCTGGTCTTTGATTTAAAAAGAAGAAAAGCATAAACTGTAATTGGAAAGTAAATGGGAGGAAACATCTGAAAAAGTTAGAGGGAAACAGATCAGTAGTTTTGAATGGAAGGAATCTTAGAAGCATCTCATCACACTTCTATTCATGGCTGAGAGTTCATTTTTATAATGATGCTGGAAAAAACTAAATCATCTAACTTTTTGAATATGAACTCCTCCATAAATAGAGTTCATAATCATCCAGGGCCACCTATCCCTATCACATAAAGCTGCCAGAGAGCTCCATCTCAAACTGATTACTTGTTTTATGAAGCATGTAGCCACCTATTCTGAATTGCCAGAAGGCCACTTTTCCAGAGGGCATGGCTTCTAGGTCTTTGCCACAGCTTGTCCATTTTCTTTGCCTTGTCATATGTTAGTACAATAACTTCTTACACTGAGATAAGATTTTTCACTGGAGTCCGAAAAGAAGAGGACAGCATTAGGCAAGATTCAAGAGTAGTAGCTAGGGAAATGGGGAACAGAAGGCAGTAAATATAACAAAAGTATAGATTTAAGGATAAGAGAAAGGAGAGTCCAGTGTTGAGGATGAACACCCCTCAAAGTAGGGGTGAATAGAGACCAGCATTTCCTCATTTGTAAATTACTTAAGGCACCAGTGGTGTACTAATATATAATGGACTTCCCCTGTGACTGAGAAGGCTGAGGCTGAGGATCACCACAAAGAAAGTTGAGAGGCACTGATATTTTATGGATGTTTGGAAAAGGAAACAAGAAAATAGACTGAGGACAATAATATTGAAAATTTATAAAGTATTTGGTATTGTCGCAACTTCTCTTTACTGAGAAGCAGCAAGCCCTTACAAGAAAATCTCTGTTGTGTTTATTTCAAGGCAGCAAAACTCCAGAGATGTGCCCTATACAGACATATTCAGGAGCACTGAGGAGAGACAATGCTCCAGAAATAGATGTTGGCATCTTTTTAAAGGAGAGGAAGGCAAACTATATAGTCTTAAGGATAAAGTGGAACATGTGAAGTTATCTTGGGAATAGAATGCAGTTTTTGAAGTTTGGTGGGTAGGTTGGGGGTTATCTAGGTAAAGTTCCTGGCACTCCAAGAAGACATGATACCTCTCTGTGCCTTGAGGTAGAAGGGTATACATGAAAAAGAACTCTAAGTATAAAATTATCTATAGCTAAAAGTCTAGTAAAAACCTAAAATTAATATATTTATAGCAGAAATATTTTTCCTGTTTTGTTATTTATCTTGCTAAAAGTCAAATTGCTGCAATTTTATGGCTTGGTATAAGCCTAAGGAAAGAGAGTTAATGAAGTTATATGTTTATTAAAACATTTTTATTTTAATTTTTAAAAAAGATTTTATTTATTTATTCATGAGGGACACGGAGAGGCAGAGACATAGGCAGAGAGAGAAGCAGGCTCCCTGCGGGGAGCCCGATGTGGGACTCGATCCCAGGACCCCAGGATCATGACCTGAGCTGAATGAAGGCAGATGCTCAGCCACTGAGCCACCTATTCATCCCTAAAACATTTTTAAAAGCCTTTTGACATAATTTAGACTCAGGAGTTGTACAAGTGTTACAGAGAATTCCTGTCTATCTTTATATAACCATAGTAAAATCAAAACAATGAAAAATGTTGATAATAGTTTTTTTGTTTTTAGTTAATAATATTTTAGATATAGAACTTATTTAGATTTCACTGGTTTTTACATACTCTTTTTGGGGGGAGTTCATAGTTTCATAGTTCTGTGAAATTCTATTGTATGTATAGATACCTGTAACTCCATCACATTCAGCATATGGAACTCTCCAGTTATGACAAGGAAGCTTTTTCCTCTTACACCTTTATAATCACATCCTTTCCCCAACCCTAAAGCCTGGCAATCACTAGTCTCCAGCACTAAAAATTGGTCATTTTAAGAATGTTATATAAATATAATGATTTCTTTGCAACCTTTTGAAATTAGCTTTCTTTCATTCAGGTTAACACCCTGAGATCTGTCCAAGTTGTGTGTTTTTAGTTGTTGAGTGGTATTTTATTGAATGCATGTAACAGTTTGTTTATCCATTCAGTCCTTGAAAGATATCTCTTTTTATTTTATTTTTCCCCCAATTTTAACTCTTACTAAGATTAACTTTCTACTGTTTTTTTTTCCCTAGTTATATGAATTCTGACAATATGTATTATGTCTCTTAGGTCTTAACTCCACATGGGATGAGTTAGAAGAAGGATAAAGAGTGGATTGGCAGTTTGCAAAGATCACTAGAATGGTTAGTTTTTAGCTGAATAAAATATATACCTCTATTCATTTTTATTACATGTCAAGAATATTCTAAGAATTAAAGGAAAACAGGTAATAATTATTATAAAAACATGAGGAGGAATGCCTTTAAGAACTCACAAAGTTCTTAAAAGAATAGTCCATGGCTACAGTTTCTGACATCACCCTTTGCTTAGGTGATGCCAAAGCTCTTTGTACCAACTGATGGTAAGTCTTAAACCATTTGCTCCTCATTTAGACTTTCTCTTATGACCTTCCTCCACCAGTTTGGTTTTTTTTTTTTTTTTTTTTGTCTTGGCATACTGGACAGAAAAATGCAAGCACAGTGCAAAAATAGGTGTGAACGTTGCATTTTAATTCAGATGCTACGGTATTCCGGTCGTTACAGGTATTTTCCCTGAGTTCTTCTCAATCATCATTGCATCTGCTGTTCTAGGGATATTTACATTGAACGATAGCCATCTCCAGCCAATACAACTTACCTCAAGGCCATTATTCATGATTATAGCTCATGGTTTACAAATCATTCATTATTTTACTTAATTTCTTGAATATATAGAGCTGTTAGCCCATTTGTGAGTCTTGGTATACATAGTTCATTCTACTTGGGCTGTTTTCTCTTTGACATTGGGAAAAACTATTTTCCATCTTCTTCCTTTTTCAAAACTGCTACACTTTCAAAATTGCTAAATCTTCTCAAAGAAGTTTTCTTTATAAATTCAGTTGTTTCTCTTTATACTTCTATGCATACACATTTGTGCTCTCTTTATGTTTGTTCTGCTTCTCCCATGTAAGTTGTCTTTTCTGTTTCTTCATAATCAGGACTCTACATAGTAAGGGCTTGGTCTGTGCTTAATTGGACCCATCAAAGAGATACATATTGATCTTCGGGGACAGGTTTAACATAGATTTGAGAAATTAATACAGACTTATTTTCCCTGAGTTCTTCCCAACCATCATTGCATCTGCTAATACTATATTTTCTCTTATAATAGATTTTTTAAGAAATAAAATTTGCTTTTTTATTTTATTTTTTGACATTGAGTAATTAGGCGTCAAGTTGGAAAATAGAATGATCTGATCAAGTGGGCCCTGGTGTGGCGATAAGAAGACCTGGGATTCTGTACTAGATTGCCTATAATTCTCTATGTGATCTTATAGAGCAAAATTAAGTGGATACAAAAGCCTATGAAATTGATTGGGTTGTTGTGATGACAAAAGGAGGTAATATAAAAAGTTCATTCTGCTACAGATCCAACAAACCATCTATGGTTTGTAGTATAAAATTATAAGTCTGATGACACTGATCAACCCATATTTTCAATCTCTCTAAAACTTCATATTTTCATATGAAACAAGGTAGTACTGTTAGCACTTGGGTACTTCAAAGAGTGTTGCCTGAGAAAAGAATAGATTTGTTGCGTGATCTGTCTACCTGTGAATATTCTGGTTCAGGATACACTGTGGAGAAGCCTGAAGAAATGTGGGAAACTGAAGATTGTTTTAAATGTCGAGAATTTAAAAACTTGTCTGTGTAGCAAGATAAAATTGCTCTGAAATTGGCTAATGGATGGGTAAAAAGGAAGACAAGCCCTTTGCCCTTTTACCTTTTATAAAGGTTAAAATGACATTGTTGGTGTGACTTCATGATTACTGTTGACCAAGTGCTGGATCACATGCTTGATACACTGTCACATGGATGATAACGTTGAGTTTAAGCTATGGTTGTGACAGACTAAAGATATCCCATCATTCTTGACTTCAAAATTCCTCAAACTATGTTTTGAAAGAATTCTCCCAAAAGAATTCCTTAAGGACTACCCTGATTTTTTTTAACTAGGAAGAAAACCTTCAAAATATACCATGAGTCCAACTACAAACTTAGTCCAAAATGTCATAATCTCTCATCAAAAGTACTAAATCTGCTTCCTAACTAACTAGCCCTTTTTTTGACTCTTGTTCCATTACAGTCAGTTCTCCACACAACAGGTAGAGTGATCTTCTAAAAATATAATTCTTTTGAGAATATAATTCCCAGTGCAAATCTCTCCAATGGTTTTCTATTATAATCAGATGCAATGCAGATGCCTTGCCAGAGCCTATTAGAACTGAGTGTAATCTGGCCTGAGTTGGTACTTTCAACCTCATTTCATACCACTACCCCTATTCTTTGCTTTAACCAAATCACACTGGTTTTCTTGGTTTTCTTTGGCTATGCCTCAGGACCTTTGCACTTGCTCTCACCTCTGCTGGACACTCCCTCCTCCCCTCTGATTTTTGTCTGCCTGATTCTCACTTCACTTAAATGTCTTTCCTAATGCCACCTCCTCTAACCACCGTATGTAAAATAACTTCCCTCACTCTTTTATCACTCTCTCTTCACAATTATCCTTCAGTTTTCTTTATGACTTTTCACCCGAGGTCATCTAATATGCCTTGGTTTATTTTGTCTTCCTTTGTAGAATGTAAACTCCTTGAGATCGGGACATTATCTTCTTCTTACTGTATCTCCATATCTATAACAATATCTAGTACTAAAGAGGTTTTTGACAAATGTTGAATGAGTGAACAGAGAAAAGAGTTATAGTGAGAGTCAAATATGCCTGATGTCAAATCCAAACCTCATCAGTTGCCAATTATTGAAAGATTAAGCATTTCTTTTCAACTCGCTAAGCTTTAGTTTACATGTTTTAAAATGTGTCTAATGTTACCTTCTTCATTAGTTATTAGGAGAACGAAATGAAGTAAAAATAAAGCCAGCCCAAACTGGGCAATCCTGAATATCCCCCAGTCTGTTGTATGCAGATAACTGGGGGCACTGTCTATAAAGTGGGCTAGAAACTCAGGGTTTTTTGTTTTTGTTTTGTTTTTCTTTCTTTTTGTTTAGTTTTTGTTTGTCTTGTTTTTTCTTTTGTTTTATCTTTTCTTTTAATGACAGGATGATGTGCTGCTCAAGGGGCTGGTTAAAGCCCTCAGAGAGTTGTAGGCCATGAGTTTGAGATCCACTGGACTATGTCCATGCAAAATGAAAAATAGATAAATGGAAAAACAGATGTCCTTGTGCTTCCTAATTCCCAGCTAGAGATCTTGTCTGCAGTCTGAGAAGGCTCCTATGGGTTTCTGTGGATGTCGTGGAGGGTACCAAGTATGCCCTACTTGCATTTAGATCCTCAGGCCTCTGCTGGAAAGGGTTAAAAAAAAAATACTAACTCCCCTGCTTGAGTGAGTGTGAGAACATGGGAAGAAGCAGAGAAACTGTTTCTCCCACCTTTGTTCTTGTCAGGACTATGTTTCAAAGTACAGGCCCACTTCCCCTTTGTTTCCTTTCATTTCTGCTATGAGACCACTTATAAAATCCCTGGAGTCCTGCCAAGCAAATGCAGTACTAAAGGTTTGCCTACTGGATAGCTTGTCTCAGATGAAGTAATCAGAGCTGGAGCAAGACAGAGCACAGCATAGATATAATGAGCTCATTATAATGTAATGTAATGTAAACACTTACATAATGCTTATGAGATGCCAGGTATTCTTCCAAGAACCGTTCACCTAATTCACTTAATCTTCACAATAACCCTGTTAGGGAAATAGCTGATATGAGCCCCATGATACAGGTGAGGAAACCCTGAGGCTCAGAGAGTAAAAGTCCAAGGTCACAGAGTTAGGCTGTGGCAGTGCAGAGCTGCAAGTGCCTTATGATGTCAGTGGTGCAACACCAGCCCCTTTGTCCCCAAATAGCCTAGCTCTGTTGCTTCCTTTAATGGCTGAAACTCTAGGAGAGAGAACCATGCAGGAGGTCTCAGTCATTTGAAGAGCTTTGAATGCAAGATTGGTTAAAAACTTTATCAGAGCCATCCACATTGGAAATCATAACACCTTAAACTTGAACACTTTTTGGTTTATGAAGCAATTTATTTATTCATATTCCCAGAAACCTTCTCTTGTATTGTCCATTGCCACTGCTGAGCCTTTGCTTCTTCATCTGTCTACAATAATGCCATTGTCTTTACTCTCTGCTATGGCACAACCCTCCTGTGGTCCAGGGGAATCATGCTGGCTCTGTGAAGTCAGCCAGCCTCTCCCTGGTCACCACTGTCACACCATTCATTATATACACAGTGCATGAAATGTTCGTTTGCTAATTTTTGTTCTTGATCTCATTTGCATTTATCTTCATTCCCTCAAGTGCATTGCCAATCCCCATAGGACTAAGAATGGACCTGTTTTTCCCTTGTATTAATCATTCCTCAGTTTCTGCTGTAGATCTTTACCTCCAATCAGTGCTAAATTATTGCTATTAAGCTGAATGATCAGCCCAAAACCTGGAAATACACTGTTGCTTGGCTTGTTACTTTTGTAAGGATAGGGATAATAAGATTAGTAGCTAATATTTGCAGAGTGTACTATGTGGCGTATTCAAGGGTTTTGCATATAGAACTCATTTAATCCTGCCAGCCGCTCTATGTACTGCTATTATGAACTTCATTTTACACATAGGGAAGACATAGGGAAACTACTGCTTCTTGGGTAGCTAGCGTGTGGAAAGTCTAGTTTTACTACCCTAAAAACAGTGAATGTGCAGGAAAAGTTGCGTTGCTATGCCTTGGAATATCTACTGTTAAGGAAGCAGCATTATAGCTCGATGGATTGGAGGTTGATTTAGAAGATATTCGTAATTCAAGTATTCTTATTAAATTTATCAGTATCTCTTCTACTTACTCTCTTTCCTTTAGATACTGGGAAAGGACAGGACCTGAAGACTGTATCCTCTGCTGGAAAATGGGAGCTCTTTCTTGTGCATACTCTTAAGGAACATTTTTGTGTGACGGAGAACTCCGGTATTCATTTTCCTATTTATTATCTGTATGATCTTGGCAGATTATTAAGGATCTTGGATCTGATTTTCCTCAAATTCCTGATATTTCCTCCCCCCCCCCACCCCCGCCGAGGGCATTTGCTTAGCCATGTTAGGGTTGTGATCAAGGTTAAATGAGATGCTGTTTGTGCAAAGAACCAGGTAGGAAGAATGGCTGTGGCTCACTCAGTAAACGTTGGTGGCTGTTAGGTGCAGACATTGCCTTAAAATCCTAAATAAACTATAGGTTTGAGTTGAGTCAGAAGCCTTGGATTGGTGAATTGTTCACTTGCTACAGGTTGCAAGCTTTACCCTGTGCCACACAACCTTGGAAATGCTTGTTTAGAAATAGCCCAGTAGGGTTAAAAAAAAAAAAAAAAAAAAAAAAAAAAGGTAGGTGATAGATAAGATAAGATAAATAGATGGGCTGGCAGGCTGTCATTTTGTACAACGTTATGAGTAAGACATTTATAGTTATTGAGCCAGAATTTCCACAGTAATAGAAAAAGCAGTTGCTTTTAAACTTCTTGTTCAATTTAACAATTATGGGTGAGTTAAAATGTAGGCCATTTGAATTGGATTTGGAGGATAAAGTAAGATTCTATCCTACGGTGGGGGATGACTCATAGAGGAGTTTGACCCAGTAGAAACAGCAGCTGATAAGGAGCCAGGAGACCCAAGTTCCTGGCCTGGATTTGCATGAATAAATTGTAATAGCCTTTGGGAAAATCCTTAAACATCTCAGTTTTCTAGTTTGAAAAATGAGAGGGCTGTGTTTGTGAATGGATCTTTCAACATACATAAGGTTCTACCAAGCAGATCACTGAAAATGGAATGTGTTATCTATGGTCATTAGGAAGCAAAGTATTCTTGCTAGTGCAGTACTTTTTTTTTTTTTTTGAGAGGATTACCATTGTGAACAACCACAACCCAAGAAAATCCATCAGCACTAGCATGATACAGACAAAAGTAGACACCTGAGAATCTCATAATATCCTGGGGTCATTGTTATATCCTGGGAAAGTATGGCCATGCTACATACAAGAGTTTTATGATGATGAGTCATTATAAGCAGAGGATTTATGGATATCCATCAACGGGATTTTTAAATGTTTATCATGTGTGGATGTCCTATAGTGTACTTTGTGCATTGGTACATCTTGAGAAATAATTTATTGTTTGACAAAACTTTCTGAAGCTTGCAAATATAAAAACGAATTTGGGTTAGCTAGCTTTTCTAGTTTTTCTTGGCATTTTCTGTTTCTCCATATAACTTCAGTCACAGGTGTGAAGCCACATTTTTGTGCTGATTGCTTTTCTAAAAGGTTTAAGGTTTTACAAAGTCAGATTTTGAGTGGCAGCATTTTCTATTCTCTGTATCACCAACCACCTGCAAAATTAAAATAGGTCAAGTATGGAGCAGACAGATTAGGTGTTTCCTTAGAAATATACACTGACATTAGGGGATCCCTGGGTAGCTCAGCGGTTTAGCACCTGCCTTCCGCCCAGGGCATGATCCTGGGGTTCCGGGATCGAGTCTCACGTCGGGTTCCCTGCATGGAGCCTGCTTCTCCCTCTGCCTGCCTCTCTCTCTCTCTCTCCCCCCTGTCTCTCATGAATAAATAAATAATTTTTTTTTAAAAAAGAAATATTCACTGACATTAGAAGGGTGCCTCCTGTGGTATAATAGATGTGTTCTTGAGAGTTGTGAGAATTAAATTTTGAAAAATTGAATCCAATGTTCCTATTGGCTTGCATTAAGTTTTCAAAAAAAATGCTTTATCTTCAATTTCTGATGGATTGATTTCAATTAGCAATGGTTCTTGTCATTTTAACCCTAAATTACATAGCCTCCCCTTCCCCAACCCAATAGTTAATGACATATATATATAAATACTGGAGCAAATCAGAGAAGCTTTTCTATGCTGTAACTTAGTGTGTGGGAAAATGTGTGTGTGTGTGTGTGTGTGAGATGGTGGTGGTGGTGGTGTGATGAAGGACCTTGGTTTGGTGCTTTCTCTGCCACCAAGGAGTACTGTATCTTTGAGCAAGATCACTTAGCTTCCTTTAGCCACCATTTTTCACCTGTAAATAATGATCTCCATTGGTCCTATTTGCCTCTAATATTCTACAAATTAGTGGCAAGAGGAAACTATAAATAATCCCATAATTTTTCTTTTTGTAATTTAATTATATTAAAGTGGATTATATCTGTCTATGAGTGAATAGTGACCTCCATTTATTCTTGTTTTTATTTAGATTTTTATGACTGGTAAATTCTATTTTGGCTGGATTAGATTGAGAATCCTTGGGAGGCTCGTTCAGCATAGACAGATTTATTCACTTTTCATGCTGGATGAGGAAGAAGGAATATTTTAAAGATAGAGCTGACATGGAACATTAATTTGATTGAAGCCTTTCTGTGTGAGGAGTGATTATAGTGTCTCCATTGCCATAATGGAGAGAGATTAGCATGGATTAGATTATCCCACGTACAAAGGTTGTACAAATTGATAGCTGTTATTTGTGGGCTAGGCTGATCTTTACAGTTACTGGCATGACTTCTTAAGCAATATAGTCATGATTCCTTTCATGTGGTTTACATGTGGCAACAAGAGGAGAACATATCCCTTGTTACCAAAAACCTTGTGTCTCCCAATGAGAACTTGGCACAGAATCAAAAACACAAGATGTGTATGCACAATATTAAGGGGATGGCACTGGTCATCTGGCATGCTGTCTGCAACGAGAGCACACACTGGCCAAAGGCAGAAGAGTTCCTGAAACAGATGTTCAGTCAAGATGGCTAGGATACTGTCGAAATGTGGTCTAGAATAATTATGAACATAAGCCTAAAAAGGTAGCCAAGATATGGTTCTGAATTATAGCCAGCCATGGGATTATTATTTAATTCCAGTTTAGTGTCTTTCCTGCCAAGTATGTGCCAGACCCTCTGAAACAGAATCTGGTTTTTGCCAGAGGTACTTAGCAACTATATTTTAAGCTTAAATTCCAAAAAAGTAAAGAAGAATAAATTGCTTTCTGATGGGAGTAAGTTGTATTTCAAACAGACTCTGAAAGCCCTAGGAAAGTCTCAGACTTTCCTTGGAAGAGAGGGGGCAGTCTTCCCCTCCACTGAACCCATCTGGATTTGTCATACCGCTGCCTTTCCTCATGTTTATAAGCAATTGGTATCTGTGGTCAGTGATTATTAGTACTTACATGACCACCCTTATTCCACCCTGTTGCTCACCTTCTCCCTCTTGCTTTTCTACTCCATGGAAAATGACCTCTTCCTTGATCTTTCAGATGCACCGAATACCTTCCTGCTTCAGGGTCTTCACCTAACTTTGCTGTCTGCTGGAAAGCTCCTCTTTCCTATAATTCAGGTCTCACTCCTCACTTTCTTCAGGTTTTTGCTCAGATGCTGTCATATCCACAGGTTTTTCTGGTCTTCACCAGCATTCTCTGTCATTTTCATCTTGCTGTGTTTTACCTTATAGCACTAATGAGCATCTGACAGATTACCTTTTTACTCGCATATTTGTTTATTTGTATTTTCCCTCCAGAATGAAGATGGAGGCTTGGAACAATGCTTGGTACATAGTGGAAGCTCAATAAATATTTGTTGGAACAATGAAGAAGTGGTTAGCATTGAATTTGTATTTGTTGATATACATTATATTGGGGGCTTCTAGAAGACAGTATTGGAATTTAACTTGTGACTCAAGCACTTAAAGAATCTTGGAGACCAGAGCTTCCTAAAGGACTGTTCATGCACTCAAAGCAATGTTTCACAAAATATAATATACATGTGAATCAACCAGTTATCTTAATAAAAGAGCATTTTCTGATTCAGCAAGTGTGGGAGTTGGGGAGTTCGGGGGCTGAGGTTCTGCACATCTGACAGGCTCTCATCTGATGAGGTTGCTGCTAGTCTAAGGATTGTGCTTTGAGTAGCAAGGCTTAAAGGCATACATGGCAGAATTCAAGGAGTTCACAGAGCCAGGGTCATTATTTTGAATACCAACTATCATTGTTGTAGCACAAAACTGAAGTGCTACTATCTGGAGTTTTCTGATTAACAGAATGCCAATAAACAGATAATTTGTTAGACTTTTCAAAATAGAACTTTAAATTGTTAGCCATACATAGTTGTTTTGTATGCAGGCCTGCATTATGTATATGTCAATTTCTGAGTAAATAGTAGAGAGCATACATCAGATTCTTAAAGGGGTGATAACTCTAAACAAGGTTTAGCAACCATTTTTTAACAGATGATGTTAAACAGAGGAAACTTTAGGTACCAAACCAAAGCATATCATAACCACATTGTTACAATGGTGACAAAACCAGCACATATGCTTGCAAATGCTTAGCAAGATTGGTTTTTACTGCAACAGTTTTTGCTAAACAAACAACTTACATTTTAGGTTAACGTTTACCAGAGATGATATTTTCCCAGGGAAGTATTAGGTGAACATTTGCAAAATGCTTGGAACCCAACAATCCCAAGACAAATATTTATTTTCCCCTAGCCACTGGAAATGGACCTGAGCTGGAAACATTGGCTAAAAATGAATATTTGGAAACTCTGAGACTCTCTCTAAAATGCCATTGCAGTAGCTCGCTGTCCTTCTAATCTGAGGCCAAAATACCCTCGAAGGGGCACTGGTGTAGAAAAGCTGTTTTCAGGCACAAAGCGAAAAAATAGCCCATTTAGAGCTGCATAGCTTTTCAGTCAGGAAACTTATCCCCAGGTGTGTTTTTCTCAGCCAAGGAGTGTGGGCAGTTTAGTTTCAGAAGTAATAATCCCTTGAAAGAGCAGGAGAAGACATTTGGAAGAACTGAGATGTTTAATATTAAAAGGCTCTACTATAATAGACATCTAGTACAAGGCTTAGTCAAATGTGTTAAGTCCTAGACTCCTTCACATTGTTATAGTATCATTGTCCTCATAATTGCCAATGAGGCTACCAGTCATCATAGTGGATAACATTTATTGAAGACTTAACATATTCTGGATAGTGTGCTAAGCACTTTCCATATGTTTTTTTGTATCATAAATACTTTAAAAAACTTATTTGCAGTAGGTCCTATAGTTGTCTTTGTTTTGCAGATCAATAAGCTGATGTGTAGATACATCGTTTATATTGCTCTAGGTGGCAAAACTACTGAGTGGTTGAGTTTGGATTCACATTTAGATATTCTGATATCAGAGCTCATGCTATTAACTATCATGCTGTATTCATGACCATAACACGTTGAGTACTGATAACCTTGGTGCATCTATTTAGTAGACCACATCTTAAAGTTCTGTGGTTTAATTTACCCTCAGGCGTAAAGAAAACAGATTTTATAAACTTCTATCAGCAAATTAACTATTCTAAATTATTTTTCAGAAGAAACGCTAAATACTCTTAAAGAAATTATGGTGAAATTTTTATTCAAGCTAGGAGCTTCAGTGTTCCCATTTCATGGAAGCATGGACTTTATGTGGCTCTGTAGCATGGCAAACATAACTTGTTATGCTAAAATGGCCTAGGGTGAAGATGAATGCAACTGTTTTTGAAATTGACCACTTTTTCTTAATACTCAATTTGTGCTTCTGAGAATTAACAGAATTTCAATACTTGAATCTGTGTATTAGACAGGGCTTTTAGTTGCACAAAACAGAATATGCACAGGATAGTTTAATCAGAAAGAAGAATGTATTGACAGATATTAGTAAGCTTCCAAAATCTTTGAGAGGGTGCCAGAGAGCCTGGTTCTGGGGCTACACAGCCATACCCCAAGACTTTTCTCTGATCAGGTGGCTTCTCATAACCTATGATGTCAGGTATCTGCCTCCTGAAGTTGTTGAACCAAATGCCTCCCCAACTGCTCCTGCAGAATCCTGGTTCTCCCTGGTTTGGTGCCCAGGTATAAGGTAGTATCTTAATTTTCTGACTTCCAAAACTGGACTCACAATGTGAGAAAAATCCCCAAATGTAGGAATATGTCCAAAGATGTTGGGCTGTCATCACAAGGCAGCCCCTGATATTGTGAAATATTCAGATAAGTGTAGAATATCTTTTCTTTATTGCTTTTCCCTCTCATTTCAGTTTCTTTGACTGCTAATTTCTTATTGAGAACAGACTCTGTTCATTCAGTCCCCCAAATGGCACTGTGTTAAGTTTACAAAAAGGCTATCATGGACTTTTTACAAATGCTGAGAAAGATGAAATCTGTGTTAAAAAGGCAATGGAGGAAATGTGGTGAATTTGGCACTGAGCATTTTTAACTTGAGAGAAATTGTAGGACATTTAAGTGAATGTAGAATGGGCAAATGTGGATAACAGGTTGTGGCTCAGAAGTATACACAGGGCTCTATGTTTGGGTGTGGGAGTTGTCCTCCAAAGATTGACAGTTGAAGCATTGGCCAGAGAATGTATGTGTTTTCTGATGTCAACAAATAGGACAGAAGATTGAACATGGGATCATGAAGGCCCTCCCCCACAGCTGTGCACATGTCCAGCTGCAAAGAAGAAAGGCAAGACCAGATAGAGAGTTCAGAAGATGGCTGTATTATTATAGTGTCATAGGGACTAAAGGAGGCAATATTTTGGAACTGAATGCCTTTATTGATTCTTCATTAAAATGTAATTTTAATGTAAAACAGGATTTGAAAGAGATAATATTTGAGGTGTGTCTTATACTTACCAAATTTGTTTTCAAATCTTTATCATTTCATTTGATTTAACATAATTAAAATCATTAAATGTAGAATTTTCTTTCTATGTGTGGCTAAAACAATTTTATTTTTATTTTAATCTAACTTAAATGTAAGGTCAAATCCGGTTTCCATGAAGTTAATTACATATTTGAAGAAAGGACCTTAAGAATTCTGTGTTGGGAAAGAGTACTGCATGGTGTCCAATACAGTTATGTATACCTCTGTGTAGTCTTCCTCTTGGCTACAAACTGTCAGACCTGGATAGACCACCTCATTTCTCACTCAAAACATCCTCTGGGACTAGATAGGGAGCTAATGTTTCAGATTGGAAGAAGTTATAACACTTCACAGTTTATATCTAGGAAACATGAATTTGCAGTTTCTTACGTCTCTGAATAATATGAGAAATCAGAAAGCATATTAATTCATTCAGAAAATATTAACTTAAAAAAGCCTACTGTATGCCAAGGAATATGCTTGATGTGGTTTTAGGTTCAGGTAGAAGTAGGGAGACGAAGTAACATTTGCCTTTTTGTGCAAAGAAGTAAGATTTATTTTTACTTAGACAGCAAAGAAAAGTGTATGCTCAATACTATATATGTTTAGAGTATACTCTGGCATGATAAAGGGAGGTTTGGTATCATGGAGGTTTCTTTTTCAGTAACAAGAAGAAAAAAAACTAAATTATATGTGAATGTTATTCATCCCAGAAAGAAGTCCATTGAGTTTTCTAAGATGGGTTTGATCACCTTATTAATGCCAAGTAAGTTGCTCAGGTCATAGATTTTCCTGTTGTTGTAATGGTGGTCTTTATCTTTGCTCTGGTGATGTTCTTATCTCTTTACCTACAGATATTGTTTTGTTGACTTTGCATATATCACAAATGTAGCATCAGATTTCTGTTGTCCTTTAATAAACTAACTACCTAACCACAAAATCATTTTGTTTTAAAAAAAGAATGAATATGGCAAACCCAGAGAAGTACACAAAGGATCATTTATGGATATATATGATAGAATAAGAATTTTAAAAACCAAAGAAATAACAATATTTATTTGAAAAGTTCTAACACTGTTAAATTCTCAGAAATTTATTTTTCTAAGGAGAGAATACTTTAGATTCATTGCATGTTAGGCAGTGTTATATATGTACTTCTCTTGTTGGGGATGTCATTTGTTTTTAATAATATCTCTATCTGGATTAAAATATAAATTTGTTTTTCTAACAGGGCCATTGGTTGAATCAGTATTCTGCAATAATATAATTAACAACAACAACAACAGTTGGCATATATTGAGTCCTGACCATGTGCCAGGCATTGTTTTAACCACTTTACATATATTAACTCACATAATTCTCACAGTGGCTCTGGTATAGTAAAAACACATTATACTCCTATTTCACATATGAGGAAAGTGAGACCAGAGTAAGTAATTTAGGCACATTTACACAGCTATGCGTATGAGAGAGTCAGATTTTGAATCCTGGTAGTTAGATTGCAAATTGGTTCTTTCAATTCTATGCTGCATTGATAAAGATAATTACTAACCAAGTCATATTTTTTGAGCATAGTTTTAGATAATTAAATTTGGTAAAAGAATATAAGAAAGCAAGCAAGCATGGGGAATAAAGGAAGACTAAAAGGGAGAAAGATCACTCCATCATTGAATGAGCGATGTTAACATTTTGAATTAACATTTGGGATCTTTTGTGGTTTCATACAAATTTTAGTAGTATTCTGGTTCTGTGAAAAATGTTGTAGATATTTTGACAAGCATTGCATTAAATCTGCAGATTGCTTTGGGTGGTATGGGCATACTGGTTCTTCCAATTTATGAGCATGGAATATCTTTCCACTTGCTTATATCATCTTCAATTCCTTCCATCACTGTTTTATAGTTTTTGGAGTACAGCTCTTTCACCTGTTTGGTTAAATTTATTTCTAGGTATCTTATTTTTGGTGCAATTGTAAATGGGGTTGTTTTCTTTTTCTTATTTTTAAAAAGATATTTATTTATTTATTCATTCATTCATTCATTAGAGACACACACACACACACAGACAGAAAGAGAGAGAGAGAGAGAGAGAGAGAGAGAGAGGGGCAGAGACACAGGAGAGGGAGAAGCAGGCTCCATGATGTGGGACCCGATCCTGGGTCTCCAGGATCACACCCTGGGCTGAAGGTGGCGCTAAACCGCTGAGCCACCTGGGCTGCCCTGGGGTTGTTTTCTTAATTTCTTTTTCTCCTACTTCATTATTAGTGTATAGAAATGTAACCAATATCAACTTTGTATCCTGTGATTTTACTGAACTCATTTATCAGTTCTATTAAGTATTTTGCTGTTTTTTCAGGTTTTCTGTGTATAGCATCATGCCATCTGCAAATAATGACAGTTTTATTTCTTCCTTACCAATTTGGATACTTTCTATTTCTTGTCTGATTGCTGTGGCTAGGACTTCCCGTACTATGTTGAACAAAAGTGGTTATAGTGAACATTCTTGCCTTATTCCTGATGCTGGAAGAAAATTCATTTTTCACCATTGAATATGATCATATTATAATATTCTTTTAACACTTTTGTTCAGGTGATATATTTTAGAAATGTTCCCATAGTATTATTTCAGTATGATTTTTTAAATGACTGTATTAAGATATGGATGTTCCATACTTTTTATGCATCCCTATTTTTGAGTATTTAGATTATTTTCTATCTCTTTTAGGAATCAATGTTTTTAATAAAAACACAAAAAACTAGTAGGCATTAGTATCAAACATTATAATTTATTCAAAATTAAAATATAACTGTAATTGACTAGTCTATATTTTCTCTTTTAGATTTGTTTACTTTAGCCTTATCCCCTTATGTGCTCTTCAAGACTATAATATATATTCAGGAAGGTTGACAAAGAGAATATTTCAGACTGAAGTTGTATTTATTATTTTGAGTGAGATTCAGTGGATGATTTGATTCTTTGAAAAATTCCTCAGGTGTCTCAGCTGATGTTGAAAGCCTCATCATTTAATATATATCTAGTCATCTAGGAAAATGCCATGTTTACCATTTTGTGTTGTGTTAAGGTTTTGGGTATAGTGTATTTTCACCATAACATGCTATTTTTGAGCAGAATTTTCTCCCATATTTTCATTACAAATGGTGCAGATAGTAAGCTTCGTGAAAACCTGATATCACAAAATTTGATTGATCAGTCTACCATTAGTAGTACCTCTATCCAGTGATTCAATCTTCACAATGATGATTATTGTTTTCAATGATGAGTTACAGTAATATTCTTATGAAAGTCATTAATGGTAGATTAAATTGTGGGCAAGAGTAGCAGTTAAGAACAAGCATTTTGGAATCACATGGACTGAAAATGCAAACTTGGATCTGCTACTTTATAGTTGTGTAATTTTGAGCAAGTTACTTAACCTCTCTGAGCTTCAATTTTTTACCTATAAAATATGGTTGTGAAGATTACATGAAATAAGTCACATATATAGTGTCTGAGCTCTAGTAAGCCTTCTGTAAATATTAGCTTATATTATCATTGGTATAATTATTAAGTATATTTTATCTTACTCCAGTGAATATGGAATACAGATCTTCCTTGACTTAAAATGGGGTTACATCTGTATAGGTCCATTGTAAGTTAAAGACATCATAGTTGAGAAAGCATTTATTTAGTACTCCTAATCTGCCAAACACCATAGTGTAGCTTATTCTGCATTAAATGTGCTCAGTGTGCTTACATTAGTTGGGCAGAATCATCTAAAAGAAAGCCTTTTTTGTAGCAAAATTTTGAATATCTTATGTAATTTATTGAATGTTATACTGAAAGTGAAAAGTTGAATGGTTGAATGGGAACAAAATGGTTGTCAGAGTATCAGTTGTGTGTTCTCATGATTGGGGGACTGATTGGGGGCTACAGCTCACTGATCTGCCCAGAATCATGAGAGTCCTACTGCATATCGTTAGCCTGGGAAAAGATCCAAATTCAAAGTTCAACTTCTACTGAATGCTATTGCTTTCACACCCTCATAAAGTTGAAAATCATTAAGTCAAACCACTATTAAGTCGGGGGCCATCTGCATTGGTTTTTATGTGCAGAATCGAAGCAATTCCCTCCTATAGTTGCTAATTAACCAAGGTATGGGATTCATTGACTGGGGTTGACAACAGGACACTTACTATATACAGAATTTTAGAATGATAAATCCTGAAGGGTTTGTGTCCTTAATAACAACAGCAGAATAATGGAATTCCTTTAGTGTTCTTTCATGTATCATGTATATTTATAACTATTTAGCTTGCCCTGAATTTTTCAAGAACATTTTACATTGTTTATTTTATGTGTGATATCCCTGGGTGGCGCAGCGGTTTGGCGCCTGCCTTTGGCCCAGGGCGCGATCCTGGAGACCCGGGATCGAATCCCACATCGGGCTCCCGGTGCATGGAGCCTGCTTCTCCCTCTGCCTGTGTCTCTGCCTCTCTCTCTCTCTCTGTGACTGTCATGAATAAATAAATAAAATCTTTAAAAAAAAAAAAAAAAAAAGAACCTACTGTGGGCAATTACTTAACCTTATTGATTTTGATAATAATTATAAACTCAAAATGCATAAACAGCATAGTTCCATGTATCATTTCAGAGATTCTACTGACAAAACAGTTTCTCCAATGCAAGCATCATGATTTGATTCTAGAATTATATTTTTTTAAAGATTTTTATTTATTTGCTTGACACAGAACAACCAAGGAGGGTGAGGCGGGAGAGCCTCAAAGGGGGTGAGCCTAATATGGGGCTAGATTCCAGGACTCTGAGATCATGACCTTAGCTGAAGACAGATGCTTAACCAACTGAGCCACCTAGGCTCCCCTAGGATTATATTTTATATTGACTTGAAATGAAAAGTTATTGTCTCTGGTTTGACACAACAATAAAAATATTGTTCCTCCTCTCTGGCCTGACCTCAACTGATTTTTCTGTAGTATCTTATTAATAGTTGGTCTACTTCCTAGGAGAACATTTTTGGTGATCCATAGGTGAAGGCAAAACTGTTAATGCCTTAGAGGAGAAAATAGAGCTATCACACATTTTTGTTTTTGTAGATTTTGTTTAGAAAGATTACTTGCAGAAGTCAGAGACCAAACTATTAGGAAAAGCACGTTCTGAGTTATGAACATCTTTTTTGGTGGATTTTATTTATTCATTTGACAGCAAGTGTATATAAGCAGGAGGAGTGGGAGAGGGAGATGGAGAAGCAGCCTTCCTGCTGAACAGGGAGCCTGATGTGGGTCTCCATCCCAGGACCCTGGGATCATGACCTGAGCCAAAGGTAGATGCTTAACCAATTGAGCCACCCAGATGCCCCAGAGCTATAGACATCTTTGGTAATGGAGAAGAGAAGAACAATGTATAATCCATCTGAAACTACTTTTTCTTGACACCTACCAATCCTGTGGACAGGGTGCAATTAAATGACACTTTCAAAAAAGTCATGAAAGAAGAAAAACATTTTAAAAAGTTATACTATTTGAACAAAGGTGTAAGATAAAACATTGACAGGATAAGAGAAGATATATATTTAGAATAGGCTCAGTCTAAGGTAGAGTGATTTCTTTTAAGCCTAAGTCTTGATTACTCTGCCTCTTGTGTAGTGTAAGTCAGACCCCATGACTCCTAGAGAGTCCTGGCACAGAATTCTAGTGGGGTGCATTCTATTCTAACCCAGTTTCTGCCTCTTTTTTGCTTTTTTACTTTCAGCAAAAAGCCACATAACCTCTTAGTCTCCAGTTATTCATCTATAAAATGAAAAGTTTGTATTGGGTGGTCTTAAAGGCTCATTTGAGTTCCACCATGATATAACTTGCAAATGGAAATATCTTTGCAAATGTGTTATGTAGCTTGCTCTCAGTTTGGGAATAAGAGCTATAGGCATTAGAGTATATTAAACTGAAAATCTTTCTGTGGAAGTGGGTCTTTATATGTGTACAGGAGTCTGATCTTATGTTGAGTAACACTTCTTGCAGCTGATGCTTACTGTTACAACATGTACACAGGTGAGTCAGTTTAGTTTGCTATGTTTAGATTAACATTCTCAGACATTATTTCTATATCACCATCAGGAAGTGGTAGATTTGAAACCTATCCTATATCACCTTGAGTTCATAGAAATAAGAACATTCTTTTATTTCATTCCTTTCATTGTTTTAAAACAACTTTAGATAAACCTATTTTCTTCTCAAGTCCCCAATAATATTTCCATGTAGGATGGCTTTCACAGTCTTAGAAGCACAGTATTGTTCATTGTAGGAAAATGTCTTCTTTGAGAGTCTTCAAGATTATGAGCACATTTTAGGATATTAATCCAAGGACCCACTGTGGTATTAGGTCACACTAAAGAGATACTTTGTAGGATTTGTTGTGACCATCAGACAATACGTACCTTTGAAAATGTTAAGAAATGTGTGAAACACACAGTGCTAATGATGCTAGATAACAGTTACTGTCAAAAAATTTGATTAAGGCATTTTTAGTGCCATTTTTCAGATGACAAAATGAAGTGCAAAGCAGTTGGCCAGCCATCACTAAGTGAAGGAGTCATAATTCTTGAACAAGTAATTTTTCTCTCACACTGCCTCACTATAACAATAAGTATGTGGAGACTTCTAAAACTTTTAATGTGAATGTTAAGAAAACATTGTATTCTGGGATATTTTATAAACCACTCATCAAAACCCACTGATGTTAGGAATTGTTAATTCTCCCTATTCTTTCATATTTTCCCCATGCAAGCACATTGGCCTGGCTCAAAAATGCTTGACTCTACTGACAATACCATTCTCTGGATCTCAAGTTCTTCAATGTAATATGAAAGGGTTGGGTTAGAAATTATGGAAATTCCTAAGGTCCTTATTAGTTCAGTACCATCTGCTTCATGGAGTTGTAGAGTTTTTCAAGATGCTTACAAAGTGTTGTAGTGGCCTGGCCCTTTACACTGGAGGAAAATATAGTCAATAGGTTCTTTGTAGTGTGAAGACTGAAAGTGAGGGGCAGGGGCAGAACTTTTGTTTTCTTACTTTTTGTTGAAGCAGGCTGTTATTGACTACTGCCTAGGATGTTTGGGATTAGTCACAGAGCAGGAGGCTCTTCATGCCAGACTGGCAGTGAGTCATAGTGGGTAAGCACAGGACCAATTACCACACATGGGAATGGGGTACTGGGTCTTCCCATGGCAGTATTAATAATAAAATGATAAAAATCAATGTGATCTTAGAAAGCAGCTGAACTTTCTAACTTTATAGCCAGGGGTCAAGGAAGTGAGGACAATTGTGCAAGTTTGTAACTTGAGCATGAAAGTTAAGGATGGAATTCAGGTCTCTCAACTTCATATCTAACTTCTCACTTATATTTAGTTATGCTAAATGTCATACTTCCTTTTGTTTCCATTGCTATGATAGTCCTGGATTGTAATACCATAAGAATATGGTCACTTAGTGAATTTGTGTCCATTATATTTCATACACAACTTGGGATGCCTCTGTTCTCTTTATATCAAATCAACATAAAGTGCTTGAAAATTAGATTAAAAGTTACACAGCAAACATAGTTACATACTAAGATCATTTTATGGCATATTATCATTTTTAAGCAAATTAAATAATTACTGCTCAAGGATTCATATACAGCAACCACATGCAGACAAGAAACAGAAAGGAAGCAATAGTGGCTGCCTTTTGGATTCCACAGGGCTTCTGTTAGGTGAAGCCTTATTTAGCATAGTTATGATGCAGTAAAGGAAGTGCAGTTGACCTTTGAACAATGTAGGGGTTAGGGGCACCAACTCCCATGCAACTGAAAATCTACATATAACTTTTGACTCCCCCAAAACTTCTAATGTCTTCTCCTAAATAGAAGCTTTATTGATAAGATAAATAGCAGATTTAACACATATTATGTATATGTATTGATAAAAGAAAATGTTAAATCACAAGGAAGAGAAAAAACAATTACAGTACTGTAGTATGTTTATTGAAGAAAGCCCACACATAAGTGGACCCACACAGTTCAAACCCATGTTATTCAAGGACCAAGTATACCACCCACCAGTAAACATTTCAGTGGTTCTAAATTGGGAAACTTGCTGATACAGTATGAAAGGATGACTAAAATATATATGTCCATTGAACTAGGGATCAAGAGATTAAGAAATCTTAAGGAAATGAAAGAAAGAATATAGGCTTCCTAAAAGTATTCAGGTATAAAGGAATCATAAACAAGAAACCCTAAAAACGAATAGTGATGGAAGAGAGGTACTGGCTTGGTAGTAGATTTGGGTTTGCAGTTTGAAAATCCTCTCTCTAAACTACATGAAAACTAATAATTGTGCTAATAATCTTCATGTTGGTAATCATAAGCTGGGTATGCAGATTTAGCTACATGATTTTATGCAGATCAATTAACTTCTCTGAACGTCTAATTCCTCATATAGGAATTGGCCTAGAATATATTCCTTGGCTTAAACAATCACTGTTGGACAAAGAATCTTATAATTAGTATTTGTAGCTTGGTCAAGAGGTAAAATATTACAATGATTTATAACTTAAATGAGTAACTTCATTTCTTAAACTTACATGGTGGGCATGCTTTTTGAAATCATTCATAGATACTTCACATTGCTTAATGTTAAGGTATTTAGGACTATAACACATGAAGGAAACTTAGAGATAGTCTAAGTTTCCATACTTCCAAATTTTATCAGTAAAGGTAGTGAGACCTTTGAGGTATGACGTTACTTACCTCGCTGCTTACTGGTAGAGTCTAAAGGAAGAACAGATCTTCATGATTCTCAGTACAGAGATTTGTGGGGTTTTCTTCCTTCTGTAGGAAAGATGATAAGTGGGTTTTCTTTCTCATGCCAACTCAGATCAATTGACATGGCCTGCCTGATGACAAAGATTGTGAAGCAGAGACTCAGGTACTATAGAAAAGACAACTATTACGGATTGGTGCTCTTTGCTATGTGACAGCATAGAAGATAGTATATATGTTTGCTACTTCTTCCCAAGGCTATTCTTTTTTTTTTTTTTTCTGTGCTAATAAGATCTTTTATTAGACCATGGAGATTAAATTAAGTTTTTCTTTTCCAAACATTTAGTGATTTCAGTTTCTTATTTAGTTTTTTTTTTAATAGATTTTTTATTGGTGTTCAATTTACCAACATACAGAATAACACCCAGTGCTCATCCCGTCAGGTGTCCCCCTCCGTGCCCGTCACCCACTCACCCCCAACCCCCGCTTTCCTCCCCTTCCACCACCCCTAGTTCGTTTCCCAGAGTTAGGAGTCTTTATGTTCTGTCTCCCTTTCTGATATTTCCCACACATTTCTTCTCCCTTCCCTTATATTCCCTTTCACTATTATTTATATTCCCCAAATGAATGAGAACATACACTGTTTGTCCTTCTCCGATTGACTTACTTCACTCAGCATAATACCCTCCAGTTCCATCCACGTTGAAGCAAATGGTGGATATTTGTCATTTCTAATGGCTGAGTAATATTCCATTGTATACATAAACCATATCTTCTTTATCCATTCATCTTTCGATGGATATTCCTTCCACAGTTTGGCTATTGTGGACATTGCTGCTATAAACATCGGGGTGCAAGTGTCCTGGCGTTTCATTGCATCTGAATCTGTGGGGTAAATCCCCAGCAGTGCAATTGCTGGGTCGTAGGGCAGGTCTATTTTTAACTCTTTGAGGAACCTCCACACAGTTTTCCAGAGTGGCTGCACCAGTTCACATTCCCACCAACAGTGTAAGAGGGTTCCCTTTTCTCTGCATCCTCTCCAACATTTGTTGTTTCCTGCCTTGTTAATTTTCCCCATTCTCACTGGTGTGAGGTGGTATCTCATTGTGGTTTTGATTTGTATTTCCCTGATGGCAAGTGATGCAGAGCATTTTCTCATATGCATGTTGGCCATGTCTATGTCTTCCTCTGTGAGATTTCTCTTCATGTC
The DNA here is from genome assembly GCF_003254725.2 of Canis lupus dingo. Lineage (NCBI taxonomy): Eukaryota > Metazoa > Chordata > Mammalia > Carnivora > Canidae > Canis > Canis lupus. The sequence continues at coordinate 33,589,939 of NC_064258.1, read as the reverse complement.
TTTTTAAGATTTGTGTGGAATCAGAAAAGACCCCGAATAGCCAGGGGAATTTTAAAAAAGAAAACCATATCTGGGGGCATCACAATGCCAGATTTCAGGTTGTACTACAAAGCTGTGGTCATCAAGACAGAGTGTGGTACTGGCACAAAAACAGACACATAGATCAATGGAACAGAATAGAGAACCCAGAAGTGGACCCTGAACTTTATGGTCAACTAATATTCGATAAAGGAGGAAAGACTATTCATTGGAAGAAAGACAGTCTCTTCAATAAATGGTGCTGGGAAAATTGGACATCCACATGCAGAAGAATGAAACTAGACCACTCTCTTTCACCATACACAAAGATAAACTCAAAATGGATGAAAGATCTAAATGTGAGACAAGATTCCATCAAAATCCTAGAGGAGAACACAGGCAACACCCTTTTTGAACTTGGCCACAGTAACTTCTTGCAAGATACATCTGCAAAGGCAAAAGAAACAAAAGCAAAAATGAACTATTGGGACTTCATCAAGATAAGAAGCTTTTGCACAGCAAAGGATACAGTCAACAAAACTAAAAGACAAACAACAGAATGGGAGAAGATATTTGCAAATGACGTATCAGATAAAGGGCTAGTTTCCAAGATCTATAAAGAACTTATTAAACTCAACAGCAAAGAAACAAACAATCCAATCATGAAATGGCCAAGGCTATTCTTTATACATGTCCCTTGAGGCTAAACTTTCAATATTTCCTTTATCTTGCTTGTAACTGCCATCACTCACATATCACTTAGAGTAGGGTACCCTAGATAACACTAAGAGAAGCAATATGTCTCAGTGGACCAAACATAGATTTGATCATTAGGATCATTCTCAGTGTTTGGATGGATCCTCATTGGGTTTTCCGGAGCTGTTTCTCATTTCTCATGTTGCTAAATGTTTTAGGCTTCTGCATCAGCATTATGTGTCTATCTGACAAGGATTTCAAGGCTACGAGAGCAGGGCCACAGCCCTGAGTATAGGCTGGTTCTAGTTTGCCTCTTATTATAAGATAGTGAAATATAGTAGAAGAGGAAAGGCAGATGGCTTGTCCTCTGTGGTTCTGAAAACTTAAAATCCAATTTCCAACAGCTGAATTTTATTCCTGGATATGGGATTTCTGATAATATGATGTTGAAGGAAGTTTTCTCCCACAGCTGCATGCTCTGGCTCCTTGGTCTGCTCAGGAGTTGTGATAGAAGCATACCTTGAACCAGCAAGGCTGTGTTGACGCTTACTGTCCACTTCCTACAGCTTTGCAGGATTTGGAAGAAAATGAGTGGGTTCTCTAGAACTGGTTAAATAGTCTTTTTCATTGATTTAGGTCTTTGAACTCATCCCCATCATCTAGAATGATTTGAAAGAAAATAAATACACATTACTCTTACAAGGAACTAGTTTAGATTTTGAAACCTAGAACAAGAACACAGACACAGAATTTTTTTAAGAGCTTTTGAAATACAAGTCAAATTTGAGTTCAAATTGAATGGAATGTTTATTTCTTAAAGTAAGTTTAGTAATTTTCCAGTCCATATTCTTTGTCTTACAAATGAAGAAATTAAAGCTCGGGGTCGGGGGAATTAAGTGACTTTTTCAGTGGTAGACATCAGAAGAAACGGAGTAGAAAGACAAAAATCCAGAACATCCAAATATTTGGTCTAGAGCATTTTATCTCACACCACACTGTCATCATTGGTTTTAGAATTATAAAATTGTGATTTATTTTTAAATTGAGTACTTAGGGTTTTTTTAAAGATTTATTTATAATTTAGTAAAAACTTAATACTGATGTTCATTTTGGTGTTTAGCAAGCCAGTACTATTCTAGATTTTTATTTTTCTTTAAGTTTCTGATGGACATTGAAGTCTCTCTGTGGTCTCTAGTCTTATCTTTTAGCTTTGAAGACCTACTTTCCCCAGATCCATCTCAATTTCTGCATTATTTCCAGCTTGAGAAAGGTAGGAAAATGCCAGACATTCGTGGTGAGGCTATTACAACTTCAAGCCTGGTTTAAAATCTAGACTTGGAAACACCTTCAGAATGACATCCAGTTCCACAGAAAGCTGGGATTACAAGTCCAGAATGATGCTTTATGTACAGCAACAAGATTTTAAACAGCTCTGCTTATGTTTCAGATTCTCAGATCCCTCTAACTTACAGCTTCCATGCACAGGTAGTTTGGGAACCTATCTATATTAAATTTAAATATTCATGGACTAGCCTATAACTAATTGCATTTGAATTAGAAAAGCATGTGTTCACAAGCAATAGCACTAACTAGTACTCACAGGGGAGTATTCTAACTATAATGAGGCTCTGTAACAAAAGTGCTCAGGTTTTTTTTTTTTTTAAAGATTTGTATTTATGTATTAGAGAGAGAGAGAGAGAGAGCAAGCACAAGCAGTGGCTGGAAGGGGCAGAGGGAGAGGGAGAAGCAGGCTCCTTGCTGAGCAGGGAGCCTGATCCAGGGCTAGACCCTGAGATCATGACCTAAGTCCAAGGCAGATGCTTAAAATAACTGAGCCACCCAGGCACACTCAAATTCTGTTTCTTAAAATGTAAAGATAAGGTGTTCCGGATGCAGGGAAAAAAGAAACTGTAGATGGAGGGGAGAATGAAATGGAATCAGTAACAGAGTCACTTTTATGGAAATTTGGACCTGCACTGTACAATTTCAGTGTTTAAATAAGATCAGAGGCCTTGAAGGATGAATTTTAAGTTTTGGATTAGAAACACCAGATAGAATTGACTCCTAGTGAAATAGAAAATCTGCTGAAATGAAAAAGGGCCTCACTCATTAACATTTAATTTTCTAAAATGAGTGCCCGAAATTCTATAACTGCTTTCAAACACTGGATAATTTCATGTAGGATACATTTTCTATAAGAATAAAAATTGACAGCATATCTGAATTTGGTAGGACTAAACACATAATGTGAATTTCTCTTGGAAAACCTTGATAACTATTGAAATTATTTGAGAATCTATTTCAGGCATTCTAATTGAAATCTCCTAAAACATTTTATGGAAACTGTTCCCCAAGAAATAATTTTTTAACCTCTTATGTCACTCCAGTAAAACCAAAGTGATACTCCCCATCCTTCTATTTTGTGTAATATACATAGGCAGACAAGAATAAGCTTATTTTATATTTGTACAATTTTAGAGTGATGCTGATTTTTCTGACCTCACCATCTGTCAAGTTAGAACTTTGCTCCCAGGACCATCTTTTACCAGCATCTTTCTTTATGACCTGAACTAACTAACTAACTAACTAACTTCCTTCCTTCCTTCCTTCCTTCCTTCCTTCCTTCCTTCCTTCCTTCCTTCCTTCCCCTTCCTTTTTCCATCACTATCTTCCCCTGCCCATTGCCTCTTTTATTCTTTGCCTCCTTTTTCTTTGTTTAAAGGGAATCTCTTCTTTTGACCTTATATTTTCCCCCAAGAGGTAAGTTTTTATATTTCTCTGGTTCTTCATAGTACAGTCTTTGGAGATTTAAAAATACAACATAAACAGAATCTTCTGTGATTTTTCATCAGAAAGATATGGTTTGTATTACTTTCTCTCATAGGATTCTTTATGGGGTAAATATTTCCAGATGTCTCAAATCTCTTTGTTATGTTTACTATTGGAAACAACAGCACTTCTTTTTTCTTTGTAGTAACACAATTATGTACTGGGATAGATCCCATTTATATTGCTCTGAGAACAGAGTTTCATAAGCCAGAGATGAGTTCAGTTGTTTAATTCAATAAACAGTTATTGAGTATTTACTATGTCCAGGATACTGTTGGCTATTGTGAATGAGACATGATCCATCCTATCAAAGAATTTTCAATCTAGCATGGGAGAAACTATGCAAATGAATATTCAACCATAAGATGATGGCTACAGTATAGAAGCAAGCAAAGATTTAACAACTCAGTAGGCAAACAAGAGAAGTAGACTAATAAAGATGAGATCTTGTCTTTGTCAGTGTTTTACTTTAGCTCTGTATAGTTTTTGAGACATATTAAGTAATGTCTTTTTACTTTACAGTTTTTTCTTTTTAATCATTATTATTACTTTATAGTCATAGATAATGTGTAGTTGTTTCACCTATGTGAATGTTTATGGAGAGATAGCATGCTTATCCATAAGCATTCTGAGTGTTCCTCAGAGATTTGTTGATTTAAATCTGACACCGAGTTAAGGTTGGTAGTGTATTTTATTCCAACTTTTAGATAGCCACTTCATAAGATCCTGCAAGTAAATCTCTTGCTCATCAGGGGAAACAAGCCTTCTTAGCGTGAGCTGTCACATAGCAAGAGATAAGCAAGACTTCCTAGATCACTTTTTTTAAAGTGACAGGTTTACTCCCTGATCAGGGCATAATTTTAACAAGTAGGCCAGATTTCTATGCGTGCATATTTGATTTATGTGTGTTGAGGTGGGATAGGATTAAGGAGTCTTTTCTGTTTTATGTAGAATGAATCTAAAACAAAAGTGGCATAACCCTTTAATAAGGTGATTTCTGTTGAAAGACACAGGCAAAGAAAGTAGATCTGGGACTTCAGAGAGTGGCTGCCTCTGTGGAGCTATCCAAGGTACTGAACCACTGATTTCTATATTGTCTGTTAACCCAGCAAAACCTTCAGACATTTTAAAATCCACCTTTTTTTTCTAATTTTAGTATATGTGCTGCCGAAGCGAGCACGCCACCTTTTTTTTCTGATAAGAAATTATCTAACCTGTATATTTCTGATACTTATTTCTCTATCTGGCAGCCCATTTCTTGTTTCATATGCTTTATTCATTCAACAAATATTTAGGTATAATCTTCTGTGGGTCAGATTTATTACCACGAAAAATTACCATTTATTACCATTTTAAAAATTACCATTTATTACCATTTTGCTTTTTTTGTGGGATTTGGGTTAAAGGAACATATTTTATGACCAGAGTAATTAAGGGATTACAGGTTTTTGAGTGTTGTTTGAAGAACTTGGTTTCTGGGGCAGCCCGGGTGGCTCAGTGGTTTAGCATCACCTTCAGCCCAGGGAGTGTGATCCTGGAGACCCAGGATCGAGTCCTGCGTCATGCTCCCTACATGGAGCCTGCTTCTCTCTCTGCCTGTGTCTGTGCCTCTCTCTCTGTGTTTCTCATGAATAAATAAATAAAATCTTTAAAAAAAGAACTTGGTTTCTGGGTTTTGTTTATCTTTGTTTTCAGTAACTAGAAAAGGCCCTGTCATATAGGAGTCACTGAAGAAATTTTATTCCACTAATAATACATTTTAAAGTAGTTTTCTGTTCCATGTTACAAAGAAAATATATTTTTTCAACCTACAGTTCAACCTACAGTATTTGGAGAAAAATAATTTTGAGTGTAAGAAAAAAAATTGCTCTAAGTACTCTAGATAGAGCATGCACTTAAGGGGTGTAGAGTAAGATTTTTGGCACATTCTTGGATATATTAGTACCAAATTACAGTTTGATCAGCAAACTAGGAATAAAAACATCATAAACTTTTAGCTCAGACTTTTGTACATATATATTATTTCAACCACCTTGTCATTTTGTTTTAGTCAGGCTAATCTGTTCTGTATTCAGGTAAATGAATAATTTTTTTAAAATTTAAATTCAATTTGCCAACATATAGTATAACACCCAGTGATCATCCCATCAAGTGTCCATCACCCAGTCACCCCATTCTCCCACCAAACTCCCCTTCTGCAACCCTTTATTTGTTTCCCAGTTAGGAGTCTCTCATGGTTTGTCTTCCTCTCCAATTTTTCTCACTCAGTTCCCCTCCTTTTCCTTATAATCCCTTTTACTATTTCTTATATTCCACGAATGAGTGAAACCATATGATTATTGTCCTTCTCCAATTGACTTATTTCACTCAACATAATACTCTCTAGTTCCATCCGTGTCAAAGCAAATTGTGGGTATTCATCTTTTCTGATGGCTGAGTAATATTCTGTATTCAGGTAAATGAAAAAGGAGAAAAAGAGTTTGTCCTTTGATAACAGCAATACATGGCCAAGGAAGGTGGAGTATGTTTTTAACTGTCCTTTTGTAATTCCTATTTCTAAAGATTTGGTGAGACAAATTTTCTTGACTTCCCTAGAAATGTTGGTTTCTTATGATGAGTATGATTCTAAAGGAGAAACTTGACTTATCCATGAGTAAGTCCTATAAGGGAAACGGAATCAACAGTGTTCCTAGTGTTCTCAAAACCAGTGATTATATAGGGTCAGTAAGGGTAAACCTGCCATTTCCAACCTGGTATTAATGAAATGTTATTCTTGGTAAAGGTCTGAGACAGATGGCTTGAGCAGAATATAAAATATCTGCTGAAATTGTATCAGGCTCAGTGTTCTAATATAGTGATTTGCTACTAACCACATCTGTTTCTGTGGTATGCTTCTTTATCAACATGTGGACTTAGGAACTTAGTAAGGTCCAAATTCTATCATGCCTTGAAAATGTCATTGCTAGACAATGTTTCATGGAATTGCTAGATTTAACCATTTTTCTTGGCATCTCAGTGAGAAATCAAAAACTTGAGAGAGAAGAGTAGTGAATGATAAGCTCCTTTTCTAGAGATATTTACTTGGCTGTGAGCCAAGTTTAGTTATTCTGATGGTTGTTATTTTTCATTCTTGATGGCAATGATAGGCACTTATTTAATCACTGTAATTTGTGAGAATTTATGCATCTCAGTAGAGACCCAGAGAGACCTATGTAACAACCTATTCAGACCCAAAATTATTTTTAAATCTGTTGATTCTACCTAAGTTGCATGATTTATCTATAGTATAATCTGTTGCCTACTTGCATTGTCCTCAGATTTCATGATTAATTTCTTCTTTGCCTTTGACTCATTAAGATAAAAATATTTTTTAAGATTTTTTAAAAAGATTTTTTAAAATAAATTTATTTTTTATTGGTGTTCAATTTACCAACATACAGAATAACACCCAGTGCTCATCCCGTCAAGTGCCCCCCTCAGTGCCCTTCACCCATTCACCCCCACCCCCTGCCCTCCTCCCCTCCCACCACCCCTAGTTCGTTTCCCAGAGTTAGGAGTCTTTTTTTAAAGATTAATTATTTACGAGAGACACAGAGAGAGAGGCAGAGGGAGAAGCAGGCTCCCTCCCGGGAGCCTGATGCGGGACTTGATCCTAGATCCCGGGATCGTGGCCTGAGCTAAAGGCAGATACTCAACTGCTGAGCCACCCTGGTGTCCCAAAATAAAAAATATGTTAAATAGAGAAAGTTGACCATTACTCAGAGGCTGAAGCATTTTTTAAATTACCTCCCTTCATTTTGTGGGAGAAAGGATCAATGCCATTGTTTTCGTTGCTTGCTTAATATAAAATATGTGTAATTTAAGTTTTAAGTATACATGATCTGACTTAATCTTCTGATTCTGTTGTGTAATATTATTACTTCCATTTTACATGTGAGAAAGCTGATGGTTAGGGAAGCGAAGTAACTTTCTAATGACCCTGGAATTAAGATTCAGAACAGAGGATTCAGACCCAGGTGCCTCTGATATTAGAGTCATTGCTTTTAATAACTTTTTAATGCTTACTTTAATATTTCTTTACTTCCCAAATAAAGTGCCACAGGCAGCCCCGGTGGCTTAGCGGTTTAGCGCCACCTTCCGCCCAAGGCCTGATCCTGGAGACCCAGGATCAAGTCCCACGTCGGGCTCCCTGTATGGAGCCTGCTTCTCCCTCTGCCTGAGTCTTTGCCGCTTGCGCGCGCTTTCTCTCTCTCTCTCTCTCTCTCTCTCTCTCTCTCTCTCTCTCTCCCTCCATCTCTAATAAATAAACAAAATCTTTTTTAAAAAAATCATTCCAAATAAAGTGCCACATCAGAATATAGAAAGGACTATTAACTGAAGAAATAGGAAACATTTTGAGGTTTTCAGGGAAATACAAAAAAATTATAGAATAAAAGCTGAAGGTGACTTTAACAATTGTATGATATGACTTAAATGAAGTAGTTTCTGGAGATACCTAATTTATTCTCTTAAAATATGGTTGGCTTGACACATGCTGTATTTTCTAACACTTGATTCTGGTGGTGTTTATTTGTGGGTGTACTTACATAAAAATAAAGATCTCAGTGATTTTAGCAAATACTGGAACTATTGAGAAAAAAATCCAAGACAGATACTTCCTTATTCATTAGTTTTTATTTATATTTGAACTTCTGATAGGAATTTATTTCAAATATATGGTTACTGCATAAATTTAAGAAAGCCGACCTGAAGAAAAATTGGGTAGCCTGTATATCAATGATTAGTTTTAGGAGTTGCCAAATGTCCTGAGAAAACATTTTTCCAACTTGTTTTAGAATTAGAGTGTGTTGATATTGTATGCATGCACATATCTGTTAATCATTTTTAGAAATTCAAAGTAAATTTTCTTATAAAAATTATACAGGATCATGAGGAGGGTGGGAAGATGGTGGAGTAGGAGAACCCTGAGCTTACCCTTTTCCCTATTTATAGTTAGATACCATCCACATCTAAGTCAGTAAGCCAGAGAATGATCCAAAGGCTGGCAGAACAAACTCCACAACTAAACACAGAGAAGAAGCTACATCTGAAAGTTTATGAAGGTCAGAAAGGCAGAAGGGGGCTGGCTGCAGAGAGAGGAGCTGTGCACTTGGAGAGGACATAGAAACAGGATCCTTGCACAAGGGAACTCACACAAGGAAGTCCAATCTCTATAACACTTGGGTTTAAAAACCAGAGGGGCTGAGTTCCATGAGTTTGTGAAAACCAGTGGGACTTGGAACCTGGAGCTTTAAAAGTCAGCTGATTCAAGACTGGGCAAACCAGGAGGGCAAGTGATAGCTGGGCTGCCACCTTTAAAGAGATAGCACCCTGTGCAGAGAGGCAACACATAAATGACAGTTTACACATCCCAGGAAGGCAAAGGTGATACAGACCAGTTCATACTGATTTCAGAGACTAATCAAGTATTTCTTTGGAAACCATTTTCTTTCCCTGCCCCCCAGCATGAATTTAGAGTCATTTGAAGGAGGCAAGGCTGCATAGATACATGTAACCTCATGCTAAGGCTCAGGGGAAATTTTGTTAAAGCTGCACATACACCCTGACCAGTCACCTGGTGCAAAGCTCCTACTGTGTGCCATGCCCAGCCACCACACCATGCCCAGCCAGGCACCTCCAGCTACCATGCGCTGCATAGCCATGCCCAGCCATCATTGCACGTTGTGCTCAATATTGCACACTGGCCACAAACTGGTGCACACCCCCCAGCTGCTGCAGCAGTTTGGGGGATCTGGCATGGGCCTAGTGGCCCAGCACAAATTGCTAATACCACTTTCCAATTTTCAAATTTCTCAATGGGTACACCGCCTGAGTCCCACTATAACACCACAGAGAGTGAGCACAGCCTGTAACAGACAGACACTCAGTGCAGAAAATTGCACTGAAAGGAAAAGTGACTCAGACACAATAGCAGACATAATCAATACACATAGTATACTTTCCTTAAGTGTAAGGTTGTAGTGAACAGGGGATACTGCACTTCAGGGCACTCCAGGGCCTCTTCCTCATAAAGTCACTATTTCAAGAGTGAAAGACCTAGCTGGCTTTCTCAACACAGAGAAACAGACACACAGAGGCAGGCAAAATGAGGAGATAGAGAAATTGAAATGAGCAAGACAAGGTCGTGGCCAGAAATCTAAGTGAAACAGATATAAGTAGAATATAATTCTAAGTAGAATATAATTCTCTATCTGCCTGATAGAGAATTTAAAGCAATGATTATAAAAATACTAACTGGACTTGACAAAAGAGTGGAAGACATGAATGAGACCCTTAACAGATGTAAGGAATAACAGCAGAGATAAAGGGTTCAGTAAATGAAATGAGACACAGGCTTAATGGAATGAATAGCAGGATGAAAGAACGAATGCATTAATGATTTAGAATACAGAATAATGAAAGATACTCAAGCTGAACAAAGGGAAAAAGGAATCACAGAAAACAAAAGTACACTTAGGGAACTTAGTGACTCCATCAAATGTAATAACATTTATATTATAGGAAGAAGAGAGAAAAGGGGGCAGACAATTTATATGAAGTAATAGCAGAAAACTTTGCTAATCTGGAGAAAGAAACAGATATTCAAATCCAGGAGGCACAGAGAACTCTCATCAAAATCAACAAAGGCAAGCCCTTTGCTTATTGTAATAACTTTGCAAAATACAACGATAAAGAAAAAAAATCATAAGAGCAGAAAGACAAAAGAAGTCAGTAACTTAGAAAGGAAAGCCCATAAGGCTAGCAGGAGACTTTTCAATGGAAACTTGGCAAGCCAGAGATAGTGGTATGATATGTTCAAAGTGCTGAATGGGAAAAATCTGCAGCCAAGAATACTCTATCCAGTAAGGCTATCATTCAGAATAGAAGGAGAAGATAGTTTCCCAAACAAAAACTAAAGGAGTTTTTGACCACTAAAGCAGCCCTGCAAGAAGTATTAAAGGGGACTTTTTGAATGGAAAGGAGAGTCAAAAAGTGAGAGTATAAAGGTAGGAAAGACAAAAGCAGTAAAAAATGAATAGTTCTGTAAAAAAAAATCAGTCAAGGGACTCAAAATAATATAAAATATAATAACATATACTGAACATGTGGGGAGAAGAGAAGAATGGGTTTAAACTTAAACAATCATCAACTTAATATAGACTGCTATTTGCAGAAGGTGCTATCTACAAACCTAATTATAACTATATATGAAAATCACTAATACACAAAGAATAAAGAACAAGAAATCCAAATATATCACTAAAGAAAATCAGCAAAACATGAGAGAAAGATGAGAAAGGATCAGAGAAAATCTTTAGAAACAACCACAAAACAAGTAATAAATGGCAATAAATCCGTATCTATCAATAATTGCTTTGAATGTAAATAGACTTGATGCTCCAATCAAAAGACATAGGGCAGTAGAATGGATAAAAAATTGAGATCCCTCTATATGCTAACTGCAAGAGACTCATTTTGGACCTAAATATGCCTACAAATTGAAAGTGAGGAGATGGAGGAACATCTGTCATGCAAATGGATGTCAGAAGAAAGCTGGAATAGTAATACTTATGTCATACAAAGTAGACTTTAAAACAAAAACTGTAACAAGAGATAAAGAAGGGTACCATATCATAATAAATGGTTACATAACAATCTAACAAGAAGATAAAGTATCCATTCAACATAAGAGTGCCCAAATAAAGCAATAACAAAGGAACTCATAATAATACAATAATAGCAGGTGACTTCAACACCCTGCATCAATGGACAGATCATCTAAACAGAAACCCAACAAGGAAACAAAAGCTCTGAATGACACTGGAACGAATGGCTTTTCCAGATATATTCAGAACATTCCATCCTAAAATAGCAGAATACACATTCTTTTCAAGTGCACAGAGAACATTCTCCAGAATAAAGCACATATTAGCTCACAAAATGAGCCTTAATGAATTCAAGAACATCAAAGTCATACCATGCATCTTTTCCAATCACAATGCTATGAAAGTTGAAGTCAACCACAAGAAAAAATCTGAAGACACCACAAATACATGGAAGTTATGTAACATGCTACTAAGCAATGAGTGCACCGACCAAGAAATCAAAGAAAAAAAAATACTTGGAAACAAGTGAAAATGAAAATACTGTGGTCAAAAACCTTTGGAGTACAGCAAAACTGGTTCTAAGGAGGGAAATAAATTTATTTATTTATTTATTTATTTATTTATTTATTTATTTATTTATTTATTTATTTAAAATAATAAATTTATTTTTATTGGTGTTCAATTTGCCACCATACAGAATAACACCCAGTGCTCATCCCATCAAGTGTAAGGGGGGAAATTTAAAGCAATGCAGACCTACCTCATAAAACAGGAAAAATCTCAACCTAATCTTACATCTAACAGAGCTAGTAAAAGAACAACAAAACCTAAAAGCAGCAGAAGGAAGGAAACAATGAAGATTAGAGCAGAAATGAGTGACATAGAAACTAGAAAACAATAGAATGGATCATTGAAACCAGGAGCTGGTTTTTTTTTTTTAATTAATTGACAAACCTTTAGCCAAACTTATCAAGAAAAATGAGAAATAAAATCACAAATGATTAAGGAGAAATAACCAACGCTACAGAAGTACAAACAATTTTAAGAGAATATTATGTAAAACGGTATGCCAGTAAATTAGACAACCTAAAAATATTCCTATAAACATTTAACTTTCCAAAACTGAAATAGGAAGAAATAGAAAGATGGAATGGATTGATAACCAGGAAGGAAATTAAGTCAGTAATCAAAAAACTGCCAAACAAAAGTCCAAGACCAGATGGCTTCACAGGTGAATTTTACCAAGCACTTCAAGGAGTTAATATCTATTCTTAAATGATTCCAAGAAATAGAATACAAAAAAACTTTCAAATTCATTCTGTGAGTCCAATATTACCCTGATACTAAAATCAGATAAAGACACCACTAAAGAGAACTATAAGTCGTCATCTGTAATAAACATAGATGCAAAGCTTCTCAACAAGATACTTGCAAACTGAATTCAACAGTACATTAAAAAAAATTATTCACAATCACATGGGATTTACCCCTGGGTTGCAAGGATGGTTCAATATTTGCAAATCAATCAACGTGATACATCACATCAATAAGCGAAAGGATAAAAACTATATGATCATTTCAAAAGAAGCAGAAAAGGCATTTGACAAAGTACAGCATCCATTCATGATAGAACCTTCAACAAAGTAGATCTAGAGAGAACATACCTCAACATAATAAAGGCCATATATGAAAAACCCACAGCTAACATCATCCTCTATTGGAAAAAATGAGAGCTTTTTCTGTAGGGTCAGGAAAAAGGTGTGTCAACTCTCACCACTTTTGTACAATGTAGTACTAAAAGTCCTAGCCACAGCAATCAGACAAGAAAGAGACATAAAAGATACCCAAATCTGTAAGGAAGAAGTAAAATTTTCACTATTTGTTGATGACATAACACTCTATATAGAAAACCCTAAAGACTCCACCAAAAAACTGCTAGAGCTGATAAGCGAGTTCAGTAAAGTTGCATGTTACAAAATTAGTGTTACACTTCTATACCCCAATAAGGAAGCAGCAGAAAGAGAAATCAAGGAATCGATCCCATTTACAACTGCACCCCAAATTATAAGGTATGTAGGAATAAACTTAACCAAAGAGGTAAAACGTACTCTGTAAACTGCACTCTAAAAACTGTAAAACACTGATGAAGGAAATTCAAGACAACACAAAGAAATGGAAAATATACCATGCTGATGCATTGGAAGAACAAAATATTGTTAAATGTCTATACTACCCAAAACAGCCTACACATTTAATGTAATCTGTATTAAATACTGGGCAGCCCCAGTGGCTCAGCGGTTTAGCGCCACCTTCAGCCCAGGGCATGATCCTGGAGACCCAGGATGGAGTCCCACGTCAGACTCCTTGCATGGAGCCTGCTTCTCTCTCTCTGCCTGTGTCTCTCATGAATAAATAAAAAAAATCTTTAAAAAAATCTGTATCAAATACTAACACCATTTTTCACAAAAGTAGAACAAACAATCTTAAAATTTGTTTAGAACCACAAAAGACCTAGAATAGCTATAAAGCAATCTTGAAAAAGAAAAGCAAAGCTGGAGGCATCACAATTCTGGACTTTAAGATATATCACAAAGCTGTAGTGATCAATACAGAATGGTACTGGCACAAAATTATACATATAGTTCAATCAATGAACAGAATAGAAAACCCAGAAATACACCCACAACCATGTGTTCAATTAATATGCAACAAAGCAGTAAAGAATATCCAATGAGAAAAGGATTGTTTCATTAGGAAATGGTGCTGGGAAGACTGGACGGGAACATGCAAAAGAATGAAACTACACCACTCTCTTACACCATACACAAAAACAAATTCAAAAGACCTAATCAAAGATTAAAGACCTAAATGAGCCTTTCTGCCCCTGGACGCCCCCGAGTAAGCATCATTAAAGTCTCCCCTCCCACCACCGTCATGTCTAAGTCAGTCTCCCCCAAAGAGCCTGAGCAGCTGCGGAAGCTCTTCATTGGAGGTTTGAGCTTCGAAACAACCGATGAGAGTCTGAGGAGCCATTTTGAGCAATAGGGGACGCTTACGGGCTGCGTGGTAATGAGAGACCCCAACACCAAGCACTCCAGAGGCTTTGGGTTTGTCACGTAGGCCACCATAGAGGAGATAAACTCAACCATGAACCCTCGCCGCACAAGGTGGACAGAAGAGTTGTGGAACCAAAGAGGGATGTCTCCCGAGAAGATTCTCAAAGACCTGGTGCCCACTTAACTGTGAAAAAGATTTTTGTTGGTGGCATTAAAGAAGACACCAAAGAATATCATCTAAGAGATTATTTTGAACAGTATGGGAAAATTGAAGTGACTGAGATCATGACTGACTGAGGCAGTGGCAAAAAGAGAGGTTTTGCTTTTGTGACCTTTGACACCCATGACTCTGTAGACAAGATTGTCATTCAAAAATACCGTACTGTGAATGCCCACAAGTGTGAAGTAAGGAAAGCCCTTTCGAAGCAAGAGATGGCTAGTGCTTCATCTAGCCAAAGAGGCCGGAGTTGTTCTGGAAACTTTGGTGGTGGTCATGGAGGTGGTTTTGGTGGGAATGACAACTTTGGTCATGGAGGGAACTTCAGTGGTCGAGGTGGCTTCAGTGGCAGTCGAGGTTGTGGTGGACGGTGTCAGTGGGGATGGCATTAACGGATTTGGTAATGATGGAAGCAACTTTGGAGGTGGGGGAAGCTAGAACGATTTTGGCAATTACAGCAATCAATCCTCAAATTTTGGACCCATGAAAGGAGGAAATTTTGGAAGCAGAAGCTCTGGCCCCTATGGTGGTAGAGGCCAATACTTTGCTAAACCACGAAACCAAGGTGGCTATGGTGGTTCCAGTAGCAGGAGCAGCTATGGCAGTGGCAGAAGGTTTTAATTACTGCCAGGAAACAAATCTTAGCAGGAGAGGAGAGCAGAGAAGTGACAGAAAAGCTACAGGTTACAACAGATTTGTGAACTCAGCCAAGCACAGTGGTGGCAGGGCCTAGCTGCTACAAAGAAGACATGTTTTAGACAATACTCATGTGTATGGGCAAAACACTCGAGGACTGTATTTGTGACTAATTGTATAACAGGTTATTTTAGTTTCTGTTCTGTGGAAAGTGTAAAGCATTCCAACAAAGGGTTTTAATGTAGTTTTTTTTTTTTTTTTGCACCCATGCTGTTGATTGCTAAATATAATAGTCTGATCATGAAAAAAAAAAAAAGGCCTAAAGGGGAGATGAGAATCCATCAAAGTTCTAGAAGAGAACACAGACAGTAACTCCTTTGATATTGGTCAAAGCAACTATTTTTTAAGTATGTCTCCTGAGGCAAGGGAAATAAAGCAAAAATAAACTATTGTGACTACATCAAAATAAAAAGGTTCTGCACAGCATAGGAAACAATCAACAAAACTAAAAGGCAACCTATGGAATGGGAGAGAGGATATTTGCATATGACAAATCTAATAAAGAGTATCTAAAATCTATAAAGGTCTTCTCAAACTCAACACTCAAAAAACAATCCAGTTAATATGTAGTCAGAAGAAAGATATGGATAGACATTTTTCCAAAGAAGACTGGCTTACAGACATATGAAAGGAAGCTCAACATCAGTCTTCATCCAAGAAAATGCAAATCAAAACTATGATGAGCTGGGGTGCCTCGGTGGCTCAGTCAGTTGGAAATCTGCCTTCTGCTCAAGTCATGATCCCAAGCCCCATGTCAGGCTCCCTGCTCAGCAAGGAGCCTGCTTCTCTCCCCTACCCTGCTTGTGCTCTCTCACACACTCTCTCTCTCTCTCTCAAATAAATAAAATATTTAAAAAAAACCATGATGAGCTACCACCTCACACCTGTCAGAATAGTTAAAATTAAGAGCCCAGGAAGCAGCAGATGATGGCAAGGATGTGGAGAAAGATACCCTCCTACAATGTTGGTGGGTATGCAAACTGGTAAAGTCACTCTGGAAAATAGTATGAAGGTTCCTCAAAAGGTTAAAAATAGAACTACCCTATGACCCAGCAATTGCCATACTAGGTATTTACCCAAAGCATATGAAAATACTGATCCAAAAGGATACATTCACCCTGAAGTTTATAGCAGCATTATTAGTAGTAGCCAAGTTATGGAAAGAGCCTAAATATCCATCAACCGAAGAATGGATACAGAAGATGTGGCCTATGTATACAATGGACTATTACTCAGGCATCAAAAAGAATGAAATCTTGCCATTTGCAATGACTTGGATGGAGCTAGAGTATATTACAGTAAACAAAATAAGTCATTCAGAGAAAGATAAATACCATATGATTTCACTTATATGTTGAATTTAAGGAACAAAACAGGTTAATAGGGAAGGAAAAAAAGAAGGAAGCAAACCTAAGATCCTTTTAACTATAGAGAACAAACTGATGGTTGCTGGAGGGGAAGTGATAGGAATGGGTTAAATGGGTGATGGGTATTAAGGAGGGCACTTGTGATGAGCACTGGGTGGTATATGTAAGTGATGAATCACTGAATTCTACTTGCAACCAATATTACACTGTATGTTAACTAACTAGAATTTAAATAAAAACGTTAAAAAAATAGGCAGAAGACGCGAATAGACAATTTTCCAAAGAAGACATACAGATTGCCAACAGACACATGAAAAGGTGATCATCATCACTTACTATCAGGGAAATGCAAAGCAAAACTACAGTGAGATATCACCCCATACCTGTCAGAATGGCTAAAATAAACAACACAACAAATAAGAGTTGTTGGCAAGGATGTGGAGAAAAAGGAATCCTCAGATGCTGTTGGTGGGAATGCAAGCTGGTGTAGCTACTGTGGAAACAGTATGGAGAGTCCTCAAAAACTTAAAACTGTAGGGTCTAGTAATTCCACTACTGGATATTTCTCCAAAGAATAGAAGAATACTAATTAAAAAGGATATCTCTACCCCCATGTTTATTGCTATTATTTACAATAGTCAAGATAAGGAAGAAACCCAAGTGTCCATGGATTGATGAGTGGATAAGAAGTTGTGGTGTATACATACAATGGAATATAACTCAGCCATCAAAAGGAATGAAATCTCGCCATTTACAACAACATGGATGAAGCTGAGAGAGTATAATGCTAAGCAAAAGAAATCAGAGAAAGACAAACACAATATGATTACACTCTTTTGTGGAATTTAAGAAATAAAACAAGGGGGATAATGAGAATGAGATTAATCAAGAAATAGACTCAATTATAGAGAAGAAACTGATGGTTTCTGGGGGGAAAAGAGTGAAGGGATTGGTTAAATAGATGATAGAGATTAAGGAATGCACTTGTGATTAGCACAGGGTGATGTATAGTAGTATTGAATTACTATATTATACATGTGAAACTTGTATGTTAAGTAATTAGAATTGAAATTCAAACTTAAAATACATGTTCATTACATATTCCATGAAGAAGTTCATGCATTGAAAAACAAAGATCTCCACAATATCTATGATCCCAACCTATTAACATGATGGTATGTTTCATGTAGTCCTTCACAAACACACACACACACACTCACATATACTTTAATGTATGATTACATAATTTTTATGTGATTTTGTGTTCCAACCTTGTATTTGACCTAATGATAACATTATTTTATTTTACATTCCTATGCTTTCCAGGGAAATATAAAATACTTTATTAGAACATTTCAGTTTTGAGATGTGTGTGTGTCTGAATAATTTGCTTTAGATAAAGGTGCGTTATTTTTTTTTAATAACACAACTCTCATCCATCCTATTGGAGAGCTTCTATGCATATATTAAAATTTAATTTATTAGGACTAATCAAGGAAGCAGTCAGTATGAATACAGTATTTTTAAAGTTTTGTTTTTGTATTGCATGTAGCAACTGGAGCAAACTTTTAAACAATAATTCGAAGTAATGCTAAGGCTAAGTTACTGAAGATATAATTAATTTGGAAACCTCAATATCTATTTGCCTACAGTGTTTAAAAACTTTAAGATAGTCCCTCCTGTAATTTAATCATGTCTCCTATTTTTTTATTTAGTTTGCCTAATAGCATTTTTCTTTATTTTCTTAAGATCATCTGAAGCCTAATTCTTACAGTTCTATTATCATATCAAAAAAGCAATGAGGATTCTCTGCATAAGACAATGACATCTGATGTAAGAGCCAACAAGCAAACAGTTTGTATTTTTACTCTGGCCAAGTGATTGATACTAGCTTGTCATTACATTTCTAAATCCCAAATATCTTTGGAATCACATTTAGCTGCAGCATTTTTAATGCTTAAAAATTGTTAAGTATATGTTTTAGTGACCAGATTTTTTTTTAAAGATCTTATTTATTCATGAGAGACAGACAGAGAGAGAGAAGGAGGCAGAGGCAAGGAGAAGCATGCTCCCCTTGGAGCTGGGAGTTTGAGGTGGGGCTTGATACCAGCACCCTGGGATCATGATCTGAACCAAAGGTAGAGGCTTAAGCGACTGAGCCACCCAGGTGCCCCAGTCAAACTTTTTATAACCTGTATCTTCATAAAGCTGATGGGATTTCTATTGGGATGATCTTCACCAAATGAGATAAATATTTAAATGGCAGTTACTCTCTTATAATGCATATCTCTTCTGGTAATTAAAAGTCCTTTATTTGTATTCTAAGAGTGTGGATAAATATAAATGACACAATAGCAAAATAGGCTTTTTGGTTGACCTGACTTTTGTGGGTTTTTTGTTGTTGTTGTTGTTGTTGTTAACTCAACTTTTAATGACTGTTTTTCATCATAAAACTTCTTATTCCAGGAAGTTTGGAAAATTAGAAAAACGAAGAAAAAAAAACATAAAATTTAAATGAAAGTGCCACTATCTAGATAAAGTCAGATTAGCATTTTGATCTAAACTCTTTTAGCCTCCATCTAAATCTATGTTCAATTATTTACTAACAAAAGTGGGATCAAATGATGCCTGTTTTATAACCTGCTGTTTTAGCCAACATGTGGCAAAATTATTAAAAAAAAAACTTTAGCCAGTTTTATAAATAAAACATACCTTGTTTCGATTTGATTTTTAAGTTGCTATTAATAGTGAGGTTGACCTTTTTTGTGTATGAGGCATTTACATTCTTCCATTGTAGATTGTTCATATCTTCTAGCACATAATAAGAATTATTGAGTCATTTCTATTTTTTCTTTACAATATCAGGTCTTTTTCTCATTCATCATTGTAACATATAATTCCATACTTTATTGTAACATATTATTCCATACTTTATTAAGTGCAAGAGTGAGACAGAGAAAATGAGAGAGAGAGAGAGAGAGAGAGAGAGAGAGAGAGAACAAGGGAGGGGAGGAGCAGAGGAAGAGAGAGAAGCAGACTGTCTGCAGAGCAGGTAGGCAGACATAGGGCTTGATCCCAGGACTCTGAGACCATGACCTAAGCCAAAGGCAGATGCCTAACTGAACACCCAGGTGCCCCTATAATTCCCTACTTTAAAATGCAGAGCTTTTTTTTTTTTTCCCTTTTTTCTTTTTGATAGGCTATCAGGGAATATTGTATGATGTTGTGGCTAGCACATGGAAATAGTAGTTAGGATTCCAGGATCATTTACTCAGTTCTAGTTTTGAGCATTCAATTCCACTTCATAAAGTGTCCAAACCTATCTTTGGTATGCTTATGTATAGAGAAAAATCTTTATCATCAACCTAACATGGAATTCTAAGAATTGCTGAAATATTTTCTAGAAAACTTTGAGGGGGCACCTGGGGGGCTCAGTGGGTTGAACGTCTGCCTTTGGTGGAATTGTGATCCCAGTTACCTGGGATTGGGACCTATGTTAGGCTCCCTCCTCAGCAGGGAGTCTGTTTCTTCCTCTGCCACTCCCCTGGCTTGTGCTTACTTGCCTGTGCTTGCTTACTCTCTCTCTCTCTCTCTCTCTCTCAAATAAATAAAATCTTAAAAAATAAATAAAACACTTTGAGCTCAGTGAAGGAGTTATCAATTACCCCAGCAATTATTTGCATGTTTAATTATGATGCATTATTGCAACTGAAAGGTTCAACCCCCTTTACGCTGAGGCTCAACTTCCACACTATATTTGATTAGCTGGAGAGAATCTGTAGATGCTACTTTCTCTGGGAAGACCTGTTTGATGAGTTATCTTGACTTAACGGGCCCTTCCCAAGCTCCAGTCTCTGTAAAACTAACTTCCTGGAAAGATCCTGTATTGAAATTGATTACTTGTATTAATCGGTTATTTTTACCACCTTTGAAATCTTTAAATGTCAACATAAATTTATTCTCCAAACTCATAGCATATTAGAGTCCTTCTCCAATAATATTTTCCAAATGTTTATAATGTTCTTGCTTTTAGTCACATAATATACTCAGTATCTTTTTCAGAAAATATTTTTTTAAGTTAAACATGTCTTTACAGATAAAAATGTGAGTAAGTTACCTCCAATTTCCATTTATCTTCATCTGGCTTTACTCCATGCTGCTTTTTCTTTACAAATAGAAATAAAAATGTATTTCTACTCAATGAATGTTTCTCACAGGAGAAAATAATGCTGTTAAAAATACTTTGACTCCATTTTCCAATCTCTTGTATATACAGGCTTGTTCTGGGAGTTACATTTGTTTGTAGAGTTAAGAAATTGAGAGTCATGGATGAAATGTTTTTGTAAAGGGATTCCCCCCAAAAAGAGACAGGAAAAGGTTAGCCTCTACTAAGAGTTATTCATATGGTAGTATTTCTAGTGCTTCTTCGTTCTTTCTCCTGAAAGTAGTTATCCTTAATATGTCTCAAAACAGTATAACTTTAAAACCACATCCTACTGGGTACAGCTCTACAACTGCTATTATTTTTAATGCTGTGTTGTTCCTTTTTGGTCTCTAAGAGAAATAGGCAACCTGTAAACCAGGAACAAGAAGAGCATATGTCTCCCAGAAAATAGTTTCTGAGTGACTCAATGAAACAGACTATTTCTGGGACCACTCCAAATGCAGGTCCACAATATGGATCTGTGATGGTTTGAGTGAATGTTGGACTCTGTAGGATGGCCAAGGTGATCTGCTTTTAATATTTGGATTTTTAAGTAAAAGGAAATAAATTATAAATGGATTTTTTTGATGTTTAGAGTCAATTGTGGGAAGTCACCCATGATGGCCTTTGTAGCTCTTTGTGGGGACTGTAGCACAGAAGAGTTACCCTGGGTTAGCCTTCTGATGTTATTCACACATCACCTATATGCTAATTTGAGAGTGTTTACAGTGTAATGAATGATGGTGCAGAATGATATATACTGACTATTTCTTTTATTAAATATAGTCTGCTCTGCTAGTGAGAGAAATATTCTGAAAATAAATCAAGGACCAGACTGGTGAATTTAGTTTTCTCTAGAAGTTGATATATTTAAAAGGCCTTTTTTCTTTTTTTAATGTACTTGCAGTTATAACCTTTCTATAGATTCATGAGAAGTAAAGACTCAGCAAGGCTTTAGAATTCACCTTAGTCAACTCTTTCATTGTATGGGTGACATAATTGAGGACCAGAGACTAGAATAATTGTTCAAAGTGTCACAGATGGTAACCTGGTAGTAGAATCCAAGTCTTCTGTTTATACTCAGTTTTGCTAGAAGTTTATCCTAATTTGGGTAAGCTTAGAGTTCACATTGGATAACTTCTTGAATTCCCAAGTTTATTAGTGGGTCCTATTGACTCCAACATTAAGTCTTAGACCTATTCATGTTTCTGCATCCACACTGCTATCCTCAATATCTTATGCCTTGAACACTGAAATACTCTCCTAACTCATCTCTCTGCTTCCAGAACTTTCTGCTACTTATTCCATAAGGAAGAGAAAGAGATACTTCTCTTTAGAAGTATCAATTGGATCATGGTTTTTCTCTACTTAAAATCCTAGGCTGACTTCCCTTGTACCTAGAATTAATCCCAAATTTCTTTCCAGGGCCTGAAACATCTACATGGTCTATCTTGTCTTTCTCTAGAACGTCATTTCTTACCTCTGACCCTTATGTACTATACTGCAGCCACTTTAGCTTCCTTTTGTCCTCCATACTGAAAGCACATTCCCATCACAGAGCCTTGGTGTTTGCTCTTTTCACTTCCCGAAGCTTCCAGGTGTTCCCATCTTTCAACCTTTATTGCCCCTGTGTAGAAGTTCTCCAATCTTGCTCCTCCACTCTGAATCCTTCCATTATGCTATTGTCTTAATGGTATTAACCATTATTTAATTATATCTATTAACTGTCTTTCCCCACTAGTTTGCAAATTCCATGTGAGCAGGGGTCTTGATGTCCAATTTTTATATCTATCAGCCAGCAGGGGATCAGCACCTTATAAACAACCAATGAGTATTTGTTGAATGAATAAATTTAAAACCCTAAAGTTTAGTGATATTTGACTACTTATGGAGTTTTGGACATACAGAAAACATGCTTCCAAGCTTTTCCAACTGCCTAATGCAAACTTTGCTCTCTTGGCCATCTGAGATAACTTTTAATTGATGTCTTTTGTAGTTGTTACTCTTGTTTACACCTGTTATATTTATTTATTTAATTTAAATGGCTGGTGTAATTTGGGGGTTGGCAAGTCAGAAATCTGTAGGGCAGGCCTGTAGTCTGGAAATGAGTTGGTACTCCTGTCTTGAGGCAGGAAACCTCTGGAAACCTTTGCTCAGAAGACCTTCCAACTGATTGGATGAGGCCTACCACACTACGAAGGGTAATCTCCTGTTCTTAACCACATCTACAAAACACTTTACAGAAACACCTTGATTAGTGTTTGATTAAATAACTAGGTACTGTAGCTTGGATAAATTGATACAGAAAACTTAAATAAATTGCCAGAAAGGATTGAATGTCATATTTTTGATTCTGAGTTTCTAAGTAATAACTAAAATCATCCTATTCTTACTGAAAGACTGAAACAAATATTGCCAATTTACTTGCATTATTATTGCATTATTATGCATTGGTGACATTTCAGGTATTGAGTACACCTAGATTTATCTATCATTATCATAAAAATAAGGTTTGATCAAAGAGTACCTAAAATTGAATTGAATATTTTCTTATTTGTACCTTAAATTACTTGTAGTATCACAGAATATTATATAATATTTAGTCATGTAAGAATAGGAAAAATTACAATTATATTCAAGACATTGTAGACTTTGTTTTTTAATATTAAGCCTTACTTCACATGCAACTTCCATAGAGAATTATTGCATATAAAATAACATAATTAGTTGTATTTGTTTCAGATAAGCCTATTACACCTTTTTTATAAGCAGAAAACTAGCCTATTTGATTTTCTTCAAGAAGTGAATGCCATCTCTACTCTCTGTTTATAATAGACAATAATGGCTACACTAGCATTTCTGCACAACATTGCTAAGGATTCTTGTGGGAAACATTTAAATGAAATACACATACCCATTGTGCATGCTAATGCCTGTCAATCATTGCCAACATTACCTTCTCAGAAGATACCTAACCAGGTTAATTTTTAAAAAATACATAAGAATAAATGATAATATTAGAACGTTTAGCTGGAGCAAGTCATATATGATTATTATTTATTTGAAGTAATTTATATTCAGTAAATTGCCAAATTTTGGTTGTAATAGTCAAAAAAGAGAGGTGCATGATAATTACCTAGAGGTAGGCCATATATGTTATCAACTGGAAAATTGTGAATTAAGTGTCTTAGATGTACTTGTTGCTTAATTATAAATATAATTTCTACAACAAATAGTAATGATTTACGTGAATGTTAAATATTTGTGTTATAAATGAAAACTGCTACTAAGCTAAATAAATTATTGGCATATAACGTCCATTTACACGTTAATATTCTTACCTCTGGCATCATTTACAAATTAATTATGCTGCAAATATATTAATGTTCCACAGTTTGTTCATGTTCGCATCAATATAAGGTTTATTCCATAATAATATAAAATTCAAAGAATT
This sequence comes from Canis lupus dingo, assembly GCF_003254725.2. Lineage (NCBI taxonomy): Eukaryota > Metazoa > Chordata > Mammalia > Carnivora > Canidae > Canis > Canis lupus. Next base: position 33,565,756 of record NC_064258.1, on the reverse strand, counting down.
GTAGAACAATTATGTCTGCTTCAGAGAATATAGATTACCTATCTTCTAGTAAAATAACTATAATTTATTTGGATGTCTGCATTTATTGCATCAATTTAAAAAATTATCCAAACTAATATCCTCTCATTTTTGCTAATTGCTAGGGAAAAGAAATCTCTTTAATTTTAATGAAAACATACATTGACCATTAATCATATTATAAAACATAATAACTAACACCTTTGATTGTCAGAGACATTAATAAAGGACTTTACTTATTTCAGTTCAATAAATTAAGTGGTAAAATGTAGGCTGTAACTATGTGATCTTGCTTTCTGCTAAGACCAACCCATCAATGTGCATGTAAAGATGTCTGCTATCAATGTGTAATGGTCTTCTGAACTGAACTTTTGTTCAGTTGTTTGTTGCTGTTTTATTTTCTTTTGTAAACGGTTTAGTAATTTTTAGAGCCTTGAGTACAAGTGTTGGCTATGGTTCTGTAAAACTGTGTGTAGAATATATCGAACACAACTTTGGGTTGTATCTTCAAGGAAAACTACCACATTTAAAGGGGAAATACTTTGTCAAGCTTGTTATCACAGTCAAAATGCCAGCCTCATCCTGAGTAGACTCAGGAAACGGCAACCTGGGGGGCCTGGAAGAATTCTTAGCTTTCTCTAATTTTCTTCTAACGTGGCAAAAACATTTGCGTTCATCTATGGCCTTCTTTTTTTTGTCCTCTAGGCTTCATTGTGCTTCTTGAGCATATTGAGGTTTAACTATTGAACGTGACCCTTACATGAATAATAGGAATTTTTTTCGGTGGTGGTGATTGTTTTGGTTTTTAAATCACATTTTATTGTAATTTCTCTTTAGTGCTTACTGAACACTGAGTTTAATGCAGGCAAGGTTTGTGGTATTCTTATCAATTTTTGTTTTATTTTCTCAAGCTATCACAGTGCCTGATTCAAATAAGTGCTCAAATAAGTATTTATGGGAAGAAAAGAAGGAGGCAGAGGGATGGAGGGAGAAAGAGAAGAATAAACACTAAACGTTCATACTCTTAATTCAAAAAATAGTTGTGGCTTTAACTGATAGAGAACAAAATTCTCTCTCTTTTTTAAGATCCTCGTTTTAGAGAGTTTGCAAACCATTAGCTCATTTTTCTAAGTAAGGAGGAGAAAGAAGTCATAGTACATGAAACTTTAATGGAGGTCTAAGATCATTTAAACTCCTTATTTTGTAAACAAAGCAGCAGAGGCCAAGATTGGCTTCCATATTACTGGGTCGGATCAGAAGTAATATCTGGACTTATGTTTCCTGATTCTTATCCTTGCATTCAAATGTTCTTTCTTTTACATAATGATAACACTAATGATATTTATTCTAGAATATTTTTAAGATATGGATAAGAAATAATCTTACCTCTTAGAAGTAAATATGATTTACTTTAACATTTTGGTTTATATTCTAACCATTTAAAATTGACATTACAGTTTTGTTGATGGCACAGCAATCTTTTAAGTGGTAAAACATAGGGGGAAAGCCAAATATTAAAGAATTATATAGAGAAAAATTAAGAGAGACTCTCATCACATCTTCCTCAATTATATCCTTACCTGTTTATGGCATGGCTATATTCCTTTCTGCACTTTTTCTATGTATAGATACATGCATATAGGTTTATGGTTAGGATGATGAGACAGAAAGAAGCAAACACAATGAAAGGATGTAAGATTTGTTTAATGGCAGAGGAAACAAAAGTATTGAGATAATATAGCACTCCTTACTGTTGGTGTAACATCCAAGCCAACTAAAGACCTCAGAGGGTTGTATACATGTACCAATCCTAGTATTTGATCAGGGCAATGAGAAACCTAACCCAGGTTAGTCACGGGCACAGAATGGCCTCTGCTCAAAAAGCATCCTGACAGTTACTTGAATACTGGTTATAAGCCATCTTGCTTACCAAATTCAAATCATTCAAGTCTTCATCCGTATGTGTTGCAAGCACATACAAACCATTCCTAACACATTCCTAACAGTTTACAGTGAGGTAAAAATCAGTCAGATCTTCATTTGGATTTCCAATAGGATTCTCAAATTTAATATATTTAAGATCCGTCTCTAGATTTCCCTGATCTCAGTGAATAACAATTTCACTTATTCACCTGCTTGGGCCTGAAAACTTGTATTCATCCCTGACCTGCCTATTTATCTCACATCCCACATAGAGTTTCTCAGTGAATCCTTTCAGTTTCATTTTCAAACTCTACATAAAATTTAGCCATTTCTCATCACCTCTGCTTCTATCCCTGTAATCCAAGCAATCGTCATTTTTCCATGAATTGTTAAAGTAGCATCCTAATTAATGCCTCATTTCCACTCATATCACTAATATTTTCTCCACAAAGCTGCTTGAGTGAAATGAAGTCATAATGATAGCAAACACTTTTGTAGCATTGCTGTGTGCCAGGTGCTGATTGAACCCTTCATACGTATTAATATATTTAGTGCTAACATTCATTCATTCATTATTTACTTAATGATTAATTACTTATTTAAATTTATTTGGTTACTAAATTATAAACTTATTTTATAAACTTATATTTTTATTTTTATTTACTACCTTATTTAGTCCTCACAATGAGTTCTATCCTTTTGAGCCTGCATCATTCACATCCATAGTTATTATCTCTTAATAAAAAGAATTCTTTTATTATCATTTTCTAGCTTCTCTTTGTTCTTTAAATTTTTCAGAAATTTGTATATTTTAGTGTTCTTTCCAGAGAACTTTTAATTTATTAAAGTCTAATGATCTTTTTAATTGGTGAATATCTGCTTTATGTCTTTATTATTTCTTCACACGTGTGTGGTTTCTTGAGATGACTACTTAGTTGACTTATTTTCTTAGTCTACTATGTATGGCTGTGTATCTACTTATTTGTTTCAAATGCATCTTTGGCCAAATTTCACAGATTTTGGTAAGTAAAGTTACTTTCATTTCTAGTGGTATGTAATTTCAATATTTATTTTCTCTTTGATGCATGTACCATTTAGAAAATATTTTTTATTTTCAATGTTATGATTTCTTATACATGATTAACTTCAAGTTGCATTTCATATCTATATGTGTATATATGTTTTTTCTGATGTTAATAATGACATACTTGCATGCTTTATGTAAGCTTACATCTGGAAAATGTTTTTCTAGCTTTGAATTTCACATTTTGTATTTAGTTTCAATTGTTTATCTTGCAGAGAGTCTATAGCTTCCATCAAAGAATCTAATTTTTAAGATATAATAAGTGTAGGAGACAATTTAGCCCATTCATGTTTGTTGTAATTCATAATTGCTATATTTACTTATTATATATTTACTTATTATTTCCGTCAGTTTAATTGTTTTTATTTTTATACTTTTTTCCTTGATTTTCTTCATATTTTCCATATTATCATTTTTTTTCCCTTTTTAAAATTGATTGAGATCTTTGTGTTGGTATTGTTGTTTCATCTTTTTTCCTTCACTGAATTTCAAAATTCACTTCTTGTTATTATTTTCCAGGGTAACCCTTAAAGTTTTGGAAAACATATGTATTCATATTTTATATCAATGTCTAGACGTACTTAGTTAATACTAATACATCCCCTTGCACAAAATTTCACCCTTAGGAAACTTTCCCTTTCTATATCATCTCCTTATAAATAACTGGATGTTACATCCAGATTGCCATTTTCAAATTTTGCAACACATACTTTTTAGGTGTAAACAGAAGTCATCTGTTTTCTTTGCTTCCTGCTATTTCATGTTGCCCATGTCTCTGAGTTATTTTTACTTTTGTTTTGGTGCATTAGTTTTCAGGAAATGCCTATAGGTATTAAATTTATGAGCAATTAGATATGCAAAAATTTATTTATCTTTATATTTGAATGATAGTTTGATAGGCTTAAGATTTTAGAATTTTAGATGTTTCTCTGTGGTCCTGTGATGACATTTGTTTTAGCAAATCTCCTTAGAGATAAGATATCAATAACAATCTAATTCCCTTTTATTGGTAAGTACTTGTTTTTATCTCTGAAATATTTAAAAATTTGCTCATTCGGGATCCCTGGGTGGCGCAACGGTTTGGCACCTGCCTTTGGCCCAGGGCGCGATCCTGGAGACCCGGGATCGAATCCCACGTCGGGCTCCCGGTGCATGGAGCCTGCTTCTCCCTCTGCCTGTGTCTCTGCCTCTCTCTCTCTCTCTCTCTCTCTGTGACTATCATAAATAAATAAAAATTTGAAAAAAAAATTTGCTCATTCTTGGAGTTCTTATATTTAATCACAATGTATCCAAGGGAAGGTTATGTTAATCTTCTGTGGTCAAGGGGAATTTTCAATCTAAAGATGTATGCCTTTTCCTTTAGCTTGAAAATATACCTGTTCTCTTGTTGGATTATTTCCTCTTATCCATTACATTTTGTACTCTAATATCTTAATAGACTCATGTTGAAATTCCTATTTACATTCTCTGTCTATCTTAACTCTTTTTTTTATACTCTTCACCTATTTATCTGTTTGTTCTGTAATCTGGGAAAACCTCAAGGACCGAAATTATACCTCATGAAGTCTTTACCAGTCACTCTCTATTACTTATCCTATTTATAATTTTTTTACTTTAGAGTGATTATATATTTTATTATTAAATATGTTTACTTATTTATTTATTATACTTGAGAGAGACCACAGAGGGAGAGGGAGCTGCAGACTCACTGCTAAGCAGGAAGCCCAATGTGGGGGTCAATCCCAGGACCTGAGATCATAACCTGAGCTGAAGGCAGATGCTTCACTGACTGACCCACCCAGGCGCTCCTAGAGTGATTAAGTTTTTAATATTTCTTTTTTTCTTTTTAATATATACTGATTACTTTTTCCTATGGATTGTGGGATCTTATTAAATCCCTTAAGATAGTTAATTATTTCAATTTCAAAAATTTTTTCTACTTCTTTTATTTATTTGAGAACTGTTTTTTTCTGCTGTTGGGTTGGTGTGGCAGAGGTAAGTCATGCATCTTGAAACCCCATTTCACTTCTTTTACTTCAGCCTCCCCTGTAGTTAAATAGGCCATACTGGATTTTGGCCAGTAAAATGAGAGAAAAGTCATTTATATCATTTCTGGGCCTTGCTCCTAAAATACTCTCCAGGGAGGATGTGAAGAAGAGACAGCGTGCCTTCTCCATGTTCTCATCACTTGATTGCTGGCAGGATACAAAGAATCCAGTGGAAGACTCTGAGTCATACAGGTTGGCAGAGCTGCTAGATATAGGATACTGGATCTCTGAATGACTGTGGACAAAAATCTCCATTTCTATCTCACCTCCTACCAGCCTGCAATGGACTGTGATGTATGGGAAAAATAAACTTTACTAAGCCATTAATAGTTCTATGTTATGTCTTTCAACAATTAGTCTATTTCGAGTAATATGTTTGCTTGCCTCACTTTCTTGCTGTTATTATTCCTCATGTATTTGTTGGTATTTGGTTTTATGTTTATATTTGTCATTAGGGTCTAAATAGCACTTTGGTTTTATTCTTTTAATATTTCTATTTATGAACCTGCCTCTCGTGGTTGAAGAGAAAGAGCAGGAGATTTAGCCAGGTGATGCATACAAAAAGCATGCTTTCTGGGTTTGGGAGTGCCTAAATGCTCTACTTTTCTAACATCAGTGCTCCTTTTTAGAATTTCCTGGGGTCAGAACTCTCCATCCAGCGCTTCTGCTTTTAACTTCAGTCTCATGAATCCAGCTGCCTACTCAGTACCTTCAACTCAGATGTCTAATAGGCCTCTCACTCAGAACAAATCCCAAACTGAACTCCTGCCACAGGGCAGGTCTGCTTCCTTCCTAGAGCCCCCATATCAGAAGTGATGATACGATTCACTCTGTTACTCATGTCAACCTCAGATTCATCCTTGTATCCTCCCTTCCTCCTACATTCTACACCCAGTGCAGGAGCAGTTCTGCAACTTCTATCTCTACCTTCACACAAGGTATTTGACCACCTCTCACTGCTCCCCAGTTACATCCCCAATCCAGGTCACCATCATCTTTCACCTGTTCTAGGGGAGCACCTCCAATATGGTCTCCTGGCTTCCATTCTCTGCACTCTGTTTATTAACTACTCAGCAGCCTCAGAGAATTTTTTAGAACATAAATAAAGTCATATCACTTCTTACAAAATAACACAAAACTTTTCTAGTGGCTTTCTAATATACTGACAATAAAATCCAAACTCTTTAGCCTAACCAGAATGGTCTTACATTGTCAAACTCTCGTTTACTTTTCTGAGTTTGTTTTCTATCATTTTTGTTTTTGACCCTTGTGTTCCGTTCATACCAGCCTTCTTGTGTTTAGAAATTAAGTTCCCATGTCAGGGCTCTTGTACTTTCTGTTTCCTCAGCCTCAAACTCTCTCTTTAGGTATCACTTTAATTGGGTCTCCAACCAAAGAAAAGAATTACTCTTTATGTAATTATAATCCACTGTCATTCATTTTCTGCTTTTCCTTCCCTGTTATTTTTTGTTTGTTTGTTTCATAGCACATAACACTGCCTGGTGATTGGTATAGGTTGGCTGGTTTGTTTTTGTTCTTCCTTACTAGAATGGAAACATAACTAGGGTGGGAACTTGACTGCTTTTTCATCAGGGTATCTCCAGGGACGCTGAACTATGTTATCTAGTGGGTGCGGAGGAAATACTTGTTGCATGATGCAGTATGTGTAAGGATTGCATGAAGGTTTTGCTTTCCTGTGAATGTTGGCATCAGATAGTTCTTTTCTTTATTTCTCCTCTGTTGTCTTTAGGAGCTTCTGAATGTCTGAAGCTCTATGGTGGTTCTCTCTATATTCTGGCTAGGAGCCTTCTCAAGGCAGATGGTTAACTTTATTTAGAAAGTGGGTTTCAGGACTTAATTCTAGTGATGAATTCTGTGGCTGCTAGTCACAGAATAAACAAAGGCATGGGAGAAGGCATCAAACTCTGCCAGCTGTTCATACAGTGGTCCTTTCATAATTATCCTTGTTATTGCTTCTTGAGTCTGTGGATTGGTTGACTCTGGGAGTGGCATGTTTCTTGTAGAGCTTTATCTGGAGTTTCCTTAAAGAGATTTGATCTTTCTTTTTTAAAAGATTTTATTTATTTATATGAGACAGAGAGAGAGAACACAAGCAGGGAGGAGGGGCAGAGGGAAAGGGAGAAGCAGACCCTCCCCTGCCCAGAATAGGAACCCAATATGGGGCTCAATCCCAGCACTCTGGGATCATGACCTGAGCCTAAGGCAGACTCTTAACCAGCTGAGCTACCCAGGCACCTCATGATCTTTCTTATAGTATATTTTTCCTGTATAAGTTTGGGCTTTGATTTCCTCTGTTTCTTCATTAGTTGATCCATCTACTTTAAAGATTGTTCCCCCTCCCCAAATTTCTTATTATTTATAGATAAAAATTTTCCAACAACGTTGGTATGAACTTATAAAATATGGTTTTTCCTAATTTCAGTGAGATTTGGGATAGGAGAAGAGATGTGTATGTTTAGTCTACCACTTAAATTCTATCCCATGTGGCTCTACTGCTTGCTATTGGTCTTCTGTTTTGTTTTTGTGGCTTACTAAATGTAGCTAGAGATCCATCTTTGAATCACTATTTTTATTTTATAGTATTTGTTCTATTCCTTCTTGTATTTTATAGTACATAGAAAATGTGCCTCTGATCAGAATATTATCTTTGGAATAGGTTTGAGGGTGGAGAAATTTACTAATAGAAGAGACTTTTGCAGTTTAACAAAAGAGCTATAAGTGTTCTTAGTACTGAAATGACATACACATTAATTAGACTGCTATATAGTCCTACGGATTGCCTGTTTTTCTTGCCATATTAATCCATATGTTGAAGAAGTACCTCAAATTCTGTGTTATTAGCAAGATCTTGTATCCTTCTACCCCTATAGCAATTTCTCTAAGCTCTGGTCATTTCTGCTACTTTGGAATCTAAAACTGTTTCATGACTTCCTAGATAGAAATAGATTATGTGGGAGCTTAGAGTATCACATACTCCCCATATATAACAGCTGTGAAATTTCAAGCTTTAGAATGGATTATAGGATATTTTTGAACCTTGATAGAATGTAGGATTAGTTGCTTAAATATGGAGTATTAAAGACTGCGAATGTTTAAAAAGCTTGATCTTGGAATTCATTAGAAAAGCAAAAACGAATACAGTTTTAGGGGTTAGTGTGCGTGAAGGTCACCTGGAGGACTTTTTAAAGCACAAATTGCTGGGCTCCACCCTTAGAGTTTCTGATGTACTGTTTGGGTGGGGCCTCATAATCTGTATTGCTAACAAGTTCTCAGATGATGCTGATAGTCTGTGGATGACACTTAGAGAACTGCTGAACTAGAGTAGCCTCCCAATAGGGATTTCTAGGGACAGTAAGCTTAGCGGTAATTTTTTTTTTAAAGATTATATTTATTTATTTGAGAGAGAGCACAAGTAGGGGCAAGGGAAGAGAGAGAAGCAGACTCCCCACTGAGAGTAGAGCCTGTCTTGGGGCTTGATCCCAGGACCCTGAGCTTATGACCTGAGCCTAAGTCAGACACTTAACTGACTGAGCCACCCAGGTGCCCCTTAGTGATCATTTCTTGTTCTGATTATTATTAAACCTGATTATTTAATGTATGAAGTTTCCAGACTATTTTCTCCTTCCTTCCCTCTTTGCCTCACAACTACCCTTTTCTCCCTGTTTCTCTTTCCCCTTCCCCCTATTCCTCTCTTCACCTTTTCCACCCTTCTTCTCCTCCTTCCTTTCTCTCCCTCCTTCATCTTTTTTCTCTATTCTTTCTCACTCCTGGTGCCTTGCTTCTTGAGCATTGTATTACTTTAGATTGTTGATTCAAGTTCAGGAGAACCAAAAGGCAAGGTAGTAGAATGAAATCCAGACATTAGAGATTGAAATTTGGGACTCATGGGTGGCTCAGTGGGTGAGTGTCTGTCCTGGGATGCAGTCCCACATCGGGCTTTCCCCAGGGAGTCTGCTTCTCTGTCTGCCTATGTCTCTGCCTCTCTCTCTGTCACTCATGAATAAATAAAATCTTTAAAAAAAGAGATATTGAAATTTGTCACTAAATTGGGTGTAGCAATGATCTATTCATCCATGGTCCAACTACTCTGATTATCAAAAATACTTGAAAATTAATAGACTTGCATGATTTTTTTTCAAATTGGACATTATAAACTCTACTGATAAGACTGAAACAAAAAAATGAAAAAGATCTGAATCTATCATTTCCTTTTCCAAGTTCTTTTTACTTTCTTCTGCCCACAGCTGTCCCTCATGGCTATACTTTATGTTGTAATTTATATTTTGATTATTTTTTAAAAGATTTTATTTATTTATTTATGAGAGACACAGAGAGAGGCAGAAGGAGAAGCAGTCTCCATGCAGGGAGCTGACGTAGGACTCAATCCCGGGTCTCCAGGATCACAACCTGGGCTGAGGGTGACGCTAAACCGCTGAGCCACCCGGGCTGCCCATATTTTGATTACTTTTATACGTGTTCTATACATATACTTCTATACATATTTGATTATTTCTATACATATACATTTATATTTTGATTACTTCTATACATGTTTTGATTACTTCTATACATGTCATTGCTCTTTGTTGAAATTGTTAATATTATATATTTTGTATATAAGCAAGTATGAGCATTGCCAGTTCTTGATAAGAGTTAGTGGCTACCTATTACATTAAAACAACATAGAATACTTTTTACAGTGAATGCTTTAAGTCACTTGGTATTATACAATTTTTATTTTCTGACAAGAAACAGCTGTACGTGATGAAACAGTGTGTTGCCACTTTTATCACCGACTATGCTGCTAGGATTTTCCTAACTGCTTCAGCCCTATTATTTCACTTAAATCTTATAACAGTTCATCAAAGTAATGATCATCATTACTCCTCATCTCCTCTTTTGCGTATTAATAAACCGTTTCAGAAGGGTTGTCACTTTTAAAGTTTACGTACTGGTTAAAAAGCAAAGTTTGGGTTTTGTCCTCAGATCTTATTCCAAGAATAATGTTTTTAGCTCCATAGAGTTTTATTTATTTATTTATTTTTTCATAGAGTTTTATTTAGATATAAATTGCAAAATGTAGCTGGAGCCAATAAATATGGCATAGAATATACCTGGTGTGCACCTGACCTTATCCAGCATCCGTGGACTTGTTCTAGCTGTAGATGTCTTCCTGGCACAGTAATCCGGCAGACCTTACTTACTTGTCTTCACCCCCTAGCTGTGTGGAGTAAAGCTTGCCATGTCTTCATTCTGGTGTGCAGCATGAGTCAGACTGCTACTACTCTCTGGACCTGGGCTCCTTCACTGGCTGTTTGACCTAGGCAAAGTTACTGAAGCTCTCCAGGCCTTACTTATTCAACTGTGAAATAGCATTATTGGGAGGGTAAAAGCACTTTGTAGATTTGTTGGGAGACCTAAATAATATAATCTATGTGAAAGCATTTAAAGATTTATTTATTTATTTGTGAGAGATAGAGAGAGAATGTGAGTGTGGGGAGGGCTAGAGAGTAGAGACTCACACTCCATGCTGAGCGAGGAGCTGGTCGGAGGCTTGATGCCGTGGGCCTGAGATAATGACCTGAGCCAAGAGTCAAGATCTTGACTGACTAAGCCACCCAGGTGCCCTTCATAAGAAAACATTTAACACAATCTTTGGCTCTTAGTAAGTAAGCATTAAATATTAGATGTTAGAGTCAGATTAGTAAATTAATCATAAAATATTTTGTTAAAAGTTATTTTGAGTGTTTATTAGGAATAATATATGATATGTAGCACTGGCTGTGTTTACTCTTATAAGTAATAAATAATACCTTTGGGGCAGACATATACTGTATCTTCCAAATGTTTCTTCTTTATTTAATGTTTCTATTTATTGGCAACATTCTTAAAGCCTATTTGCATGAGAGTAAAATTTAGGCTATAGTAGTTAAGAGAGCCAATTTTTCTGGCTCTGCTCCTACCCAAATAGTACCCTCTGCAAGTATCTTCTCTCCTATTATTCCTGGACCCCCCAGAATAAAAAAAAAAATTCCATTTTCCACTCTTCCTGTCCTGGATTCTCATTTTCATATCTGTGGAGGAGTTTGTTACCCCGGGTTAGGGCACCAGTGTGCTTGTTCTGGTTTTGATGTCTGCAAATGGTGCATGTTTGGTTTTGATGCACTCATGCCACTGCCTGTTACATTTGAAGCCACAGTGACACTTTGTGTTTAGTAAAGAAACATCACAAGGTTTTATCTGTAATTATATTACCCCTTTTCCCTCAGACTTAGGGGTGAGTGTGTGAACCTGGGCCAGAGATGTGTCCCTCTGCCAAAGGAACCACTTGTCCTAAGCCCTGGCTCATTTTTCTGTGTCATGCTTGTTTATTTCTACTCGTTCTTTCTTTGACCACTCTGTGATCCTTAGGCACATCTGATACCTGAATTCCAACATAATTATTACTTAGATGTTAAGATTAAATCTCTATAATTCTTCTTTCTTTTCTCCCCTAACTAAGTACCTTCAGGAAAATAGAGAAGATCTCAACTTTTAAAAAACTTATAAGTATAGAAGTTTGTATTATATTATAACCTTATATTGACCAAGCTGTCCTGATAGGTTTTACATGTGTATCATTCTCTAAAGTTTTAAAAAATAATCTGGAGCATATTATTCCCTTGGTCCTTACTTCATGAACTAGACAAGGTGTGGGTATTGAAATTCTAAGTTTCAGGAAGTTTTAATGATGTTCCCAAGCTGAGTCAGCTAATAAAGAGGAGAATCAGGACTAGAAATTCGGTCTTCTGGCTCCATTTGACCTCTGAGGCTTGTGCTGTTCTACAAGGACGTTGTTAGAAGAAATGCCAAATGAATGCCATTGCCTTTTTTGTTCTAAACAAAGCCCTGTTAAGTGTTTTGTTGACATTCTTCCTAATATCTATAAAAAATTTATATTTTTATTCACCTGCTGATTGATTTAAATGTTATGTAAATGAAGTTCCAAAAGTCAGAAGATAAGCTATAAATATATTTAAGATTTTTTTTTGTATGAAAAAATAAAAACACTAGATCTGAAAGCGGACTGTCCCCTATTAGAAAATATTCTATAGGAGCTACTAGTCATATGGTTATATCTTTTGGCAGAGCAATTCTTGCATGAAGTCTCAATCAAAGCAGACAGAGCTTCCCCAAGGCCTAAAGAACTTGCTAAATACTGTTGAACAAAATAACAACAATGAAACCGTGGGAGCAATTCTGTGTTAGGGACACCTAAGAATGTTGTCTCTAGCATTTCAGCACTTCTCATCTTGAAACAAGAGTTTTGTTTGCCTCTGTCATTTTCTGTTATCTCATGTAGGCTTGTGATGGAGTGCTGGGCCTTGCACTGAAAGTCAGAAGAGGAGTCAGTTAGTAGGTGATACACCAGGTGCGTTCTATTGACATGACCGATTACAGAGGATCAGAAGCGCTCTACTACATGCTCCTGCTTTTCTCCTAGCCTCTGAAATTAGTGAATCAGGCCCACTGGTAGGGTCACTAAGCTATCATAATTTTTATTACGAGTGCGAAGTCAGAACATATGGAGATCATTTGCATTTGAATGAGGGAAAACATGCTGTTAAATAGATTAGAAAATCTCTATATTTACATTTTTCTTTGCTTAGAATAAATCAATGTACAATGTATTAGAGCCAGGAATATCTCTCTTTCCAGTTGATTCTTCATTCTTTGTTTAAACTTTCTCAGAACTGAGGCTTGTGATGAAAAATAGAGCTATTTTCCTAATACAAAAAAAAAACAAAAAAAACACCAAAAAACAAAAAAAAAAACACTATGCACCCTGCAAAAAAAAAAAAAAAAAGTTGTTCCTTTTAAGTTGCATTCCATGTAAATTTGACATGTTTTAAATTTGTATAAGCTCATTTACTTTAAACTCAGTCTCATCATCTGAAATTCCTTTTATAAGATTACAAAGAACACTTAAATTATAAATGTTATATATTCATTCCTTAGAGAATCACCCTTATGCCCAAATAATATTTAAAATTTTTAATCAATTTCAATAGACTTACTTCTTCTAAATATTTTTTTGAGGGAGAGAGAACTGATATTTTGGAACAATCACTGATTTTGGTGTTACTGTTTTTGTGCCTGCAAATAACTGATTCCCAGGGAAGCTATTAGAAAGTTATTTATCAAGCCTGCCTCAAATTAGACAAAAGGGAAAAAGAAAAGTAAAGTCAACTTGCATCAATTTCTGAAGTCTATACCCATGACATTGACGAAGAGCCCTCAGTGTCTGCTTTGTAATTTACTAATTAGTACATATTTATAGGTGCTAGGTCAAGCTAAATTGGGATGATTTTTTGACAAGATTCAATCTGGATTCATAAAAAACAATTTTTATATTTTAAGCCTTTTTCTGACAAACAGATTTGATGGCATTGCATACCTACTATGTGAGGAAAGCAGTATCCTCACATTTTATCTAGCATTATATATTCTGTTTATTGTTGAGATTTTTGTGAGGAATTCTGCGATGATTTAAATACAAAATAAAATCTATTAGATATTCCTGAAAAATATGCTGTAACATCTTTTTTAAAAGACAGTTGAACTCCTAGGCTCAGCATAGTGTCAGAGTTCAGTGATATAGCATGGCCTATACATCCAATTTTGGATAGGTGCTTTGTGCTTTCTGTTTAAAATAGTGTATATTTCATATAATTCTCACTTTGTGTTTATTACTAACCAGATGTTCCTAATGAAAGTAACTTATTTTCCCCACATTTCAGCAAATTGTTCCTATCTTCAACTTCCTATATAATTGTTAGATACTGAATTTGGCAGTGAATCATGAATGAGAAACCTCACCCTATACAATGGCCAGTTTCTTTCTTTTTTCTTTCAAATCTTAGTAAGGGTTCTTTTTTAAAAAAGGAAAAGAATAATTTAAGTGATCAGAACAAATTTCTTCCCTCTAAAAATGAAACAACTCAGCCTCGCCTCATGTAAGCTGACATTTCCTCATTAGCCTCTTAACTGTTCACATGATAAAGGGTTTAAGTTACAGGATTATTAGATAATAATAAAGCATATAGGAAAAAAATTCAAGATAGTATTGAATCCTCATAGTTCCACTTCTTATTTTGTCACTTCCCATTTCTTATCTCTATACTCCTCTTAACCGGTTCTCTGCAACGTGTCCAATAAACTGTGCTTTCAAGATAACTGGGCCAGAAAGCAGCGATGCCTTTGGGAGTCATAAGTGATATTTCCTTTGTGTGATAGATGGTGTTAAGTTTATATGTGTATCATATGCTATTAGGACATATGAGATCTCTGGATCACAGAGTAGATTGTTTATTACACAACATCTTAGTCCTACTTTCCCAAGCCCTAGTCCCTGTGGAGTTTTATGATTAGGACCAGATATCCTTCTACACATGCAGCACTGTTGTACCATGTGAGAGGAATCCTAACATCATGAAAGTTGGTGCTTACATAGGGAATCTGGCACATCTACCCTGCCTTACCTCCACAGAAAGAAAGACTTTTATTCTGTTATGCAAGCAAATGACTCTGAGAGAGAGTGGAAAGATGTCTTTAGGCTTTATTTCATGAGCAAATAGCTTCAGAGAAAATACATCTTTAAATCTTTCCAGAACAATTTCCTATCTCTAACTTCTAAGGGATATTTGCCGTTCAATCATCCTTTAATCAAACTTGCCAATACTCTTTGCTAAGAAGCTCTAGATCATACAAAAAATGTGAAAATAGTCACCAAGATGTCTTTCAACAAATGGTACCTGCTGTAGCATTATGTAATATTTTAGAAATGGTTGGTAGGGATCGAACTCATGAACTTGAATTATGAGCTTTTGGAACTTATCTAGACCAGTTAGCAATAGAAAATTTATACATTTTATGAGAAAAAAATTAGTCTGTAAGTTAATGATTAGACACAAGACATGAATATCCCAAGTCACTTGGGGTTTTTATGTTTTGTGTAACCTATCTTACAACATAGATTCTAGTTCATGTTGTCTGGTTATATAAGTAGTCATTAGACATTTTTTTTTTAGAAAAAAAAAGATTTATTTATTCATGAGAGACACAGAGAGGCAGAAACATAGGCAGAGGGAGAAGCAGGCTACCTGTGGGGAGCCTGATGCAGGACTGGATCCCAGAACCCCAGGGTCGCACCCTGAGCCAAAGACAGACGCTCAACCACTGAACCACCCAGGTGTCCTGTCATTAGGCCTTCTAGAAGCAAAATCAAGCTCAATGTGAGTCAAGAGTAATATGTGGTGTTATAACAAATCTTTTAGTGCTCTAGTCCAGTGTGATGGGTTTCATACCTTTGTAATATGCTTGTGATTCTCAAGTCCTTAATGCTTCAGTTATTGAATGAAAGATGCACTGTGTATTTGCATGCCAAAGGTAACTACCTCCAGTCTCTGGAATAAGAGCCAGACTCTTCATCACTTATGATAACTGTCATGAAATTATAAGCATCATGGCTATTAGCAATCCCTAAATAATTCTATTCCCACTATGGTAGAGTTAAGTCTGTGGTGGAGTTTAAGATCTTTTTTTGGTTATCTGATTTTCAAAGACAGTTAAGGGAGCATTTGAAAAGCTTTTGTTTGGCACATGCCAATTTAGTGGGAGCACTTTTGGAATGTTAGTCCTTTTTGGCAGTTTTTAAAACTGATGCCCACAATTATTTCACATTTTTGATACTTGTCTGATCCTTCACTTGAGGGGAAAATGCAGTATTTGTCAGGTTTTTCAGAGGGTAGTGTGATGAGTCTGATGTACTTGAAAAGATACTCAGCGGGAATCCAAATACACTTATGTCATTTTTATGTGTTAGAAACTAAGAAGCATGAATTATCACTTTTCTTAAAGTCTTTACAGTGTCAAAAGGATGTTTGTTAAGAGGGGTTGTGGGAATCATTGTTTTGAAGTGCATCTAAAATTAGAAACTTGGCTTATGTGTATTATTTTGTCTGCCAGTTTGAGCTTTTTCATATTTATCCCAAGTATAAAAAAAAGTTCCACTTTTCTTTTGTATATATGCAGTGTATACTTGCATTTGACCAATGTGAAGCCCCATTTCCATGACCGATAGAGGGAAATTTTCATAGTTTTAATGAGATTTGGGGCATAATATTTTCTTTCAAGTTTCTGATTGTGCATGTTAAGCAAAGCTAGAGTAGACCATGATCATCTAAAATATTCCCAAGCAAGTTTCCTTTGTAAAAGAATATCTTCTCAAACATTTACCTGAAGTCTACCATGGATTGGGTATAACTCATCAGGACTCCCTCTTAGGAGAACTAATTACAGGATAATTATTGAAGTTACATTTGATTCTCCTTATATGGATGCTCAGATACCTTCCTTTCTATAACCAACAAGTTCTTATTTTGATGAGTGTTTGGAGAGATGGTTGTACCGATAGATATATGTTGTAGTTTGGAGGCTCCTCAGGTAAAGTACCTGTCCTTTCACTTCCCTGTTCTAGATCTGACACAACTGTGGCTATCCATCTGCATGTAGAGAGTTAGCAGTGGAATTGGAAGGACCTTCGGAAGGAAGGGAAATGCCAGTAACCCATCAACTCACATTTGCTCATAAGTTTATCTATACATGCCATGAAGAGTAGTCTGAATATAGAAGCAGACAGTGAATGTTGGGGGCGTAAGGTGCTTCAAAGGAAGGAAAAGGCTCTAGGACCTCAACCTAAAGCTCTGAGGGCCCTCAGCCCCTAAGGAGGGTGAAGGTGGCCTCATAGAAATATGACCTACAGACAGGCACAATGTCTTAGAGATTAAGACATATGGATAAGTTAAAGTATTAGAATATAAAATGATCAATTATTTCTGTTATTTTTAGCTTTGGAGACCATAATATAATTATTTGGATCAAAATAGAGACCAATTAGATTTTTGGCTAACAGTACTTTTGGAGTCACTTGATACAAGAGCTCCCTGGCTTCTTTGTGGAATGATTTTATTTTTTATTGTGTGTGTGTGTGTGTGTGTGTGTGTGTGTGTGTGTGTTTATGCATAGTGAGATCTTTGGAGAGGATGTTAACACATCTCTGTTTAAAGGAACTATTATAAAGCCTTTATTTAAGAATAGCTAAACTTTATGGAGCTTAAATAAAGCTAGGCAGGATGTGTTGCTTCATCGACTCCTTGTAAGAAAACTGATTAGGTAGGTACCCCCATCTCACAGATGAGGAATTCAAGAGAGCTAAGAAAGTTGCCCAAGGTCACATAGGTAAGTAGAAATCAGCACATGAACTCATTACTTGAATAGAGAAACCATATTTTCCTTAATTATGTGTAAGTTTTGATAGACTAATGCTGTGGTAACAAATGTCCCTCACATCTCAGTGGCTTGCACAAATACAGAATTCTTTGAGTCCTATGTGTGTCATCTGTAGTTTTGCCCCTTGTGAACTTCACTCTGAGGCCCAGCCTGGCCCATTGTTAACTACTTTAAACACTGCTGCTCTTGTGGCAGAGGAAGAGACTGTGAGTCCTGAAGCCTCTACCCAGAAGTCACATGTGCCACTTCTGCTCACATTCTGTTGATCTAAACAAATCCAATGGAAAAGAACCCACACAACCCAAATACTTGACATCTATAGGTTGAGGAAATAGACTTCTTCCTCAGGGAGGGGCAATGAATATTCGTGAACAGCAATATCAAAATAACCTGGATCTTCCCAATCATATTAGAGACTTCTGAAAGGCAGTGTGGTTTTTATTTCATTTTATGTAATAGATTCGCATTTAAAGTAAAAGGCAGGCCCTAGCTTCAAGAACATGAAATAATAATTTAATATAGGAACCAAAACAAATGCAGAGTTCTTAATTCTTGTTCCTACACTTTTGTTTTGGAAGTCTAGATTTTGGTTTCATATGCAGATTCATTAGAAGAAGGTGTCTTGTTTTGCAAATAGAAACAGTCTCAGGAGACAAATAACAATGGCATGAGAAATTTATGAAGTTTATTTTTAGTAGCAATCTCAGGCAAGGTTTTACTGTCAATATTTTCCTTGGTACCCAAGAAGCCAACAGAGGGGGCCATGTTTTATGAATTAATGTGGCTACAAATATTACCCCTGACATTTTAAAATGAACAATTGCACAAAAGATACAGAAACAAATAAAATAGAGCCTGACAACCAGGAAAGATGAAACCTTTTCTAACAATTATGACCAAAGGTATTTTCATAGTAGTTTTGTTTACATTTGCATATAGACTTGTTTTTCTCCCTTTTTTCTTCCTTTTCTAGCTTTAGCACCAAGTGACTGATTGCTTCCTCCAAAACAGTGTCAGCAGGATAAGGATGTATTGGCAGGATCTCTTTTAAATCAGTAACCCCATACTGATCCTTGACCTAATTAACAGTCTGCTATAGGCATCTTGCTGTTTACTGCTAATGCTACCCCCCAAATCAAGAAAATTTTGGTCATAGAAAATTTAAGGAGTGTACCACTCAATTCATTATAAATTCATTTTCATTGTAATAAAATTTGTAAGAACTGTAGCTGACTGGCAGCCTGAATACTACATTGTTTTATTTTTGTGGAATTTCATTGAAAAAAGTTGCTTTTTTTTTTTTAAGATTGTATTTATTTATTCATGGGAAGCAGAGACATAGGCAGAGGGAGAAGCAGACTCCCTGTAGGGAGCCGGATGTGGGACTTGATCCCAGGACCGCAAAGTCAAACCCTGAGCCAAAGGCAGATGCTCAACCACTGAGCCACCCAGACGTCCCAAAGTTGGTTTGTTTTAAAACTAATTTCACCATTGTTAGTCTTGTGGCATATTTAACATCTTGTCAGGTCAGTTCAATAATTGAAAGTGTGTTAATATTGAAAAAATTTAGAGTGGATTTTGACACCTGCCTTTGGACTTAAGGAAACATCATTGTCCACAATAAATAAAATATAACTAATCTTAAAAAGGCTCAAAACACCCCCAAAACCAAAACAAAATATGAAATACAACAAAATAAAAGAAAATGTCATAATGCTTTGAAAACTGTAACATAGTAACCAAATATATGCCATCATTGTACTTCCTACTGATGTGAAGAAAAATAACTTCTCGTGATTGCAATTTGGGCTAGGAGTTTTCACTTATATTTTATATTTAAATATTTAATGTTCATGAAAATCTTCATATGGTAGTTTATTATTTATATTTTTAAATGGGGGAAAGAGGCTGAAAAAGTTGAATAATTTAAAGACATAGGACCTGGAAAAGACAGAATCTCTGAATACGTCTGTCTAACTCCAGAGATGGGTCCATACAACAAACACATTGTGTGCTTCTTTTATGCAGTTGTAAGGGTTTTAGTGGTTTCTTTTTTACCTCTGGGCCTTGAAAGGCGACAGAAACCACCTTGAATTCCTGATGGGGCTTGTCAGGCAAAATAGATATACTGAAAATAACTTTAACCATATCCAAAATGGTGTTTCTAGATCAGATGTAGAAGTGATTCTCTTCGTATCTTTGGCCAATGTGTTATATCTGTGGCCCCTACTGATAGATATACATGATCAATAAATCCTAGCAGTTTGAAACAAATAAACAGAAAAGTGGCTTTGTGTGCCTTATTCCCTGCCCCCCCCCCCCGCCCGCCCTGATTCCCTCTGGATGTTTTCTTAAGAGAGGATGGGGGGTGGGGGTGAATGGGTGACGGGCACTGAGGGGGGCACTTGACGGGATGAGCACGGGGTGTTCTGTATGTTGGTAAATTGAACACCAATAAAAAATAAATTTATTAAAAAAAGATTATTAAAGTAAATGTATCTGTTTCTGCAGATGTGTGTAAAGTTTGCTTTTATTAACAAAATAACTAATGAAGGGGAATTATGTTCAGTAAGGGGCAAAGAAAGGATACCACTAGCTAAGTATTAGCATCAGGCAGTTGCTAGGCTAGCAGGGAGTTTCCATGTACCCACCATATGTGAACATTAGGGAGACTGATTTTTTTTAAAGATCCATTCTACCACACGTAAATATTTTTTACTGAGGGTCAGTGATGCACAGAAGAAAAAATAAACACTAATCCCATGAGAGGAAAAAAAATCAGATTTACTTACACTGTATATTTTATGTGTTTATTATTTTTATTAAGTACAGCCATGTAGATAAAAAAATCACTTGATTTAAAATTAATAACCGGATGCAAACAGTTAATGCCTACAACAAATGATTTTTCTGCCATGCCTCCCACTTATTTTCTTTGAGCTGGTAGGATGAGGGAGATGGAAATAAATGGAAAGAACAGGGAAGGGAGAGTAGCTGAGCAGAGAAATTAAAAAAATGTCTAACACTCTATTAATACATCTGCCCTCACAACAACCTGAGGTCAGGGCTATTGTTATTTTCATCTTTTGGATGAAAAAACTAAGGCACAAAGTGGTTAAGTAACTTTCCAAGGTATGGAAAAAACAACAACAACAAGAAACTGTCACAAAAAGGTAAACAGAAAAAGAGAAAAGAGATCAGACACATACACTTACATGGAGGGGGAGGAGGAGAGAGCGAGTGAGCCTCTTGGAGGGCAAGTCAACTTATATCATGTGTTTTTAAAATTCACATTAATCTGTGGCTATCATCCCTACATTAAGAGGCACCCTGTGCGACATAGAGCCATAGAGTGGTGGTTCTCTCTCACTGTTCCTACTCTGTGTTTTCCCTAGAAATAGAATGCCCCCTTTGAGCTGTGTACTGCCACTTGGGATAAAAGGCTACATTTTCTATTCTTATAGCTGAGTAAAACCAGGAGACTCAGGGAGACTTGGGTGGCTCAGGGGCTGAGGGTCTGCCTTTGGCCCAGGTTGTGATCTTGGGGTCCTGGGATTGAGTTCCACATCAGACTCCCCGTAGGGAGCCTGCTTCTCCTTCAGCCCGTGTCTCTGCCTCTCTCTGTGTGTTTCTTATGAATAAATAAAATTTTTTAAAAAATCCTGGAGACTCAGTTTAGTAAGCTCTGAGTAGGATGTTTCTTTGGGTCTTCAGGGATCTCTCCCCAAGGGAGCAGATGGAAGTGGAAGGGGCGGCACGGTCCACCTTTTCTCTTTCCACCTTTTCTCCTTCTGGCCTGATCTCACCATCTGGTCATTATATCCATCTAGGTGCAGTTTCAGTGACTCTTTTGGGCCATCAGGTAGCCCTGGGGTGGAAGCCAGTGCTTGGGTGTGGAGTAGGAAGATGGAAGGGGCTTGGGTCCCTGATGACATGTCAATTCCATATTAATCCTGGACCACCTCTACCTGGACTTATTCTGTATGAAAAAATGTCACTCAAATATAAGTTAGGTTTTTTCCCTCTCTCAGCCACATGATGCTAAACCTAATCCTAACTGATACACCCTCTAAATAGGATAATTTTAGAAACACATTGGAAGGAAAATTCTTCACCAGCTGCAGCAGACAATGACCTCAAAGCTAGGTGACACTGAGCCACAGAAGCCATTGGCCTGTGGATTTGCTGGCTCTGTGCAAGAATGATGTTTTGGTTCTTCATCACAGTAGAAAGTGGGAATTTCTGTTTTTTATGGAACTAATTTCTTTTGTACTTTAAATATCGTACTAGTGAACAAAGCAGTGCTATACAGCAGCTTCAGTGTTTTTAGTGTTAGAGTTATTTTACTTGAGAATAAGAAAAGTGTAGGATAGTTTTTCCCTGATATTTGGGCAGTCTTGGTTCTAACTGCTGCAATTATGCAAGCCACTTGTCATGGAAGAGTAATGGCCATTTGAGTAAGACTTTCCATATGGTCTCCCACAGTCACTGGGAGAAAATGGGCCTGCATTTTTCTTCTTTGAGGTGATCTTCTTTCTCTTTAAAAAATAACATGGGGTTTGGTATGAATTTTAATGAGTGAAGAATAGTAGTTCTTTTGCATCACCAGTTTGGACAAGATAAACACAGCAGCATCGTTAAAATTCTTTACATAAAAGGCTGAGTTTCTGTAGCATGATTTTTAGGTGATGAACTACCAAGAAATTTTATTTGAATGCCAGCTATCATAAATATCATTTTTCTTTGATGACACTTGGGTAGCCTTCCTGGGCAGATTTCGCTCAACAAAAAGATAAATTATTTCTGCTTCCATTTCTTTTTTCATTTCTCCCTTTTTCATTTTATTTGACTGTTTGCTTTGATAGGGTGGCTTTATTGCTTCATTACACACAATCATGAGTGTTTGTGGTCAGCTGTATTGACATCTTTCTGCATAAGCTGGTCTACATTTTAGCATACTGAGGACATAGTCTTATATCCATAGGATCTGGCCAGGAAATCAGTCTTAGTTTAGGGTTTAAAGAAATTAGGTGATGTCCCAAAGGAATCTGTGGGTAGCAAGAAATTTAATTTTAAAAACTGAAGAATATAAAATAGTCTAAGCATAAAATGATTTGAGCCTATGAAAGCTGCTTCTGCCA
This sequence comes from Canis lupus dingo, assembly GCF_003254725.2. Taxonomy (NCBI): domain Eukaryota; kingdom Metazoa; phylum Chordata; class Mammalia; order Carnivora; family Canidae; genus Canis; species Canis lupus. The sequence continues at coordinate 33,543,191 of NC_064258.1, read as the reverse complement.
AATTCATTGTGAGAGAGCTGGTAAGGCCAAGGAAGTCCAAATTTTCTTTGAATCCTTGGGTATTTTGGAAGACTCCAGCAGGTATTTTTGATATAATTCCATTTTAAAATCACATTGTATAGGATGTATACTTATGACATTATATACTTCATATGTCCTATCAAATTTCCAAGACAAAAACTACTCTGGTCAATAATTGATGATGAGTGTTCATCTTCGCAAAATAGCCATGGCTTTGTTTTGCTTTGTTACCTGCTTCAGTATAATTCCTGCTCTTTGATGACAATTGACTGAGCTGGCGCCTGCAAAAGTAACTGTAGTTGATTTAGTTACATTAAAGGGTCAAAATTATGGCTGCATGGAGCTAAGGTCACGACAGAACCAAAACGCTCTGGGCACAAATCTTCCTTTCATGCTTGGCTGGGTCCAATAATCCCCCCGAGGCTCAGGTCTCTGATTGCGTTTCCAGATGGTCTCCTCTGGTGTAAACACCACTTGCGCGCTGTCCAACAGCATCAGCTGCCCTGGCAGAAAGCAAAACAGCAGGTCAGGGTAGCACTGGGAATTATATAGTGGGTGGCACCTGTTGCCAGATTTTGACCTCCCCCGCCCCTTACCTTATTTACCCATGCTATTTCAACTTACTCCTTTGCCTTTGTACTTGTAGGTCAAACAGTTTAGTTTTGTAGTGCGAAGCCAGCTTCACCAACACTCTTTCCCTTTCTGCGATATTCTTAGAACCAGAACCTGGATTTCCTGGCAATCTTGCAGATGAATTCTGATATCTCCTAGTCAGTAGAGTTTGCTGTTTACTTATTTGTTTAGTCAACAAACACTGGCTATCAGTCATTTATTTGACATTTATTGAATAATTAATTAGCAGATACTGTGTTTCTTACTGGAGCTACAATGGTGAGCAAAAAGCGACAGGGCCTCTTTGAAGATTTTGTCTTTTTCCTCTCCATGAATGCTAGTCTTACGCTTTCCAGCTAAACCTTCCTGCTTTCAGTAATCAATGGAAAGCTCACCTTCTTCATTGAAGAGGTCTCTGAATAACCTCTCTCAGCTCTGAGTGTGCTATCTTTTTAGAATCTTCTTACCACATGCATTGGTAGTCCCTTGTAGCCTTCCTCCTACACTTCTTTCATGTAGGGATTTTGAATTTCTCATGGTCTTTTGTTGTGTTCTTACTCATTTGGAAACTCCTTAAGAGAGATTTCAATGTTTTGGGCTACTTTAGTTTTGCCTTTCGCTAACACGTTGCTGGATGCTTAATTCATGTTAAATAAACTTGATGAACTCATTCACTCAACCCAAGTTTTTTTGCACCTACTATACTCTCAAGTTATAAATGGATAATCTTGTCATAACTGGGCATTACATAGCAGTGAGGAACAGCGTACTGACAGACCACATCTGTGATATATGGTGGGTAAAATTTACATTACAGTTTTTTTTTAAGATTTTATTTATTCATGAGAGACACAGAGAGAAAGAGAGAGAGAGAGAGAGAGAGAGAGAGAGAGAAGCAGAGACACAGGCAGAAGGAGAAGCAGGCTCCATGCAGGGAGCCTGATGTGGGACTTGATCCCTGGACTCCAGGATCATGCCCTGGGCCGAAGGCAGGTGCTAAACCGCTGAGCCACTCTGGGATCCCCAACAATACAGTTTTCATTAAAATCTCACCCACTGCCTAATGTCATATGGCTACAACTTAATTTTAAATTTTTAATATTCCCATAATTTTTTTGTTTTTAACAAAAATGCTAAGGCTTTTCAAAAGGCATTTGGTAAGATGGGAAAGGACAATGGTCCTAGAATCTATTACTGCTGAGTGAAGGGAAAAATTGCCTTCCAGCCAGTGGGGCACCCCTGCACGATTGCATGCCTTATGCATGTCCATATGTAGCTGCCTATTTTCCCCTAGAAATGGCTTTTGTTTTACAGAGATTGGCCAGACTGGCAGGTGACTAGGCCAGGGAAAGGCTGGCCACAAGATGCAACTGGGGCAACATGAGTTGGGGCAACTGAGCCATTTTCACCATCATGCTCTAGTCTTGATGAATATCTCCTGTAAAGTTGATCAAATGCTGTTGCACATCTCACCAGATACTGAGGAAGTATATTTGTACACAGGTTAGTCTAAATCTGATAGACTTCAAACTTCTCTTTCTGATAGTTTGACCTTTTGGGGGGGTTTCCATTTCATATAAAAATAGTATAACAGCCAGTCTTTTCCAGTCACAATCTTCAGCTGAGAATATTTTTTTTAATTTTTTATTTATTTATGATAGTCACACACACACACACACACACACACACAGAGAGAGAGAGAGAGAGAGAGAGGGGCAGAGACACAGGCAGAGGGAGAAGCAGGCTCCATGCACCAGGAGCCCGATGTGGGATTCGATCCCGGGTCTCCAGGATCGCGCCCTGGGGCAAAAGCAGGCGCCAAACCACTGCGCCACCCAGGGATCCCTTCAGCTGAGAATATTATCAGTTCAGTCTTTTCCAAGATATGATGAATGACAGTTACAAAACAAAAAAACCCTCCCCCACCCCCCAAAAAACTCCCAGAAGTAGTTACTAAGAGAAGAAAAAGATTGTTTGGCTTGTCCCTATTTAGTCATTTTAAAAACTTAATTTTTGAATGAGTGTATTTATTTACTTACTCCCTACCAATCTGGTCTTTTGAAAACAGTTCATTATTAGGTGCTTGGATTAGCTGGTACACTTACAGTTGCAACCTACAGAAAAAAATACCAAGTGGACTTAACCAATGAAAGTGATTAGATCATGAAGGTAGAGCTAATTTCTGTCAAATCTGGCTTTGGCAGTTGGCAACATTGGGTTCGAGATCTGCTTTCTCTCCATTTCCATTTGGTTCCTTGGTTTTGGCTCTATTCTCAGCAGATTTTGTGTTCATGCTCTTAAATTAGTCATTGTTATCTCATTCCTTATTCAAATCCATTAGGGAAGGACATACTTCTTCCTCTAATCTTTGAAAATGATTTATGGGCTTCAATCTGTTTAGGTGGATTTTAGGTCATATGTCTGTTACTGAACTGATCACCATGTCTAGTGATGGGATTTGGCTGGTTAGTTAGAGCCTAAGCACCAGACTCCCATCCCAAGCGCTCCCATCCCTTGCAGCTAGAGTTTGAGTCTGCTTCCCCTGAAACACTTTGTAGAAGTTGATTCCTAATTGATGATTTGGGTGTCATTACTCAGAGAAAGGGGGACTGAATGCAAGACAGTCAAAAACTGTCAACTGTCCTCTAAGGGATTCATTTTAAAAATAGTATATAGTTCGCACATTATTCTCAGAAATTGAGATTTCTGGGGAAATTAAAGAGCACGTAGCTTTGTGCTATATTCAGAATGTCATAGAGCTTCAAACTGTTCTCGAGACAGATGTAGAACAGTTTTAAGATTTCTGAGAAATAATTGATTTATCATTACAATAGTCATAACATGTGAAACCTTGCCTCCTAATGACAAGAAAGAACATCTGGGACTAGTGATAGGGTTAATTTTGAGCATTCTCTCTCTGTAGAAAGGACCAGTCCTTCTGAGATTGATGTTGGCAGTTTGGAATCTTTTCCAGGTGGAAAGGGAGACTCAGAATGGTAGCTGAGATCACCTCTCCTCCCATAAGAAAGTGTCAGCTGTATTACAGCTCCCCCATGGCAAGGTCATTTTGAGATCTCTATACAAACCCTGTGCTTTAGTAATGGATCCACTCAGAGGCTACCTGTACACTAAACCAGTGTCAACTAGGAGGTGGCTCTGACTTGAGTACTCTCAGGTGATACAGTTTACAAAGGATGGTAATGATGGCCATTTTTTTAATCTGTTGTTACTCTCTTATAAAGCACTTCTCCTTCTCTTACTTGCTCTCTCCTTAATACTTCTCTACTTCTAAAGACAGCCATAATTAAGACTCTTGTCTCTTGAAATCCAAGGTCTCCTAGTCAGGAAAACAGCTTTGAGTTGAGATGCATCTTCAGATGTGATATACTGAATATCCAATTGCAATTGAGGCCTAAGGATTACTTTTTAGTTAGATTTTGCTCTCAATTTAAACGTAGGTTGTGGTGGGAGATAAACTAACCATTACATGCCCTAGATTTTATTCATGAGAACAGAGAATGGCTACCATTTTATAGTTTTTATTAGTTCCTCCTTCATTCATTTCTTGCATAAAATCTGGTACTTTATATTCAATAATGCCATCCTACTTCTTCCCAGAGCAAACATTAGAGTAGAGATATTAGAGGTTCCTCTGAGTGGGCTCTCATTATTGCAATGAAATCTTGGCCTTGCTCCACATGTGAACAATAAGTTGTACTTCCCTATTGTTTTGTAACTTTTAAAATTAAAATTGCAAGCAGTCCAAGTTATATAATTTTTATGTACTATATCTGGGAGTCAATTTGCCTTTTGTAGATGTTTCAGGGAGACTTGACCCCAAATGTGCATTCTTTTTTAAAAAACAGATTTTATTTATTCATGAGAGACACAGAGAGAGAGGCAGAGACACTGGCAGAGGGAGAAGCAGGCTCCTCGTATCGAGCCCGATGCAGGACCTGATCCTGGGACTCTGGGATCACGCTCTGAGCCAAGGCAGATAGATATTCAACCACTGAGTCATGCAGACATCCCCCCCAAATGTGCATTCCTTAAAATGTTGGCTTTGTAAAGCTGTGGCACACCAGAATCCCCTAACTAATGTGAAAAACCACCTCAGAACCCCACTGTAACTTATCTCCCACCTCTTATCTTTAGAAGCAGATAGCTCAGCCATGGACAAGTGATGAAATTATTGGAAAGAACAATATCATGAAGGGACCCCTGGTGGAGAAATGTGGAAGATTAGCAAGATGAGAAAGGGAATTTTTGTTTTGATTGTTTAACTTAAAATCTTAGCTACTGTTTACACATAGGGTATGCATACATCATATTCAACAGATAAATTTACTCAGATATGGCTCAGAAAAACATATGGCTCCATGTCCATTTTAGGACCATCTGTCTGGAAGCAGCAGATACCTAACACTAAGGAATCGCATAGTGAAAGCCTAGCCCTGGCCTTGAAGAGTTCATTGCCTAGAGTGATTATGACTTCCAAAGAGAACATCTTTGGCCAATTGGTTTTCAGGTAGGCCTACAGAACTGTGAATTCACTCAGGGAAATGTATCATGGATAACCTACCCTCATGCCTAGTTCCTTCAATACCATTAATTGCTCAATATATTTTTACTAAAAAGAGAAAGAACTATTATTGGCTAAAGTTCCAAGTAATTATTGGCTCAGACAGGCCCCCTGTCATTTAAGTCATTCAATGTCTGTTCTCTGTAATGGAAACCCTTGTGCCATTAAAACAAAAACAAACAAACAAAAAAACTTTATTTTAATTCCAGTATAGTTAACAACAGTGTTATATTAGTTTTAGATGTATAATATAGTGATTCAACAAATCTGTGTATTACTCAGTGCTAATCAAGATGAGTGTACTTTTTTTTTTCTTTTTAAATTTATTTATTCATGATAGTCACACGGAGAGAGAGAGAGAGGCAGAGACACAGGCAGAGGGAGAAGCAGGCTCCAAGCACCGGGAGCCCGATGTGGGATTCGATCCCGGGTCTCCAGGATCGCGCCCTGGGCCAAAGGCAGGCGCCAAACCGCTGCGCCACCCAGGGATCCCGATGAGTGTACTTTTGATCCCCTTCAACTATTTTCACCCATCCCCTGCTTCCACCTCCCCTCTGGTTACCATCAATCCACCAGTTAGGAGTTAGGAGTTAGTTAGGAGTTTGTTTTGGTTTTTGGTTTATATCTTTTTGGTTTTTTTTTTGTTAATTTGTTTTGTTTCTTAAATTCCACATATGAGTGAAATCATATGCTATTTGTCTTTCTCTGATTGACTTATTTTGCTTAGCATTTTACTTTCTAGATACAACCATGTTGGTAAGATTTCCTTATTTTTTCTGGCTGAATAATATTCCACTGCATATATACCACATCTTCTCTTTAAAAAAATATTTTTTCTTTTCTTTTCTTTTTTTTTTTTTTATAGAGAGAGCGATGTATAGGGGGCCCTGGAAGGAGAAAGAGAATCTTAAGCAGCTTCCCCACCTAGTGCCTCCACAATAGGTGTGTGGAGCCTGACATGAGGCTTGATCTCACTACCCTGAGATCCTGACCTGAGCCAAAATCAAGAGTTGTGCACTTAATTAACTGAGACACTTGGGTTCCCCGTATACTACATCTTCTTTACCCATTCATCTATCAATGGACACTTGGGCTGCTTCTATAGTTTAGCTATTGTAAACAATCTTGCAATAAACATTGTGGTGCATAAATATTTTTGAATTAAAGTTTTTGTATTCTTTGAGTAAATACCCAGTAGTGTGATTACTGAATCATCTATTTTTAATTTTTGGAGGAACCTCCATACTGTCTTCCACAGTGGTTGCACCAGTTTGTATTCCCACCAACAGTAACCTTGTGCCACTTTTTAATTGTCTTGGTTTTTGGTACCTAAACTGTGCTCCATAATTGTATGTGAATATATGAAATTTGATAAAACTTTATGACTCATTCTATTGCAGGTACAAGGGGGTTAACTTTATAAGGAAACTAACAAATTTTAGCTTTAAGGCAAAGAGTTTCCCAACAGTGGAGAATTTAGACATTTTGGCAAGTCAGTAGGGGAGATATTTTCAAGCAGCATGACTCTATTTGGCTCAGGTAAAAGTAAGCCCTCCTGGGCTGGCTTGCAGGTGGGTTCTTAAAATCTGGACATATTTCAGAAACTCTTGCCTGTTCTTAATAAGTGCAATGATGTGAAGCTCCATGAGCAAGCATGATTTAAACCTGTCCTAGCAATAATTTTACTCATGAGCTCTTGGCAACTGTGTTTGTTGTTTGCCATCTCCCTCTGAAGGTTGCCAGTTAGCTAAACATCAGCCAACCATATGACACCAAGTCCACAACATTAAGCTGATTTGGTAGAGCCATTCATTTTCATAAGGAATTGGAAAAAGAAAATCACACATATAAACATGCAAACACACATACACAGCAGTTTTATTTTTTAATGAAATGAGGTAATACCCAGCTTTCTTGCCTGAAGCAATTAATGTGTTGAAGATACTACATATATTATATATTAACAAATCAGCAGCCCAAATTACTTAATATCCCCCATAGATCTTATTGTTCAGTGGTTTGATGTTTCTTTTTTGTCTTGCCCACACTCACTGCCACTGGTTGTACCAGGTTTTTTCCCATGAGCATACTGTCTTCCCAGGCGTATATCAATGTACATTTATCCTTTTAATACCTGTCTGACTTTCCTCCCTGCATATAGAATCCCAAGCCTTTGAAGGTGACACAGAGTGTGTTTTCTATCTTGCAAATTGTCTAAAGTTAACACATATTAATAGCATACTATTATTACTAATTAATATTGATGCCATGAGGATCAGACAACCATTTATAAGAACACATTTTATAGAGCTTTTGATAGTATATTTAATGAATACTTACTATATGACAGTGCACTAAATCTATACATCTATTTATCTCTTTTTCCACAGATCTGTGAGGTAGAAACCATTAACACTTTTTATAAACTACAAGTCTGGTTATATTACTTGCCAAGTTACATAGCTAACAAATAGTAGAGTCAGAATTTGAATTCAGAAAAAAAAAAAAAAGAATTTGAATTCAGGGCTGCCTAACCCCAGAATCTACCACTGATGGTCATTGACTATGTGAATAGCATGCACCTTCTAGAATCTTATTATGTAGAAAAGAAGATATTTTTGAAGATGGGTTAGCATGTTAGCTGGTTTGAGAATGTAGTTTTTCTATGTCCTTTCCTAAAACTCATGTTTAGCCTTATTAAATCTGGAAAGCTAAAATGAGCAGGAAATGGCTATAGTGTAGAAGGTGTTTGATAGTTCAGTGCTGATAATGATGGATAATAATGTGATTTCACAGCTTGGGTTATCAGACCCAGGTGAGTGGATAAGTGGATTCAGATTCATCATAGTCACCAGGCCTAGCTTGTGGTCTTTGTTTCACAAAATGCCTAGGCTTTCTATTGCCCTTTAAGAGCTTATTTTTCTCATTATAGTTGCCCTTGATACTCATTTCAACCACTTTCACCAGTATAAAAATGTACGAGGAGGAGGGCAGATGCCCTTCTCTTCTGTGTTAATTCCCGTGTCATATCAAGTAGTGTTATGTGTTGAACTATTATCTCAATTTATAGAGTCTAGAACAGCATTGCCCAGTAGAAATTTCTGTGACGATGGAAATGTTCTATGCCTGCTTTGTCCAGTGTGGTTTTTAAGCACTGAAAATGTAGTTAGCACAATTGAGCAACAGACTTTTTTAGTTTATTTTATTATATTTATCTTCACTTTAATCATATACTAAATTTCATGTTTTAATCTATACTTTGTAGTTTGTCCCATGAAATCTGTCTATTCTTGTGAGTACCAATTGTTTTAATTATTTTATATTTATGGTATGTTTTAGTATAGGACTATTTTCACTACGTTTCTTTTTTGGACTCTTCCTCATCATTCTGACTTGTTTATTTTTCCTTATAAAATTTAGATTTGGCTCGTCTATTTCCAAAACAAATTCTGTTGGTATTTTTATTAAGATCGTGTTAAATTTCAAGATTGATTTAGAGACATCTATCTGATGCTGAACCTGACGTACCTTTCCATTTGTTTAACTATGCTTTTGAGTCCTCTGGCAGTATTTTATGATTTTTCCTCCAATAGATCTTCCACATTTATTGTTTCATTTATTCCCACATTATCTTTTTAATGCCTTTGAAGTTGTGTCTTTGCTTGCACATGAGAAAGCTATTGACTTGTGTATATTAACTTTGAACCTTGCCGAATCATCTCATTTTGTAACATTTTAACAATTGATCCTCTTATGTTTCCTAAAGACCCCAGCATAAATCCATAAATGGTATCAATTTTATCTTTCTCTCTTCAATTTTTATGCCTTTACTCTGTTTGTCTGGCCTAATTGTATTTAATATTTCCTCCAGAACTAGTTAAACTGTAGTAGAAAGTTTGGGCAGTTTTTTTTGTTCTTATTTCAGTTGGAGAACGCTCAGACTTTTCCCTTGAAACATAATGCTGACTTTTAGATTGAGATGGAAATATTTTATAAATATTTTTATCAAGAATCAATTTGAATTTTACAAAATGCTGTTTCAACTATGATAATGATTTTATGATCTCCATGGGGTCATTAATACTATAAGTTAAATAAATTATTTTAGCTTTATAATTTTAAAAGCCATATTGTTTTTAAGTTTTATTAATTCTCTCCTCATCCTTTGTTTACTCTTCCTCCATGATTCTTGTTCTATGCAAGAATCCCAGTGGTCCCTGCTGTGAATTCAGGGGTAATTACTTATTTTCTTTGAGTCAAAGCAAATGTGCACATTGAAAGAGCAAAGTGTCAAGTGATAATAGCTGGAAATTCAACCAAAAAGAAATGAATTTTTTCTCTATTGCTATTTGTGTGTATGTTTGTGCTTCTTTTTTTGAAGGAATGGACTATTATTCCTCATCTTATGTAGCTGTGTTATTGTGGAATTCTTTAGTGATGGAAAAGGAGAATAATGTCTAGCCATATAAAATTGCTAAACCTGCTGGCATGTAAGTCAAGGATATCTTTTGCTGTGCCCAAGCTGGAAAGCTTTTTCCCTTCAAACTCTCTTATTTTTGAGCAAGATGTTTTATGTCACAAACTAGCCCACTCTCTCTTTTCAACTGTTTATGCCCAAATTACATTTTATGTTCCAGTCAGTCATAAAATGAAAACAGAAAATGTATTTGAGGAAAGGCAAAAATGTCAGTGTCTAAAACATAGAAATACTTAGTAAAACACTTTCAGCTTTCTTCTTAACTCTGCCTATTGCTAGTCATTTTCACTTGTTGTGCTTGAGTCTCTCTTGTGAGTAAAGCAGGGGTGGCTGGAAATATCCTGAGAAGTTGCAGGGCTGGGATTGTGGCCTTCTGGAAGTGGGGGCAGGAGGATTAGGAACCAGATAGGTGGTTTTCAGTATGGGAGCAAATTCCCAAGGCCAATGTGAAGAATGGTCTAGAATAACAATTTTATGTGGAGAAGCTCTCCTAAGCCCAATGTTCTGAGTGTCCCTGCAAGCAAAGCAAATGAGCACATACTGTGTTCATGTGGAAAAGGACAAATGACTGTGCAAATGGAGTAATAAACAATTTAAGAAAATATATGTGGCCTAAATTTAGTATCAAGGCGATGGGCAAAATGACTTACTCCAATTTGTGATGGTTCTGTTGCAAATGCAATGACAAAGCCAGCCAGTAAACTTTAGTCACAGAATATAGCAGATACATCAGTGGAGATGGCCCACGTGCAGGCTATTTAAATAAGATAAATCATCTGTAAAGAAGGAGAAGGTCAAATGTGATATTCTCTCTTTCTTTGTCTGAATAAAATGGAGACATTACAGTTCCTTCCAAGAAAAGAAATATCAGCACTTAAACAATACAAGCTACTGCTTATCCAGCCAACTCTGATTGTGTTCCACCTGAGTCCTGCCTTTGTCTCTCTTGTTTTCATCCAAGTACAATTTAGGTATTTTATAGCAAATAGGAAATCTTATTCTGACTTCACACCATTTAGTCATGCCTGATACTTGATCCATTATCTTCTGCCCCAATAGCACAGAAGATTGGTTTTCTCAAATGTCAGATTGGAAAGCATGAGTACACACCACATCACTAACGCACACACACACACACACACACTCAGAAATATTTTCACTATCTACTTTTCTTACTAGTGAGGTGGTTACTTATTTGCTATCAGTGAGCATCCTTCAATTATTAAGTATCTGTGGAGCACCTTATAAGTTTGTATCATTCTGCTAGGGGCTGTGTAGGATGCAAACAGGAAGAGATAAGGGAGAGGACACTAACAGAGCCAATGTTTAGGGGCATCCTTTCAGTTTACCCATAGCCATGTTTCTTTTAAATTTGACTTGTGCTTTATTACAGTTAATTTGGTTTAGCAGTTACTTATCCATTCATATTGACATGTATATTCAATATATATTTTGAAATGTGTCAGGCATTATGTTATGTTATGGGAATTCAAACACAGAATTCTTTTTTCAGTGAGCTTTTTTGGTTGTTCTATTTGGAAGTAAGATTTAAAGATACTGTAATTTGCCTGCCTAGGACGTAGTTGGGTCTCAAAGAAGGAATGTTACATTCTATTGCTGAAGGAGTGACGATTAAACTGAATTTTGAGAGATGAGTGACTTATTTGTCAGACGGAGCAGGAGACATTCTCTGCAGACATAGTAGATGGTTAGAAGAGATCATGGCACTTTCAGGGAATTTCAGTAGTTGAGGGTGGGATGGGTCTTGCAAGAGCCCAGTCTGGATGGGTAGAGTACTAGATCATGGAAGGTCTTGCACACCATTCTAAAGAATTTGGACTTTACCCTGTAGCCATTGAGGAGCCATGAAAATACTTTGTACCATAGCAAGACTTTTTTTCTGGAAGAAATTCAGAAAATGGATTAGAAAGTGGAAGCAAGGAGCTCAATAAGTTGGATATTTTAAGGGTACAGTCAGTCTACAGATATTATAAGGTGAGAACAAAACCCAGACCTACATAGTAAACCAGAGAAGTCTGATACTATTATATTTGGCAAACTATAGCTTTGGTAACATTTAAGGAAAAACGGACCTTCAGCAGTAATAAATTAAGATGCTGACTCCCTATCTTGTTAACTTCATGTGCGAGAGGAATATTTTATCAAATATATCAAATCCCAATTTAAAAAAAAATATGCTAATATCAATTACAAAAAAATTTCAAGGAGTCATGACTTTCATTTGCAAAATTTAGAGAGTAGCCTGGAGACCCAAATGATATCAGGGCTTCAAAGGATTTCAGAGACCATCTCCTCAGTGATTTTTTTAGACAAATGTGCATTCCATGTCCTGCAGCAAAAGCTTCCCTGATATCTCCGGTATGATATCAAGAGTCAGACAGAGGTGGACCACTGGCTATGCTCCCGCTCTTCCTCCTCCTTTCCTTTCAGCTCTGAATTACAGTTGTGCAGTTTACAAACCTTCCCATTTCAGAGTGAGGCCAGTGAGGTTTTACACACTGAAAGTGATTGACTTACCGAAGGACACATTATTAACCAGTTGATTATTGGTAGAAAAAGGGCCCTCGAGCTCCCTATTAGACAAATGCTATTACCAGTTTTGGATAACCGTAGTTTTATCTGGCATCTCAATAAAGATTATTTTCTCATAGGATCACTTGGGCATGACCAACTACTTGTGTGTTCACTGTCATAGCTGCTTTACATGAAGTATTCTATAGACAAGCCTGTTTTAGGACTTGATCATTACTGTTACTATTGCCAAGTGCTTGTTTTCTTCGTACCTCTGAATCTAAATTAATATGCAACAGACTGACTTGATGGCTTCAAATTATTATACCGAATGTAGCCATTTCTTCCCATACATTTTTGTCTTTTAGGCTTGAGAGGTTCAGTTGACGTTAAACTCAATATACCTCAAGACTGTGGGTTGGTATCCTCTTTCAAGGATCATCATTTGACCATCAGGTTCCACTTGCCCCTGTATGCACCCACCCCCTCCTGTACCTTTATTCTAACACATGTGACTCTACGTGATAATGTTTTTGTTGTCTTAATCAGTCACACTGAATGCTTTTTGAAGCCAGGAAACATCTCTTTTTATTCATAGCATTTAACTCAATACCTGATATGTAGGAGACAATAAAATTTGCTTAAAGAGTAATTAGATACACACATAAAGATATGTCCGTGATTTTGTCAATAGGACAAAATGCATGGGTAAATTTGCCTTTTTTTATTTGGTTCCTCTTTCTGGAAGGTGAGTTAGGGCAAATTTACCCTCTAACTACTAGTGGGCCAGCAGCTGCCTTAGGTGGCAGTCCTGTCAAACATTGGATTTCATAGGACATTCCAGACAATGAGAAAGGGCTTCACAATAGAAAATTGTTTGTATATTAATCTATAAATCATGCATATTAACGCAGAGCAAATTCTGAAAGCTGTTTATTTCTAAAGAAGCATTCACAAACAGACTTTGGACATAGCATGATACTTCTTGTTGCCATTAAAAAAATAACTTTTATATTTCAACAAACCTTGAAGCTAGTCTGTATCCCATTAGTTTTCATATACATGAATGCTATGGTGTGATTACTGGCCAGCAATAGATACAGCAGTTTTATAAATCTTTGGTGGCTGCAAGGGATGGAGTTCTGTTTTCACTGTTGTGAGTACTCTCCCAAATTCATCTCTGTAGTGTGTGATTTGCTCTCTCAACTCCAGGTGAACACAGAAATATATGTAGTGTCACTAAATGTCATATGGCTTCAAATTTCTCCAATTTTCAGCAACTCCAATAAATAATTAGTTATTTTTCCTTACACTACTGGTGGCTTACAACTTCCCTAAGACTGTCTTTAATAAGAGAGGTCGACCACACTTTATTTGTAAAGATGCACCAATGCCTATGCTTTTGGCTGATGTGACTACTTAATCCTCCTGATTTGATTCTATAGGTGTTTGGAGGAGGAGGTGAGTTTCACCAATATTACCAATATTAGATTAAATTGTTAATAACCTGATTGTGTATACCATACTAAGTAAAATTTTAAACCTTTTGTTACTGACCTCTAGTCACTCTGCCTCTTTTCTTTCTGTTGATACCATTGTGATATACAGAATTTAAATTTTCATTATAACAGGAAACATCTACTCTCGCTTGGTGTGTATCTGAACAGGGTGTGGAGGGGGTTTGGTTTTATATTTAGTTCTATACTTCTCATAGGTCATCATCAATGTGATAGATGTAGTCTTTTTTAAAATTAAAATAATATTTTTAAATATTTTATTTATTTGTGAGAGAGAGAGAGTGCAGAGCAAGAGAGAGAGCATAAGTGGGGGAGTACAGGGAGGGGCAGAGGGAGAAGGAGAAGCAGACTCCCTACTGAACAGGGAGCCAGTGGGGGGGCTGGATCCCAGGACCTTGGGGTCATGACCTGAGCAGATAGCAAACAGTTAACTGACTGAGCTACCCAGGTGCCCCTATACTCTTTTGTTGAATGATCAGACAGTAGGGCTTTATATTCAATATCACTTACAGAAATAATAAATGTCAATAACAACTAATATATAGAGCGTTCATCTGCCAGGAACTATTGAGAAAGTGTTACACGTGTTAACTCATTTCAAGTTTTCAACTGTATGAGGTCAGTGCCATTATTGTGGATAGGGCCACTTAGGCAGAAAGAAAGGTAGTAACACGCTCAGTGTTACAGAGTTGGGAAGCGGTGACCAGGCCGGAGCCAAGGCAGTGTGGCTGCGGATGTCAGGCTCTGCTCCACAGTAGTGTGCTGCTCACAAGGGGAAGAAGAGGGATGCTAAGCCGGCTCCTGTGGCACTGTTGTGAAACCTGCTCATCTCAGAAGGTAGGGGACTCAGTCAGCAATCCTGTGTATGTAGGAATCTCCTATGATCTCTCTGACGCAGGCAGTGGGGACCTCTCTGAAATGTCTCATATTTCTTGCTGGATGATTGGGAATGGCAGATTCATCCCCCCATCTGCTCTCTTCATTATATATGGTCCCCATTTTCATTTTGCTTCTAGATGTAAGCTCTGGGAACTCAAATGGTAGGTGGTGATGGTAGAATTTTCCTGCCCTCCCCCTCTCCAAAAAAATTTTTTTTCCCAGCAGGAGGAAATAGCTCTTTTGCCTACAAAAGTGCTTTCCAAGGGGGCTTCGTGGAATAAATTACCCAGGATTTAATTCCGCCATCAGTATTTTTCTGCCACTCCTTTCAGCTTCAGTTTATCAACCTGTCAATGGAGGTATTAAAATCTACTTAAAAGAGGTTGTGGCAAGGACTAAATGATACCATATTTTTAAAAATTACCTCCGTAGGGCCTGAAACATTTTGGGGGACTAATGAATGTATTTTTCCTTTTTCTTTCTAAAAGAGTTTCTGAAAAAAATAGGAAGTTTTGGAGATCCTAGAACAGGTTTGAAAAACCATCAGTGCTTCCATGGATTCTCCCCTTACCTTGTTCTTTGGAAGTCTTTTCTTCAGGAGCCACTTTTATTTTATAGTTGCTTAAACTTATTAAACACTGAGCATGTTAGCTGATAAGATGGTTAGGTGGTATGTTAGATGCAAGGCATCAATACTCTCCAGGGTTCACACGCTGTTAGAGAAAATGTTCCCCTACAGAGGCTCTTTTTATCTATTCTTCTTGCATTTTTTCCCCTGTGCATCATTAACATGGTTCCTCTTTCCATATTAGGTTGCCTTCTAAGTGACGGATGTTTTAGTAATCATTGTTACAGTTCAGTTCATCCTGACTTTTTGAGACTTCAGTAATTGATCTCATGTTTCTGGATCCTGAAATCTTGGAGTAGGTTTTTGAAAGCAGTTGTAGCTTGTTTTTGAAGGAAGGAGAAAAGGCTGTATTTGATAGCGCCAGGATCATCAGAGGTGAATAAAGACTGTGACTTATCAGATTTGTATTTTTTTCCTATGTCAAGTAAGTTGCTTTGCTTCTAATTAGTACATTAGAATCTCTTTAATTGCATTCTGATGAAAGACATTTGGGGGTCCATGAGGGCAAGTCACCATATGTTGCATTTGAGTCACACATTTTCTTACCAAAGCTAATAATGTTGCAGCAGAAAAGATAAAGACTTGGAGTATACCTTTTATTTCCTTATTTTACCGTCAAATTCATAGTCTTAAAATTGATTTTATATGCAACAATAGTCATTTAATTTATCTGCTTACAAGACCTTACAAGACCTCATTGTACCATGTTGTCTGTAGAGCAGAGTTCACAATAAGGCAAATTGATCTTGGATCTCATTCCAATGAATGTTTTTTCTTTAATCATAAAGGCTTTGTTATACTGTTCTGATTTACATGGCAGAGAGTCCCAGAGTCATCCTCATAACAAGGTTTGAAATGTAAGATTTGAACCCCGGATAGGTCTATCACAGTGAGCAACCCCTTCAGCTTTAGAGTAAATACTGAGAGTGCCTTCTCACAAATGTTCATTCATCTCTACCTAGATATAGATAGGCCATTCTAAAGCAAATCAGTTCTTTTTTTTAAAAAAAGATTTTATTTATTTATGAGAGAGAGAGAGAGAGAGAGAGAGAGAATGAGAGAGAGGCAGAGACACAGGCAGAGGGAGAAGCAGGCTCCATGCAGGGAGCCTGATGTGGGACTCGATCCTGGGACTCCAGGATCAGGCCCTGGACTGAAGGCAGCGCTAAACTGCTGAGCCACCTGGGCTGCCCAAATCAGTTCTAAAGTTACCTTATAACTCAGTTTTAGGATACAGTAATACAAAGTTAGTGGAGGAAGTCAATGAAGATGCTGTTAGGCTCCTTGGTTTAATTGACAAAATGATGAGGTTTAATTGACAAAATGATGAATTTCCTTTAACCTGCATTCAGGCTAGGTAATAAGAGGCGGTTTATTACAGCATTATCTCAGTATTTATATTTTGTTTATTACTAGCACTCTCCTTACTTCATGTTGTGCTGATAGAAGTTTATATGAAATGTTTTAGAATTTGAACATCTGACAAATATTTGTTAATGCCTAATTTGTGCAAAGCATTATGAGATGTGTTTCTTTGGGCTTTAAAGAGTACTCATATTGTAGTTCAGGACTGAAGGAGCTTCCAGGATAATAGAAAGATCTTGTTTTCACGTAACTGTAATGTTAGGTGGAATGAAATGTGTCATAAGGAGGATGCAAACATGCTATAGGAGTTCTGAGGAATTAACTGTTGTCTTGTAGTCACTCTTATTTGCCTCCCTTTGAAAATAAATCCAGAACTATAAAAACTACAAGAGTTGGAAAAATAATGAATATTAAACAATACACATCAGGATTGGTGAGGCTGAAGAGGTTGCATCCATGTCTTCATTTAGTGAATATTTATCGATGGTCTATTCAGTGTCAGGCACTGAGGGTAGATATGTGGCACTTTTTTCAAGAAGTTCACAGACTCAAAATAAAGGAGCATCCCTATATTTCACAAATACTTATTGAATGGATGAATTCTACATTTTATTCCTTTATATGGATCCTACATAAGTTGTACTACCTAAAGAAAGGTAGTCACCATGGAGTCTGAGGTTGGCAAGAGGCCCAGGCGATCACCTTACTAGGTGTCCCTTTTATTTGCTTTTTTAAAAAAATAAAAATATTTTTGCCCATCCTTAATAATTTGCACTTTGTTGGTCTTGTATCATATTTCTGGACTTTCAAGATGACTTTTATCATATACCAACCAATATATTAAATACCCTTTCTAACTGTGGGACACACCACTAATTCTACAGAGCCAAAAAACAGAGCTTCTCTTGCCCCAAGTTGACAATTGCCTAATATTCAACACACTTTCATTCATTCAACAGATATTTATTGAGCAAATAACCATAGTTATAACCATCATCATAAGGTTAGGATGAACCACGCAATGTGTGGGACACTAGTTATGCAGTGATGAATACAAGCCCCTGTCTTCAGGGAGTTTATAGTCTACAAAAGAGAGTGGATATTACTTGTTCAAGCTGATAAAAAAACAAACAAACAAACAAACAAACAAACAAACAAACAAACAAAAAAAAACTTTCTTACTGCTCTACCACTCAGCAGTAAAAGGAATGTCTTCCTCAAAATGGTCAGATCTTCTCTTGCCACTCTTTCTTTATGGTGCTTCTTAGATTGAATTCTCTCTTATCATCCCTGGCTATTAAGAGCTTATGTATTTGAAGGAGACCACATAAATGTTATTCGCTCTGAAAAGTCTTGTCCCTGTCTGTGAAATCATGAACATGTGGCACTACATAAGCGGAGCTCATAACTCACTGATTTCCACTGTCATTGTTTATGAACCTCTCTTATTTCCCTATGAGTTCATGTTCTCCTTTCAAATACAAATGAGAGACCTTTAATATCTTTGTATCAACCTATAACATCAAGTATAATGCTCTATTTAGTGAGAGTGACTAGACCTTTTTTGTACTAAACTAAAAAAGGTATTTGGAAGGAGTAAATAAAAAGCTTACATTCCTTGCTAATTGGTCAGCATCAGGAAGACCTGAGAGTGATACCAGGCTTCCTCAAAACTTTGAGTATATACTCACAGGAAACTTCCAGGAGTTTGTTTTGGAGATTCAACTTGTAGACTATTTTAAATATTGAACTCACAGTAGAACACAAATAAATGCTCCATTATAAATGAGATTAGAGGCATCTGCCCAGTAATTTATGAGATTGTCAGATCTGAACAATGAAACACAGGATAGCTCTCATCTATTTCTATACTCTGATTCTAGCATTCTGGGAAATAGCCTTTCAGAGTCCTAAATATTGGTTAGACTTTTAAAGGATTCAGAGATGCATAACTGGATGACCATTCTAGAATCCCAACAGGTTTTCTGGAGTATGTAATAATTTTTTTTTCCTCTTGAAGGGAAAGTCACATGGTTGGCCCAAATTTCACTCCTTAAGGATCCATGGAATTACGATAGATTACCCACATCAGTCACCCAGGTTTATATCTCTGTGAATCAGATAGTGTTGCTCACATAGCAGATACACTTCCATTAAAGATCCAGGGGGCATAGTCTTACAGTGTGACTAACATATAAACCTTTTCTTTTAAAACAGGCTCCATAAAGATGGGAGGGAGGGAACCAATGATCATCTGAGGGCCCATTTCATAACTGGTGTGGGGCCTTGTGCTTTACATACATCATCTTGTTTAGCCAACAGGCCTGTGTGCTGTAGGTAACAAACATAAAGTTGAGAAGAGCTAAGCCATCTGCCCAAGATCACATAGCTGGTAAGTGACAGAAATTGGACTGAAATGCAGAGCTTCAATTGTTAAGTAGGCACTCACTCCCATACAGCACAGTGAATTTATTTATGTGAATGTGTTTATGAAAATGTCAAGATATCATGAGGAGAGCACAGTGATGCTATTGTTTTTAGAAGAATTAACTCATTTCAAGTGTTATATATTAACTTTATCTGAACCTTCTCTGATAAAACCCTGTCACTCCTGGTCACCATAATGTCCACTAGGCATATATCAAGTAGTATTCTTTCTCTCTCTCTCTCTCTCTCTCTCTCTCTCTTTTTAAAGATTTTACTCATTTATTCATGAGAGACACAGAGAAGAGGCAGAGACATAGGCAGAGGACAAAGCAGGATCCCTGAGGGGAGCCGGATGCAGAACTCGATCCCAGGACCCCAGAATCATGACCTAAGCCAAAGGCAGATGCTCAACACTGAGCCACCCAGGTGTCCCTCTCTTGCTTCTTATAAGTAAGCCCCAGTGGACTTTTTAAAGATTTTTATTCCTAAAGGGAGACAGAGTGTCACATTATCCCTGAAAGGGCCTTGTGGCAAACTATCCCTGACATTTCCACTGCAGGGTGACCATGGGATATTTGCTCTATCACACCTACCAGTGCTTTTACAGGTGTATTACTGAAGTGGATGAAGGTGAATTCCTTGTTTAGCAACACTTTGCTGTTTCACCACAAATAATATGGTAGTTAGGTCATCTGTCTCTGAGTTGGTGGTATACTTCTTGGTGACATATTTGTGTTTTGAATTTCTTGTCTCTGAGAAACCTAGCAGAGGAAAATTTTGGTTGAATGTGTTTTCAGAAAGATGATAAAATAATAAAGTGTAATGATGTTAAGATAACCTAATAGAAGTCTGGGTACAGAATTGTTCCAAAATCTCTGCTCTCCCTGTATGACTTTTTCTTCCCCATATAAGTGTCTTTAGTAGCCTTAATTCCCCATGTCCACTGAACTGTTTTTCCCCCTCTGACCCCTTTCCCTTACCTTTCCCTTCTGCTGTTAAAGGAAAACCAGAGCGGAGCAGAAATTAAAGCAGTAGAAAGATTTTATTCATGATGATCGCAATAGGGAAGAAGAAACCTCAGTAAATCTGGGCTCCATTCTGAATATATGGGCACATGGGGATTTATAGCCAAGGAGCAGGGTGACAGTCAGTGGATGGAAAATTCCTGAGAGGAAACATGAGGATAAGGGAGGGATTCTGGTTAAACAGACCCAACAGGGTTCTTGCTCAAGATGGTCAGGGTAATCAGATTCCAAGAGTGACGGTGGGTGAAGAATTTGATCAGATATCAAAGATGTGGAGTTCTCTTTGAACTGACATAGCAAGGTTCTTGGTATAACTGAGGGATAAAAAGACTGGACAAGGATAGACACCAAGGCTGAGGCCTAGAGGGAGTAGGGGAGCCTGACTGAAGTTTGGTCAAGGGGAGAGTCTTCTCACTATAGTCCAGTCTTCTGTCCTCTCTTGGCTTCCTTCTCAGCCAGGACTCACTCCACAGAGATTTATTTCAGTGTTTTCTCCTCAATTGTTGCCAGACTGATGGTATTCAGGCATAAGGTCCCTGGTTACTTACCCCTCCTCCTTATCATTCATCTTCCTCCCAGCTTCATTGCCATGGGTTATTAAAAAGAGGCTGTACTCTTTGTCATCCTTTCTCTTGTCACCTCTTTTTCACCATGTGTGCCCATTACTCAACTGAAACTGCTTTCTCAGGGATCCACATGCAAATGCTGGCCACAAAATCTGATCATCACTTCATATTTTCCATTGTGTTTGCTGTTGCAGATAACCCCTTCTCCTCTGGGCTGCAGGGTACTCCACTAACCTTGGTGGAGGTATCCTCAGCACTTCATAGTACATGAGTATTAATGAGTATTAATGGAATGTTTTGAAAATGAAATGATCCAGGGGCACTTGCGTGGCTCAGTGGTTGAGCATCTGCTTTTGGCTCAGGTCGGGATCCCAGGGTTCTGGGATCAAGTCCTGCATCAGGCTCCCTGCAGGAAGCCTGCTTCTCCTTCTGCCTGTCTCTACCTCTCTCTGTGTGTCTCTCATAAATAAATAAATAAAATCTTAAAAAAAAAGAAAGAAAGAAAGAAAAGAAATAAAAGAAAGACAGAAAAGAAAGAAAAAAGAAAGAAAGAGAAAGAAAGAAATGATCCAGGTAGTCTCAGACAGAGGTATGCCAGACTGTAGGGTCAGGTTCTCAGAGTTAGTAAGCTTGGAGTTTTATCGCATCTTATGTTGACAAAGGAGAGGGAAGGAAACCCAAAATCTTCAGTCCATACTGCTAATTAAAAGATAATTTTCTCTTCTTTTTAGCCTGTTAAAGGATTCTAGTCAATGTGTGATTCTGTCTTGGGAGGAAGTGCCTTAGCGGTGGAAGTGTCTGTCTCTGGGAAAATGGTTTTCCAATTTTCTGTGGTTATTAAGAGTAAAAAATTGGACATGGTTTCTTAGAAGGATTATGTGAGTATTCTGTGATGTGTACTTGGTGAAAGACATTGTACCTTGAACTATTCGAAGTTTATTTAAAAACCATTTCAATTGTATCCTCTCTATTTGGATATAATCAAAAATGTCAACTTTAGAAAAGTATTGAAAGACAAATGCTTTATTAATAGCATTGTTTTATTTGAAAAGCAAATTGTAAAAATGCAAAGAGAAGGCCTGTATTAACTGAAATAAAGATGTCAGATGAATTTGGGTACTATGCCAAATACTACAAGTCTATGAAACAGAAAGCAACAAGCCATACTAATATTCATTTCATTTCATTATTATTATAGCTCCTAGGTCCATCATAATCTTGTTCTTCCTTGCCAGCAGGGGTTGTGATGCACTCTTTTTTCTTTCTTTCTTTTTTTTTTTTTTGTGGAAGCTGTTATTTCTATCACAGTGCAATCCACATCAAATGATTTACTTTACCTGACATTTCTGAAGCTCATTCACAACCATGGGTCTCTTGGAAGAGGCATATAATTAACATAGGAAATATTAAAGATATTTGGTAACTGAATAGCTATAATATCTAAAATTATAAATTACTTTTTGCAATTTGCTTTGTTACAAATGGTTTGCACATAACTATCAAAGGATATAACAGCCACTATTGCACAAGGTGATAAATAGCTACACAATGAGAGCTCTGAGGACAGATAATCTATTATACATTCTGCTATTATTGAAAAATGGTTCCCTGTGATCATCTGAACTTCGTTGGGCTTTTGTTTCATCTTTCACCAAATTGTAGGTGCTGCTTATCTTAATTTTTTTATTTTTTATTTTTTGCTACTTTAATCTTTTATAACATGACCTTGGCTCTTCAAAGTCTGATGAAATCTGGAAATTTTAACTTTAATTTCATTGTACTTGTTTTCCCTTGGCTATTTCCCCGATGATGGGTGGTTATGTGTCTAAATTTGTACAGTAGACTTGCCTGCTTAATTCTTTTCCCAGATCAATACTTAGAAACAGAAATAACAGTCCCTCTCACCCTCCTCCCCCTGGCAAAACTGTGCGTAGGTAAGCAAAGTATTCAACTAGCTAGCTCTCAGGGTTATTCATGAGCGAGAGACATGGATAGCCCTGTTATGGCAGGGAGATAAATAGTACAGAGTGAATCCCAATTTGTTCACAATGGAAAGAACAGTGGATGAGAGGGAGCTCTGATATAAAGTCAAAGACATTCCCGAGTTTGCTTTGTGGTAGACGCTCAAAATAGATACTGTAATGATTAATCGATTTTAAGTTCTGTAACTACTGTTACAATGTCAGGGTGCAGTTTAATGTCTAAGATGTGTATGGTGATGTTTATAACTACGGAAACACTCATAAAGCTGAGGGCATAGTAAGGATCATTTAGAATATAAGGAGTATTTTTGTGCCTTAAAGTTCTGGGAAGCAGAATCAAGAAAAGGTTATGTGGTGGGCATTTAGTCGTGAAAATACAAATCATTGCTATGAATGATTGCTGTGAATCAGCTTTCAAACCTATTAGATGTGTCATTTAACCAGGCAACATATGCCTATTATTTTTTAGCATGAAAAGCAATTGCCATATGTTCGATAGTTATTGAATTGTGACTAGCAGGTGTGCGGCACAATAATAATAATCATGATGACAATAATAATATATTCAGCTTTGACCCTCTTTCCATAAGTTAGGGTGAAGAGAAAAAAAATACAACCAATGATTTTTCATCATATTTGAGTAAAGCAAAAACCTGGGCTAGGACTTTTTTTTTTAATTTTTTTTAAAATTTTTATTTATTTATGATAGTCACAGAGAGAGAGAGAGAGAGGCAGAGACATAGTCAGAGGGAGAAGCAGCCTCCATGCACCAGGAGCCCGATGTGGGATTCGATCCCGGGTCTCCAGGATCGCGCCCTGGGCCAAAGGCAGGCGCCAAACCGCTGCGCCACCCAGGGATCCCTGGGCTAGGACTTTTAAAGCAGAGATCACTTTCAGTAGCCAGGGTCATCCTTTTTTTTCCATCCTTCATTCAGGTAATTGTCTCAGAGTTCCATTTTGCTCCACCTACATTAACTAAGTAAAATTACAACTCACCTTATGGTTATGCTCCTGAATATTTGTGATGGGCCCTCAAAAAAGTTTCAAAAAATGCTTCCAAATGTTACACTGCTTGACACCTATAATAAATGTTTTGAATAGGTAGGAGAGAAGCATTGTTTCCTGTTTTCTGCTTAAAAAGAGATTCAGAAAGGTGAAGTGACTTTCTACTCGACAAAAAGAAATCTCTTGAATTTTTTCTCTGATAATGTTAGAACCTTAATGATATTAAAGTAACCATTCTAATATAGTGTTACATATGCATCATCATCTGTTGTATTCTGTTGGAAAACATACTGTGACTGAGGGTTCAAGGGCAGGAAGAGAAAGACACAGATTAATAAGTGTCGTGTCACTAAGAGAACACATAAAATCATGGCTAGTGGAGTCTATAATATTTCTTTCCTCTTTAGCTGGGTACCTTAAAGCTGAGTGGATTACAGTGTCCGTTTGGAGGGAAGACTTAATGCTATCCTCTTCTGATAAGGTGTCTCATTGATATGACCCAGATGGTTTGCATAATTAACATGTTAATGCTAACAAAGGGGTGCATATACTTTTCTTCTGCTAACAAGGGGGTGCATATACTTTTCCAGTGGGGGCAGTGTTCAAAATTGATTACCAGCTCTTTTAATAACACAAGAAAGTTTCTCCCTAGTTAGAACCATTTGTATATAGTTAAAAAAGCAAGTTAAAGTAGAGGAAGCCAAAATCCAAATAATAAAACAACAAAATTCCTTTCTGATTCTCCCAGGAATAGTTGCTTCTTACATAGTAGCCTTTGCAGCTTTGCAACCAGTGTGATACAATCAGCTAGAATTAGAGTTTTCCATGAATTTGAAGATAGGAGGGAAGATAGGAGGCACAGGCAAAGCCTGGCTTTAAGAGAAACCTGAAATGAGAAATGTGAGACCCAAAGTCCTCTTTCCTTCCTCTTTCCTTGATGGACAAAAGCTTTTTCCAAATCATCTTTGTAAAAAAAAAAAATAAAAAATAAATAAATAAATAAATAAATAGTCCTAGACCTACTCCTAGTAGTATTGTGAACATATCACCTAATCTGGTACTTCTTCCTCTTTTGCTATTAATTTGGTCATCATTTCAGGTGATCAATTTTACCTTCCAGACTTCTTGAAGAAAAGTCTAACAATTCACCTGCCATTTGAAGGAAAATCAGGAACCTCTAATTTTGTATGGATGTGAGTGAGCCAGGATGACAGCAATCTGTCATCAGGCTTGGCATTTCCAAAGCTGAGTAGAGTCCACGTGATCACTGTAATGTCATGCTGGAATTGTGTTTGAGCTCGTGATTGGGTTTAGAATGTAAACAAACCTTAATAATGTGCTTGGAGAGAGAAATCTTTGGAAGTGTTTCGTTTTTAAAATATGGATTTAAAAAGGGAGACATATTCTAATTTACAACAGGTAGAAAATATCTCTTTATTCTCATGGGATACTTTTGAAACATTGACCATGTGCTATCCCCTGTGTTGTAGTGAGAAAAATTGTGAGTGAGGGGTAAGGAAATGTTTTTAGTTTAATTGTTTAGACATTTATTTTTAAGCCAGATAAAACATCCTAAATTTCTTTCCACCTGCAAAGTATTTGTAAAATTATGGTTTGATAATTATGGCAATGAAAGGAAAGGTACAGAAATACTCATTCTGATAGTGTGGTAGGTGGCATTTTGTGAAGCCTAATACGAGATAGTGGCTGAATAGCCAACATTCAGCCTTAATTTTTGATTGTTGTACTTTTTCTTGTAAACTATTTGTTCTGAGGCAAAAAGTCACTGGTTTTGAACTTAACTTGATTTGGGCAACAAAGTGATATACCTAAACACATGGTTTAGCCCTACCATGACTTTTTAAATGACTTTTCCATTTAATTTGGTTTGGGAAATTGATTTGCCCTTTAAAAATAATATCAGCATTTAAAGTAATTTTACTTGCTTTTTGTCTGCACAGTAACTGATTTTTCTCCCTAAGAGAATGACTTCAAATATGCAACCTTTACAAAATGTGAAAACTGCCGTGTGTCAGCTAGAAATGGCAACTCTGATAACAAGAACGTGAATGTGGTCCTGAGCTGAGGTTGAAAGAAAGAGCCCCCGGAAAGTCAACTTTGTCACGTAGATTTGCAGGCACTGTTGGGAAATAGCGAATGATCTATTGCCATGCACATCCTGCTGAGCCCTGTTGGATGTTAAGAGTTGTCTATTACATCTGTAGGGTTGCTCTTTCGCTTCTTCCTCTGAACGATCTGCCTGCTTATCTCCTTCCAGGTGGTCACTTTCAGCACCAGCCATGAGGGTTTGGGGGGAAGTGGGGGTGCAGGGTTTAAAAGCAGGACCCGAGAGTTCATTGGTCCCTCCCATCTCCTCATTGGTTCTTGTTCTGTTAGTCTCCTCATAAGTACATTCATACCATTCAGTGTTCCTGGTCCATCAAACAACAGCAATGACACTTGAAATATGTGCTCAAATTAATAATTTGAAGCAGATAAATGAGATTACCGATTTCTTGGAAACTGAAAGTCCTGAGCATCCTCATAGCTATAGCATTAATTATTTGGAAAATCTTGGCAAATGTCCATCCCTATCTCCAATTGTTTATCTACAAAATGGAACCACAATTCTTCTGGGTTTCTCTGAAAGTAGTAAGTTTTATTGGGAGAAGGCAAATCATCACAATTGTCTAAAAAATTGTTGTTTAATGTCACTTGCCAAGATATGTATCTAATCAAGTGCTACAGCTTCCACCAGCCCTGACCTTTGAGCATCACTGCATCTGTATTCTAGCGTCAATGATAAGTGTGTCATAGCTTCAGATCCTTCAGAGGCATCAGGCTGGTAAAATTTAGATCCAAGAGGGACAATTAGAAGCATCTGGGGGGGTTGTCTGATGGGATGAACCACTTGCATCCAGCTGTATGCAACTACTGGCACTACTTGGAAAATAATCAGTCCTCACTCAACTCCTTGCTCATGCATCAGGTGTCAGAAAGTCCTTCCTCTCTTCTGAAGGCTACAGCCTTCTCCAGACTTCTGAGAGTAGATGAGAGGAGACTGTGGAGGGATGTCACACATCTGAAGGGATGTGCAGACTCAATCAAAGTTATCTGAGTTGAAAAATAAAGGGAACTATTTTTTAAGGGTTAGGCAGCCAAGGCCAGAACCAGAAAATAGGTCTTTACTGATGTTTTTACTCTTAAATGTTATTTAGGGATGAAGGGTAGGGATACAACTTCTTGGCTTTCATTGGTACATTTGGGCAAAGAAAGAGAAGCAGAGAATAAGGACTGATTAGAAGCCCAAATGCTATTTATTTCCCTATATTACAATAGAAGTTGAAAATACTCTTATAATATGCTACAAAGCAGGTTTATTGAAGAGTTTATTTTGTATATTTTTATGAACATAGTGTAATTTCTAGTATGATGGTAATTCAGCTCTTGGTTCTTGTTCTCTGTGAGAGCTAAAATGATCTGGTGTTGATGTTCTCTCTAGATGGGAGCAAACTTCATAAAATATAGCACTCTATGCATGCATAGGAGGGTAGCTTTTAAAATGTTAGTCTATTCTATTTTTCAGCTGTAAAGTGAAGTGATTTTTTAAAGTATAGTCTAAGTGAATTTTTATGTTTCATTTTTAGTTATTGAATTGTGTGGGTAATGCATTTTTGGTGGGTACAGTTCCTAAACTTAGAAAAGCAGTTATTCTATCACATAGTAGTTTTTTTAACGTAACAATTTTAGGATGTCAGGTTTTAGATGTCTACTTTTAACTTGTTTGGCTGAGCTGACATTTAAATTCAGTCCCAGTGTTATGTGAATGGACCTAGCCTTTTACCACTTCTTTTCTTCTTCCTCATTGGAAACCAGCACAGAGAACACCATCACTTAATAAGAAAGATGTTTCCTACTTTCTTTCCTTTTATCCAACTCAGAACAGCCTGGGGGAAAAGATTGCTTCCTTTCTGAATGTGGTAAGCCAAAAAGATGGAAAATGTACACATGAACATTTGTGCCTCTGTCCTATTAACCTTGAGAAGAGAGGGCAAGAATGTATGAATAAAAGTGTTAGATATTTAAATATTAAGTTGATTTAAGGGTTTCATCTAACAATTTATATATTTCAAAACTGTTTTAATTTTTTTTTCTCTAAAATTAATTTGTCCTTCTGAAATCCTTTTTGAGATTTATGTTACTCTAGTTTCAATTTTGGTTATTTCTGTGTCTGTCTTCAGTGGTTTATGATATACTTATATCCCATAAAGCCACATGAAACAAGATGGGCCCTATTGTATAATTCCTTTGTACTTTTTTTTTTTCTTCCGGAAACACAGTAACTACTTCACATCGGGAGACCACTACCTCTAAGAGGATACATTTAAAAAAATTTTTTAAGTATTTAATTTAAAATCAATTTGCTAACATATAGTATAACACCCAGTGCTCACCTCATCATGTGCCCTCCTAAGTGCCCATCTCCCAGTTACCCCACCCCCCTACCCACTTCCACCTTTGTAATTTTTTTGGAAAATTCAACTATAATGGCAGTAATCCTTATACTTAATTAGGAACGTTCAGATATCACCAAATATTACATTGTCAGAAAAATATCCATTATAAATTTGAAGATAAAATTGGCATATTTTACTAGTTTTAGTTCACTTATGGGAATGACTATTTGTTTTAAATTCCTGGCTTAAGAAGTATATTTGACTTCCATAAAGGATAAATACCAAATTTTTAGTTCTAAACCAAGGCTTTAGGGAATTTAGGGAATTAAGGAATCCAGTATGTATTTGATACCCATGTATTGAAATACATGTCATTGAACATATATTGTGAAAGATAATTTGACCATCTGTATTGGACCAGAGGCTCTTGAACTCTATACGTGTAATTGATTTAAGATACTGCCTGGAATGATTGTTTGCTTGTAGTCTTGTTCTTTCAGGGTAAAGATGTATGCTAAGAATGGTGACTCTGTTGGTTAGCCAACCAGGTCTATATGCCTCTGAGCACTTGTAAACCACCATCCCAGAAACACACACATACAGACTTTTCAGTTGAGCCTTAGAGATTGATGGTAGGAGAACTGGGATTAGAACCCAGGAACTCCAGGGGCACCTGATTTTATGTCAGAGGTTAATAAATAGTGATGAGGTTATCAGCTCAGGGAAATTCCCTGGGGCAATGACTGATGGAAATGGCAGTACAACCATCTCAAATATTCACTTTTACCAAAACTGATCAATCATTAATTTGACCAGCTAAAGAAAGCAAGCCCAGTTTGGGTTGGATGTTATTTCACTAATTCTTGTCCTCCTTTCAGTGGATCTGTGCCAAACACAAGACCTACATTCATCAGTGAATTAACTATCCTCTTGCCCCACACAAAAGTATAATTAGGCAAGTCCTCATCCTGTCTCTGTAAACTACTTGTGACCCTGTCATTATGCTTTTGTCTTTTTCTTCTTTCAAATTTATTGCTATTCTTTTATCATTCTGAAGCCATAGCACTTTCACTAACCTCACCTTCCACCAATACCAGCTCATCTTTAATAATCTCTTGCTATGCCCTGTTCACTGATTACCTTACTGAATCTTCACTCTAATTCTATGACATAAGTATTATTAGTATCACTGACATTTTCTATATAAGGGAACGATGGTTTAGAGGGATTATGTAAGTTGCTCCAGGTCACACTGATTACTAGTAAAGGCAGGAATCAACTCAGCCCTGGATGATTCTGTGTTCTATGCATTTAGCTGTGATGTATATGTGATACCTCTAAAATAGCTATCAGTTCACAGGTATTTGTGAGTCTCTAAAAAGGGTAAGGGAAACTTCTGGAAGTGAACTAACTTGAGTTTTTACCATTATGTGGTGATTGTGATGAAGCAGTTATCAACTCCTGTTATTTGAGCATAAAATGATGGGAGCAAATATGTATCTTTGATGATAAAACCGTGATGGAGGTTAATGTCCCATTACTTTTGGGTCAGTCTTAGATGTTTGACCTTATCCTAAAAACTTACGCTTCTTGTGAAGTCTGCATCGAACACTCTAATCTCTTCCTAGCAGACACAAATGTCCCTCTGTGCACAACATCAAAGCGTGCTGAGTCTAAGTAGTCCCTGGAGAACACTGTGCCTGTGTTAGACTCCCCAAGTTTGCAGACTTTAGCCTGTCCTCCTGCCAGGAGTGCATGCATGAGCTGCTGTCTTGGTGCACCTGCATAGGTGCCCATTTCTAGGTTTGGAGCTGCCCCAAATAGACTTGAAGGTCTCTGCCAGCATGCCGCTCTGTGAGCTTGGTGGGGCGGGGAAGGGGGTGGGTGGTAAGAGCAGAATACCTATTCTATCTAACCTCCTTCACATCAGGACCTCATTCTTTAAACAATCCTTGGTTGGGGATCCCTGGGTGGCGCAGCGGTTTGGCGCCTGCCTTTGGCCCAGGGCGCAATCCTGGAGACCCGGGATCGAATCCCACATCGGGCTCCCGGTGCATGGAGCCTGCTTCTCCCTCTGCCTATGTCTCTGCGCCTCTCTCTCTCTCTGTGTGTGTGACTATCATAAATAAATTTAAAAAAAAAATAAATAAACAATCCTTGGTTAAAGAAAGGCTTTGTTATTTACTCCACAGTCTATATGGAAAGAAAAGTCTGGTCTGTATTAACCACCTGCTTCATTTTTGTCTTTCAGGGATTATTTCTGCTCTGTGTTAGATTTGAACTTTAGATTAGGTTCATAGAAGATACCTACCTGAAACACCTATGATTTCTAGCCAGCTTGAAACAAACCTAAAAGCCAAAGTGTTCATTAAAGGGCAGCCGTCTCAAATAGTCATAGGGTGGTACCCAAACTCCATCAAGGCGGCATTAACATATAAATACCTTACATGTGAATGTTGCACGTGTGCATCCCTTGTAAAATATTATGATTCAAAGAGCAAAGAGTGACCTTATTGGATTCATTTTACCGTTCAGAATCTTCAAATTAGGATAAATGTCCAGGTACCGCTAAGTAACAGTAATGTGGTCAAGAAAAATAACTGGGAAGTTTCAGTATTTTGCTGCTACAAATTTGTAAGAAAACGATGGATGGCAAAGTAATTTAAGATCCCCGGAAATTTGTTGTATTGAGTTAAAGAGAAGACAAATTTTTCTTTAAGTTGTAGAAGAAAGTGGGAATTATGCTGTGGCTGCCGATCTTCCCCTAGTTTCCATGAACAAAAGAGGATGTTTAAGAAAGAAAACTGAAGCCTGTTTGCAGAGGCAAGATAAGAGGACAAAAGGTTTGGGATGATCTTGGTGACGTGAAAATATTAGAATTTGGTCAGATGGTAAATTGAATCTAATTATATTCAGGGACAGGTTAAAGCAATCATGAGGCAAGGAACCCAATTATGAGATAGTCTTGATAACATAGATGGCTCAATAAAATACAAAAATAGAAAGATAAAAATAGAATACTTTTATCTAAATTCTGGAGGAGTTTAAAAATGAGTGTTTAAGATAAAAGCTTAGAAGGAAAGGTACTAAAACTTGATGAGGGATGCTGGTCTTGGAAGGATAATGAAAGACTCATTCTGTGTATTGAGTGAAGATATACCAGCTCTTTCTCTGCTTAAACACCATTTTATAAGTGCTGCTGGATTACAGGATTTTGACTGTTGAGGAAGGGTTTTGTGAAAAAGTGAAAATAATATAAAAACCAATCATAGCTGTAGTCGTATTGTTCCTTTTATTTGACTTTCTTTCAGGAAGGCCATTTTTTGGAATCATTTGAAAGTAAAGCTTGAGATTTGCAATGTTTCTCTAGTTAAAGTTAGTGGTTTGTTTGTTTAAAACCTTTGTTACTGGTTGTCCAGCCTTTTTCTAAGAATTTTAGGTGCTCCTGCTGTGCAAAGGGCTTCTCAAGTTTGTTCCTGCAGCAACAATGTTTGGCTCAGTGGTTAAATTCTATATCTCCTATGTGATGCCCAGTACTGACAGGAAATCAGAATTAAAGTCAGTTTTCTGGGTAGGAGGATGGCTTGGGAAATAAGACTCAAAAGAGGAGTGCTTTTTTTGTGACCGCTTTGTGCTCTCAGCTCTAGGTTCACATTTTCCTTTCATTAAGAAAGCCAAACTGCATTTTTCAGGAAGTTCAGTGGCATGGTAGATAGAGAAGTGCTGGACTCAACCCCAGCTTTGATGCTTAGTTCCATGGCTATAGAATGAAAGAATTTCACAAAATGTAATGCCCTGCCATTGTCCAGCTTTGCCCAGGAATAACTCCTACCAAGAGGTGCTATTTCTATCGTGTTAAACTTTGCTCAGTGCTCCCTGGTTTCAGTGCTTCTCGTTTCCTGAGAGCTTGTCACTCTACTCTATGACATTCCCCCAAGAGGGTAAGAATGGTGTCAAGAGTCAGCTCTGGACTGTCAGCACTTTCCTTCACCTTGAAACTTCCACTAAGGAATTGAAATTCTTGCTTAAAAAACATAAGAGTGAAACAAATGAAAAACCAACAATAAAAACAAAACCACCAAATGAAAACTCTTAACAACTTTCCTCCTTTCCATGTATATCCAATTCCTTAAAATCAAAATTAATTTGATCATATTCCTTTTGGGCTCCAGACACATAATGATTAATTCTTTTTCCTCTGAAAAATGAGTTGCTTTTACCATGGGCAACCCTGGCAGAAAAGAGTCTCATTAAAGAAGGAGAGGAATGTGAATTCAAAAGGATAATGCTATTTTATTTTACATGGTCCTGTTTTATGCATTGTTAACTGAGGGTAGCATTGCCCAGTCAGTGCTTCTCATTGACCATTAAGGCCACCATTAAGGACTCCTGAGCATCAAGCAGATGTCCTTCTTCTCCCTTGACAGCAGATCAGGATTGAAGCATGTTTAAAATGGCCCTATGTGCTGGGCACAATGTCCAACATTGTAGGTGCTCACTCACTAGCTCTGAGTGCTTACACTTGAAGAAATTCTTGGATACAGTGGGAATGGGGAATGAACTTTTTAATTACATGTCTGTTGTTTTCTATTACCAGGAACAAAATTAATGGGAAATTACTTCACAAGGTTATTTATGCATTTTCCTATTTAAGAGAGGACTCTTTCCCACAACCCTTGCATTTTTGTCCTTTCAGCATTTTCCCCCCTTAGTATTGAAATACCCTCTTTCTTGTTTAAATGATGTTGGCAACATTCAGTAGACTTAGCGCCTTGTGGAAGTCTGACAATTACTTCCTTATGGCCACTTTATTTCAAAACTAGGTCCAGAACAAATACCAGTTTTTCATGTCTTAGTCATTTTTCCTGGTGACATCTGTTAGTTTTCAACATTGCCCAGACACAGCAGTATTATTACTATGTTATATTACTGTGTAATATAGGGAAACACAAACTCTTATATATTCTTTTGGTGAGACATAAAGTAAATGGCTTTAGGTGCTCTCTTCATAAGTCATGTTTTATCTGCACCTGAAAAAATCAACCTGTAAGAAGAAGATGGCAGTGGTGGGGAAGGCAAAGTGGATCAGCTCAATTTAGTCAGTCTTTCACCTGTATTCACTAGAAGGGTAAAAATGTAGAGACAGGAATACAATGCTCACCTTACTAATAACCAGTTAATACCAAAGCACTTTGAAAACACTGGATGATAAAAATAAAGTTAATGCTTCTAATTGGTTATGCATTTTCTTTTTTTTTTTTTAAAGATTTTATTTACTTAATCATGAGAAACACACAGAGTGAGGCAGAGACATAGGCAGAGGGACAAACAGTCTCCCTGTGGGGAGCCCAATACAGCACTTGATCTTAGGACCCTGGGATCATGCCCAGAGCCAAAGGCAGATGCTCAACCACTGAGCCACACAGGTGCATTCTCAAATGTGTGAAAATGTTTAAGCAAGGTCATTCATTATTCCATAAACCAAAACCAGATCTTTGAATTCTCGTACTTTCCTGTCCTTAGGTAAAGACATATTTGGTTTTATAGAAAAATCTTATATATAATATTGAATTTCCAGAGCTGATCAAGTAATATTAGGTTTTCAAATTATTTATTAATTTTTTTAACTTTTCGGAACCAGAAACTTCAGGCTTTAGATTTTACCTAAGGCTTAGCAAAGAGTATGGCTGCAGTTAACCTCAATTATACACTGTAAATATTTAGATTCAAGTCAGACAAGAAGTTGGGGAGCTTCAAGAATCAGGTATTGAAAGGATTCCTGTAAGACGGACATTGAGGTGAGATTTATGGATTTGCATTTCACGGATAGAGTGAAAAGATAAAATTGGGATTAGAAACAAGGAGAGAAACCAGAGGGGCTTTCCATAGAAAGAGAAGCTGAGAAGAGCCTCAAAAATGCTTATATTTCCTTTGTGACATGGATGTGATTGTCCATGGATGACTAGCATATGCACATCCATATATACTATCACCACTTGGCCCCAAAGCAAGGAGAGAGTACAGTGTTAAATTTGTGAAGGTGTTGATCAGAAAAGTAGTCTGGTGTGCTAGGGAGTCTGTATGTTTTAAAATATGTTCAAATTAGCACAGTATTGCTGAAGTAGCTTTCAAGCAGGTTTGAAACAATGGAGTAGTCTATTTATGTTAAACGATCATTTCCAATTTTTTAAAGATTTTATTTATTTGAAAGAAGAGAGAGAACATGGAGAGGGATAGAGGAAAGGAGTAGAGGACAGAAGGAGGACAGAGGGACAGAGGGAGAAGTGGACTCCCTGCTGAGCAGGGGGCACCATATGGGTCTTGATTCCAGGACCTGGAGATCATGACCTGAGCCTAAGGCAGATGCTTAACCAACTGAGGTGTCCAGGTACCCCAGTTATTTCCATTTTTAAATTACATTCTTTAAGTAAACTTTTGTTCTTTTGTTAAGGTGTTTGCTTTGCACTTTGCAATTCCCATGCTCTTT
The DNA here is from genome assembly GCF_003254725.2 of Canis lupus dingo. Lineage (NCBI taxonomy): Eukaryota > Metazoa > Chordata > Mammalia > Carnivora > Canidae > Canis > Canis lupus. The sequence continues at coordinate 33,508,629 of NC_064258.1, read as the reverse complement.
AATCATTAAAATGTGGTTTCCTATTGGAGTTTTTGATATAATGAAAAATCTTTATACATTTATCAGGAAGCTAAAAGGGACCTTGGATGCTCATCTTATTGAATCATGCTTGTGTTTTTGGCACAATTATCATGTTATGAAAGAAACACAAATTTCTCATGATGTTTTGCAATTCTATAAGTCTAGGTGAGCAAATAAGTCCTTAGAGTTTAGTTGGGGAATTTAGCATGACAATTTGTCCGACAAAGACGTGACAAATAAGAGACCTAATAATAGTCAGTTTGCATGTTCCTTCTTTATGTTAATACTGAAGTGTGAAGTGATGGATGAACTAGATTTTATCTACATGCTTTGACTTTTGAGAAATCAAGAGATTTGAGGCATAGTGTTTCATAGCAGAAATGTCTTGTCATTGATTTTTCTAAAGTGTCTCCCACGTTTCAGCATACAGGTGACTCACTGGGGAACCAAGAGGGAAATCCTTTGTGATGAATCAGATGTCACTCGGAGTCAGGGTTCCTTATACTTTTGGATCTCTTTAAAACCATTGTTGCCTTTCTAAATCAATACCAAGCAAAATAACCAAAAAAATCAACATACATAAAAGTGGCAGGGTATCCCAGAGTTCTAATTGCCATTTTTGTTTTCCTTCTCCCAGGAAAACAAAGAGCCTAGCTAGTGACCACCTAAGTGCCCTTGAGGGATGAAATGGAATTGGAAGCTTCTCTTTCTCCCCGTTTTTGGAGAGCCTATTGCATGGGGAGAACACCTAACTCTGGAAATCCAGTGTTTGAGGCACCCTTGTACCCATTCCCTGCTGTTTCCTTCAGTGATGACATGTATAAAACAATACTGTTGATGAAAGGCATGTTTGGAGTCTCTCTGCCTTAGCCTGGACAACTATATTCTCAGAACTGAGTTCATTCATATTTTCTTCTTAGAGAAAATAGCACCTTTGTCCAGATTGAGGATAGAGGCTTGCTTGAGAGGTAACATTCTTAAGAAAGAAAAATAATATGTCTTGGTTTAGTACAGAGGGGCCACTTCATAATGAATTTCTTTTTCACCATGATGAACACTTTTAAGGTCCAGACCATCAACTTATAATTTGGAGCCTTATGAGCTAAGAAAATTTCTTGATGAATTACTGAGGCTTAAGCACAGCAAAAGACAGGTCAGCTTTGGCACCAAGACCACACAGCTAGGCAGTGTGGGTATGCCAGCTGTGGGTTCTCTTCCCTTCCTGTCTTTCCGTAATCTTGTTGCCAGTTTGTAGGCACTTGCGGGAGAAGTTTCCAACAAGAATGACACATTGATTTCTGGATTGTGTTTGTGTAGCAACTTCTAACCTTTCCTGAGACTTTGGATGATAATTCTTGCTGTGGCTTTGTTGCTGTTATCCTTTTCTTTCTCTATGTTTTAGTCCAAGGGCAAGTAACTCATGTGTCTAGAATGAAATTCCTCTGAGGAATTAGAGATAAGCATATATATCTCAATAAAGCTATCCTAGAAGAAATTTCTGAGCTTCCAGGGGAAGCAGATGGATGTTCGGCTATTGTTAGAGATCTAAATTTGTGTTCTGCAAATTTGCATCTGCAAATCATGATAGCAGGGGGGAGCACATTCAGATCTGCCAGAGGTAGGAGGTTGAGTTTCTGATAACTCTGTCCTAAACAAAGCCAAAACAAAAACTAATCTTGGGAAAAAAATGAATTGAGCACAGAAGCATCTAGAACCAGGCCCAATTAAAAACTAGTTTGTTGGGGATCCCTGAGTGGCTCAGCAGTTTAGTGCCTGCCTTCGGCCCAGGGTGTGATCCTGGAGTCCCAGGATCCAGTCCCACATCAGGCTCCCTGCATGGAGCCTGCTTCTCCCTCTACCTGTGTCTCTCCACCCCCCCCCCCCGTATCTCTCATGAATAAATAAATAAATAAAATCTTAAAAAAAAAACTAGTTTGTTCATATGACCTAGTTTAAGAGACTACCAAGTTTGTAGTAAAAACAAGCCTGGGTTGGGATCTGCCTTAAGAATACTTACTAGTTATTTAGGCTTGTTAAAGTTACTTAAAATTGCTGAGGCTTTGTTTCTCCAACTCAGAATATGGAGGCAATAATTTCAGTTATCCATGTGGTTACTATAAGCATTCAATAAGTTAACTAATTTCTATTTGAGAGAGGGAACTGTTTCCAAAACTTTCTGTTCATCTGAAAAAATAGTAAAACATTCTGATTTAATGCTTTGATGTGTTTGAGCCTCTTTGATACAGAATATTCAATATTTAACCTATAATAAATAGTGAATAAAAATTTGCCAGTTGAAAGTGTGAATGTATGGGTGAATGGGAGAGTAAATAAATGATGACCACGATCCTTTTAGGTATGGATTGGATACATACTAGGACAGTGAGTCTGAGAATATTTAAAAAGAATTCAAAAAGTAAAATTTTTTTCAAGATTTATTTATTTATTCATGGGAGATACAGACTGAGAGAGAGAGGCAGAGACATAGGCAGAGGGAGAAGCAGGCTTCTCGAAGGGTGCCTGATGGATCATGACCCGAACTGAAGGCAGGCACCCAACCACTGAGCCACCCAGGCGTCCCAAAAAAGTAAAATTTTTTACATTACAAATATTGCTTGGTGGGCTGATGATTATAAAAACAGATGTTCTACATTCAGTATGGTCAACCCCCATAATTCACTTCTGTATGCAACTTCCCACTCTTTTAAAGAAGGGTGCCACGTTAATCATGCTGGACAATTCTCATAGAAGCAGCTAGAGCTGGACACCTGATTAAAAATGCATACACAAAGTCAACAGTCAAACTCCACTGGCATCTCTAATAAAAGTAAAAGCGTTATGCATACTTTCTTTTTTTAAAGATTGTATTTATTTATTCATGAGAGACAGAGAGAGAGGCAGAGACACAGGTAGAGAGAGAAGCAGGCTCCATACAGGGAGCCCGATGTGGGACTCAATCCCGGGTCTTCAGGATCATGCCCTGGGCTAAAGGCAGACACTCAACCACTGAGCCACCCAGGTAACCCTGCATACTTTCTTAAGCATAGGCCAAGACAATATATTTTACATTTCTATTCCACACATTGACATTTTTGTAAATTTTTTTACTTAACAAATATATTTTTTAAGATTTTATTTATTTATTCATGAGAGACAGATAGAGAGAAAGAGAGAGAGAGGCAAAGACACAGGCAGAGGGAGAAGCAGGCTCCATGCAGGGAGCCCGACACGGGACTCAATCCCAGGTCTCCAGGATCAGGCCCTGGGCTAAAGGCTGCGCTAAACCGCTGAGCCACCCGGGCTGCCAACATTTTTGTAATTTTTAATGGGGGAATGGAAAAAGCAAAGCCAAGAACAGTCTAATACTATTCAAGAGGTTCATTCAAATTCCATAAAGAAATGAAGACTTTGGTCTTGTAATGATTGTGAGAAGAAGAATATCAAATATGAGTATAGCTCTAGAGAGCACAACATTATCTCTAATTACCTGCTTAGTAGAAAGTACTGTGAAGAAAAGAAGACATGAGTTAAAAGTTGATGATAGCCTTGTTATATATATAAGCAAACTAAATCTTTTTTTATAAAGCCATGTTAAGCTTTACAGATCCCAGCAAAATTTGTATTATTTAGTATTATAAAAAGCAACTTATTTTCATGTCATATATATAATATATTATAGACTCACAGGCATATATATCTTATCCATCTATCTATTTACCTACTTATTTATATCTTAGGGGTAAAAAGGACTTTAAAAAGGACTTTAAAAGCCTATTTGAAATGTGTTTTTATGTTCTCTACATATTTTGTGTAAAATAGGGCACCAGGCTTCTTATGGTTATCTGTATTGCTCTTTCTCTCTCTCTGTAAATGTGTGTGTGTGTGTGTGTGTGTGTGTGTGTGTGTGATTTTCATTTGACTTGTAACTTTACTACTGTAGAGCATTCTAGAGGCTTAAATCTGCAGCTTGTGACATATGCTTGATCATATATTTTATATGAAATCTTTGGTTAGGAGCATACTTACAATTAGTGGTGGCTCCCTAATAAGGACAGTCTCCATCCTAAGCATTTTGTACTTATATCAGGATTTTATTTTATTTTCACAATGATTGGCAAAAGGCAGGGATGCTAGATTCCTTGCAATGCACTGGAGAATCTTGCTCAGGAAAGAATCATCTTGCTTCTCATGAAATATATGAATGACCCACTAGATTTTTATGTAAGTGAGAAAACAGTTTGTATATGAGCCTAGTATTAATTTCATTTTACTTATAAGCACAAAGCACTATTCCAACAATTTTAAAGTACTTTGAGTTTTCCAGGAAGATAATTCAGGTAAATTGATAATATTTTACTTCATTTATTCAGAGCTTTTATAAGAGATGCTCAATATTTAGTAAAATGACATGCCCCAAAACAACACTGCTGGTGGTACTTGAGTTAAGAATACAATACAGATCAAAACCTTCGTACAAGCTGTAGTGGTTGTATTACATGACCCTAGATGGGTACAAGAATCCAAATACTTTGTGGGATTTTTATATGGATTTGTGTGTGTGTGTGCATGTGCACGAAACAGAATGTTTCAAGTCCTACTCTCTTAACAAATTTCAATTATACAATGTTTTGTTATCAACTATAGCCACTATTAGATCCTCAGAACTTATTCATTTTATAACTGAAAGTTTGTACTTTCTACCAGCCTCTCCACTATCCACTGGCGCTGGCAACCCCTTTTCCACTTTTTGTTTACACGAGTTCAACTTTTTTTACATTCCACATATAAGTAATGCCATGCAGTATTTGTCTCTCTGTCTGGCTTATTTCATTTAGCATAAGGCTTTCCAGGTTCATTTACATAGTTGTAAATGACATCCTTCTCTTAAAAGACTAAATAGTATTCCATTGTATGTATGTACCACATTTTCTTTATCTGTTCATCTGTTAATGAATGCTTAGGGTGTTTCCATATCTTGGTATTGTGAAGGATGGCGCTACAAACATGAAAGTACAGATATCTCTTTGAAATAATGATTTTGTTTCCTTTGGATATATACTCAGAAGTGGGACTGCTGGATCATATGGTAGTTCTGTATTTTTAAATGTTTTAAAAATTGAGGTTTAATTGATACATATAGCATTATATTAGTGTCAGGTATACAAGGTAGTTATTTGATATTTGTATATGCTGGGAAACGATCACCACATAGGTCTAGTTAGCATCCGTCATCTTACATAGTTCCAAAAGAATGTTTTTCTTGTGATGAGAACTTTTAAGTTCTGCTCTTGTAATAACTTTTAAATATGCAATATGGTATTATTAGCTATAGTCTATTTTTTATTTCTAAGGAACTTCCCTACTGTTTTCTATAGTAGTTGTACTAGTTTACATTTCCACCAACAGTGTGAGGGTTCCCTTTACTCTATATCCGTGCCAGCATTTGTCACCCCTTTTCTTTTGATAATGAGGTTGTTGATAATGAGTGTGATAATGAGGTTGATAATGAGTGTGTTTTTTAATTGGCATTTCCCTGATGATTAGTGATGTCAAGCACCTTTTCATATATATGTTGGCCATTTGTATGTCTTTGGAAAAGTGTTTAATCAGGTCTCTTTGCACATTGTTTTTCTGTTGTTGTTACTGAGTTGTAGGAGTTCCTTTTATATTTTGACTATTGATGTGTGGTTTGCAAATATTTTCTCCCACTCCATAGGTTGCCTTTTCATTTTTTAAAAAGATTTTGTTCATTTATTCATGAGACATAGGCAGAGGGAGAAGTGGGCTCCCCATGGGACTGATGGGGGACTTGATCCCAGGACGCCTGGGATCAGGAGCTGAGCCAAAGGCAGAGGCTCAACCACTGAGCCACCCAGGTGCCCTGCCTTTTCATTTTGTTGATGGTTTCCTTTTTTGTTGGAGGCACTACCAATTGTTTATTTTTGTTTTTGTTGCCTTTGTTCTTGGAGTCAGATGAAAAAAAAATCACTGCCAAGACTGATGTCAAGGAGATTTTTCCCCGTTTTCTCCTAGGAGTTTATGGTTTCAGGTTTTGTGTTAAAGTCTTTAATTTATTTTGATTGATTTTTGTGTATGGTGTAAGATAGGGCTCCAGTTTTATTCTTTTTCATGTGGCTATATAGATTTCCCAGCATCATTTATGGAAGACACTATTCTTTGCCTGTATACTCTGGACTCCTTTTAGTAAATTAATTTACCTTATATGAATAGGTTTATTTCTAGGCTATCATTTTGTTCCATTGATTTATGTGTTTTTTATGCCAATACCATACTGTTTTTATTACTATAGCTTTGTAATACAACTTGAAAGCAGGAAGTGTGATGCCTCTGGCTGAGTTCTTTTATCTCAAGTTGGTTTTTGCTCTTGGGGCTATTTTGTGACTTCTTGCAGATTTTAATATATATATTTTTCGCTTTCTTTAATTTTTCTCAAAATGCCATTGGGATTTTGATAGAGAGTATATAGAACCTGTAGATCACATTAGGTAGTATGGACTTTTAAACCTATTAATCCTTTCAATCCATGGACATGGAATATCTTTCCATTTATATGCATGTTTTTCAATCTTTTCATCAATATAGTTTTCAGTGTATAGGTCTTTTATCTTCTTGGTAAAATGCTTTTCTAAGTATTTTATTTTATTGATATTGTAAATAGGTAATTTCACCTTTTGATTGTTCATTGTGTATAGAAAACCAACTGATTTTTATGTATTAATTTTGCATCCTATATCTTTCCTGAAATTGTTGATTAGTTCTAACAGTTTTGTGGAATCTTTAGGGTTTTTTATATATAATATCATGTCATCTGCAGATAGAGAAAAATCTTACTTCTTCCTTTTCAATTTAGGTCTCTTTTTTTCCTTTTATTTCTTAATTGTTCTGGCTAGAGCTTACAGTACTCTGTTCAATAAAAGTGGTAAGAGTGATTATTCTTACTTTGTCCTTAATCTTACAGTAGAAGTTTCCAACTTTTCATTTTTGGGTATGATGTTAGCTGTGAGTGTCCCATGTATAGCCTTTATTAGGTGAGGTATGCACCCTCCATACTCTCTTTGTTGAGAGTTTTTCTCGTGAAAGGATGTTGAATTTTGTCAAATGTGTTTCCTGGATCTATTGACATGTTACTGATGTGGTATATTACATTGATTTACAGATGTCAAACCATCCTTGCATCCCAGGAATAAATCCCACTTGATCATAGGGTATGATTATATGTATTATTGAAATAAATTTGCTAATATTTTATTGTTGGTTTTTGCCTTTATGTTTTTCAGGGATTTTGGACTGTAGTATTCTTTTCTTTTTCTTTGTTTATCTTTTTTTTTAATTTTTTGTAATATCTTTGACTTTGGTGTTAAAGTCTTGCTGACCTTGTAAAATGAGTTTTTGAAGAGCTTCCTCCTGTTATTTGGAAGAATTTGAAAAGAATTGGTATTAGTTCTTTGAATGTTTAATACAGTTCACCAGTGAAATCATTTGGTCCCAGTTGTTTTGTTGTTGGGATGCTTTTGATTACTGATTCAGTCTCCTTGTTAGTAATTGGTTTGTTCAGATTGTTTATTCATGATTTACTCTTGGTAGTTTGTATGTTTCTTCTTCTAGGCTGTCTAATTTGTTGGCATATAATCATTTGGAGTAGTCTTTTATGATCCTTTGTATTTTTGTGGAATCAATTATAACGTCTCCTTTATCATTTATTTGAGTTCTCTCTCTTTTTCTTTTTAAGTCTAGCTAGTAATTTGTCTATTTTGGTTATCTTTTAAAAAAACAGCTCTTAGTTTTATTGATTTTGTTCTGTTATTTTTTAGTCTCTATTTATTTCTACTCTGATCTTTGTTACTCCTTTCTGCTAACTTTGTGTTTAGTTTGTTGCTCTTTTTCTAGTTCTTTGAGATGTAAAGTTAGCTTATTTGAGACATTTCCTATTACTTAATATATGGATTTATTGCTGTCAACTTTTGTCTTATGATTGCTTTTGCAGCAACCCCTAAGTTTTGGTATGTTTATTTCCATTTTCATTTATCTCATAGTATTTTTTAAAATTTTTTGACCCATTTATTGTTCAGAAGGATGGTGCTTTATCTCCACATATTGGTGAATTTTCCAGTTTTGCTCTTGATTTCTAGTTTTATACCACTGTGGTCAAAAAAAGTATTTGATATGATTTTATTCTTTTCAAATTTGTGAATTTATTTACAACCATAACAAATGATTATCCTGAAGAATGTCTCATTATCTCTCAAAAAGCACATGTATTCTGCTGCTGTTGGATGGAATGGAATGTTCTGTATGTGTTTTCTAAGTCTATTTGGTCTACAGTGTAGTTCAAATCCAATGTTTCCTTATTGGTTGTCTGTCTGGATGATCTATTTATTGTTGAAGTCCTCTGCTACTATTGTGTTGCTGTCTATTTCTCCCTCAGTGTTTTTTAATATTTGCTTTAAATATCTAGGTGCATAAATATTTACAATTTTTCTATTATTTGATAAAAATTTGCCTTCTAATGTAGTTTTATGTGTTTATATATTGAAATGCATATAATTTTATTTTGAGTTAATATCCCTTTATATCTCTGTATTATATCTAGGGCATTATATTGATCTTTAAGCTATTTATGTAAGCAGGTGATATTATATATAAACTTTAATTCATAGACTATGTAATCTATTTTTACTTATGTTAATGAGAGAGATATTAAAGGTCTGTATTCATAAAATAGGTAGTTTTGTCCAAGAAGGCTAAGAAGTTCCGAAATAGAGATCAGTCTACCTATGGGAACTCACCACACTTTCTAACACAGTTAGATTCATGGAACAATGTATTAGTTATCTATTGTTATTTAACAATATTTTCACACACTTAGTGGTTTAAAACAGCACACATTTATCATCATACAGTTTCTCTAAGTCAGGAGATTGGGCATGGCTTAACTAGGCTTTTTGCAAGGCTACAGTCATGGTGTTGGCTTAGGCTTCAGTCTGATCTCACAAGTGATTGAAGAAAGATCTGCTTCGTGCCTCATGTGGTCATTGTCAGAATTCAGTTTCTTGATATCTGTTGGAATAAGAGCCTCAGTCTATTGCTAGTCATTGGCAGAAGGCCACCTTTACTTCCTTATGATGTGGACCTCTTCAGGATGGCCATTTGCTTTCTTGAAGCCACCAATGGAAACATTCTATAAGCAATATAGACACTACAATCTTATGTATCATGAGAGTGACATTATATCATTTTTCCATTTTTCTCATCATTCTGTTGGTGAGAAGCAAAGTTACAGATTCTACCCATACTCAAGGGGAAGGTATTACATAAGGGCATGTCTAACAGGACACAGGGTTAATTGGGTATGTTTTAGGGTCTTTTCACTATAGCCAGCTTCCAGTGGCAGCACTGGAGGAGAGGATGAATTCTTGGGACCAAAGTGGTGGCCAGTGTATTTTATAATATTTGTTTTAATGAAAAGTTTTCTCCATCAATTTGAAGGCCGTTGTTTTCAGAGGAGAGGAAATGGTAGATTATTATAACAGGATCTGTTTATTTAAGTTTTCTTGAACTACAAAGTCCTTGGTAGTTAGATATACATTTATCTGATGGGAAATAGCTAATTTAAATAGAGACAGAATACAGTGATACAGGGCTAGATTAGCCATATTTTATGCAACTTAGAGTTTTTATCCAGATGACCCAGCTAGTACTCAGGTCATTCAGAGTTTGGACCAGGGTTATAGATCTAGAAGAGGGAGAAAACATTTTTAAAGAGCCAAATTTATTCATTGTAGAAACGTTTATTAAGTAGCTGTTATATTAGTCATTGCTTCAGAGGGAAGGAAAGAATCTGCCCTTGTGTAGCTTACAGGACATGCTAACTACCATTTTAATCATGGACAATGGTGGTCTTCCTTTAAGAAAGGTTGAGTGGTCTATATGAGAAGAATATGGATCTTGGAAGAACTCCACCATGGATTAAAATTATAATTCTGCTTCCCAGCTCTATGGTCTTAGCTTACAAATGATAGCCTCTGATCCTTTATGTCTTCTAGTGAAGGAATTGATCTGATAATAACTGTCTGATAGGATCTTTGTAAAGATTTTATGATTTTATGTAGGTTCTCATTGAATACTAAATCTTTTTTTTTTAAAAAAAGATTTTATTTATTTGAGATACAGTGAGAGAGAGCACACAAGCAAGGAGAGGGACAGAGAGGGAGGGAGAGTAGGGAGCCCAACGTGGGGCTTAGTCCCAGGACCCTGGGATCATGACCTGAGCTGAAGGCAGACACATAACTAACTGAGCCAAGTAGGCAGCACTGAATACTAAATCTTTTCTCCTCTCTCATCCTTCAGTAAAATAGAGTGTTACAAATTAGCTGTAAAGAAAGACTAATATTTAGCCTCCTTCACAATATCATACAAAAGCCATGAGTAACAAATATTTACACAATCACCCAGAACAAAATCTCTTTAATTATGTACAGTTTTCTTTCTTTCTTTCTTTCTTTCTTTCTTTCTTTCTTTCTTTCTTTCTTTCTTTCTTTCTTTCTTCTTTCTTTCTTTCTTTCTTTCTTTCTTTCTTTCTTTTCTTTTCTTTTCTTTCTTTTCTTTTCTTTTCTTTCTTTCTTTCTTTTATTTATTTATTTATTTATTTATTTATTTATTTATTTATTTATTTATTTTCAGGGAGGGAAGGAAGAGGAGAGAAGGAATCTCAAGCAGACTCCTCACTGAGTATGGAGTTTAATGCAGGGCTTGATCTCAGGATTCAGAGACCATAACCTAAGCTGAAACCAGGAGTTGGACATTCAACTGACTGAACCACCCAGGCACCCCACTTCTTTTCTTTTTAAAATAAGATCTCAAATCATTCTCAGAGTTTCTTGTTTATTATTTTATTATGGCTAGCACATCCTAATTGCCTAATTGCACAAAAGACATGAATGGCTCAAAGGAGTATTTCTGCATGATTGCATAAATAATATTGTCTTTGAAAATGCATGAATATAGATATAAATCGATAGACTGGAACATATGCATTTATCTATTTTGAACTAATTCAGTTTATCACCTCGCAAAATTTGTTAGTGGGAATTGGGGAAGTAGAGTGGAGTCCCACAGCCATGTGTCAATATTAAATCAATTCATTTATATTTTCAACATTCATTCATTCAACAAACATTGTTACATTTCTATTTCAGGCTCTTAGTATTGAAAAATAGTAATCTATTAGGTGTATAATTAATGACAAAGTCAGATAATAATTTTTTTGGATAAGTTGAGTTACTTCAAAAATCTTTTTATTGAAGTACAAGCAAAGTAGCCCAATTAAGTAAATTTATTCATTTATTGTTTTTTATTTTTTTTAATTTTTATTTATTTATGATAGGCACACAGTGAGAGAGAGAGAGGCAAAGACACAGGCAGAGAGAGAAGCAGGCTCCATGCACCAGGAGCCCGACGTGGGATTTGATTCTGGGTCTCCAGGATCGCGCCCTGGGCCAAAGGCAGGCGCTAAACCGCTGCGCCACCCAGGGATCCCATATTCATTTAGAACTCATACAATAATTCACAATATTTCTTTTCGTGAGTAATAGGGGAAGTGGACTAATTTGAAGTGAAACATTTTTAGATCCCACTGTTCAGTTGTTTGGAGTTACTTAACATCTCTGTTGTTTTGAAACTCCCATTTTCTGTGACATTCTATGAAATAAAAGAATCCTAGTCATCATGGGGAAAGGCTTATTTATCTTTATTTGTGTGCCTTAAAATTTATTTTTGGCAGGATGAAACTCAAATAGAATTCTGGTAGTTTCTAATTCCAGAATATCTTTGATTGGCACTTAAAATATTCTCCCACAGGTATATTTATTTTGCGCATGTGCTCTATCTCCCTCATTAACTGATAGCCCCTTCAGAATAGAAGATCTGTTTCTGCATGTCACAATTGATCAGTAGATGTTTTAATAGTTACTATTTAGATATTATTTGTACATTGTCTGTTTCCTGTTGGTGACCAAATAATTTTTACATTTAAAAAGTAATGGCAAAGAGTCACCTGGGTGGCTCAGTCGGTTGGGCATCTGACTCTTGATTTCAGCTCAGGTCATGATCTCAGGATTGTGGGATCAAGCCTCTCATATGGCTTTGTGTTCAGCAAGGACTCTGCTTGAGATTCTCTCTCCCCCTCTGGACGCCACCCCCCCCCCCCAGCCACTTATATTTGTTATCTCTCTCTTTATCTTAAAAAAAAAAGTAATGGCATATTGTTATTATCTTGGTTTTTGTTTCTTTGAAATATTGGTAATGCTGTACTGTAAATTTATAGGGCATCATATTAGGCACTAGTATTTATGTATTTTGAGGCCCTGTGTAAAATAAGCGTCAGTATTTTGTTATACTTTGGACCCTTGAGGGAGTAATACATAATGAAAACCAGAACTCAAAGAAATCATGAAAAGCCTTTTTAGGAATAAATGTAATAGTTATAGTTATTGAAATATTCTAATTGAGGAGTCAACAGCCAACCCTAATCTCTGATAGCCTCAGCAGGCCCCAGAGGATAAAGTACATGTGACAATACTGCCTATTGAGTAGTAGCCCCTTCTCTTTCGAGATTCAGCTTTAACATCTGTAAGAACTCTGGATAGACTTGCAGTTTCTTCTACCTCGCAGTCAGTGTGACCATTCTCTTCTTTCTGCCTTCACTTTTGTCTTAATATGCTCTTTATTAGCTAGTTAATGTGTGAAATACATATGAAAGTATAAAGAACCCTAAGGTCATCTGAAACACACAGCATATGGAGGTAGTCCCATTTCTTTCATAATTTCCCAGTTTGCAGATAAATTTTTAAATCACTTAAATTTCTTATGGAATGTATCAACCAAGTATTAACTTTATTCTTTATTATATGCATTTGGAATAATGCAGTTGACATTTTTTCTTGGATTCCTAGGAAAGCTAGTGGGGACACTGAAGAGACCCAAGAAGAGGAATGGGTACTAAAATTGTAGCATTAAGTGGCTAAAAGAGGAAATACAGCACAGCAGAGTAAAGGGGATTTTATGAAGTAATTTTAGAATACCTCTGGCTCTGTGAAGATGCATATCAGTTTATCAGTTTTATAACCCAATGTTTGGAGGATATGGAGTTTTTCAGTGATCTAATCTCAAGTAAATAAGGAACAAATAAAAAGAAAGTATGTGTTTCTCTCTAGAATGTGTAGTCAGCTACTGAATTTAATGATACCAATAGATGCAGACTCATGCAGCACTGTATGATTTTGATAAGGCTTGAATAATCACCAAATCAGAATTGATATCTTATGCTATAAAATCATGTATTTTAAGAAATTGATTTTAAGATAATTGGCTTTTAAAGTATTTTTGGATGTCTCAGAGGGGATAGTTGTGGGGATACCACTGCAGTAAATGAATATTGACCAGGGAACATGATCATAGAAAAAATCCAAAATAAAAGGAGATAACATCTCGTTGTTTATAAAATACATTTAGATACAGAGGATGTTTTGTATGGGAAATCTTTAGACGCACTGTCGAGACAAAAGATGCCCGCTGCCCAATTTTAAGTTCAATGAGGATTGATCTTGTTATAAACAGAGTTGCCTGATAAATTCCTGCTAAGAATTGTTTGTCTATGCAAATAAAATGCCTGTAAGAGAAGATAATGCCCAGAGGTTCTACTCTCCACAAAGGTTATTTTTTAAAAGTAGGTAAGGATAGAGGTGCTAATAACAAGTAAGAGACTGTTTTTGCCATCAACATCTGTGGTCATGCCATTCAGCAGATATATCTGGTATACTCAGTAAGTCCTGGACCTTTGCCAGATCATGATAAAAATGAAGAGTCTTTCTTATGCAGTTGTTTTTCACAATTTACGTGTGTTGGAATAAATATAGAAAGCATATTTTAGATATGCTACTGTAATTCTCAATGTTTTTGAATTTTTTGAGATGAGAAGAATTGGTTAACATTAAGGAAAAAGTCATACCCACCAAATAATCAGGTTAAGTTGAAGATGGAACATTTACCAATGGAATTGTACATGTGTACAGAGAAATTTTACCAGTTATTGGAAACACAAGATTCTTATTTGGGCCAATAAATGAGAATTAGCAAGGGACTGAATGCATGACAAAGAGGGCAAATATTAAAGTATATTCTTCAGTAAGGCAGAATATTAAAAATTTATCCCTCTATCAGCTTTCCATGTCCAGAGTTAATTGAACAGCTGTGCTAATCTTAATTTAGCATCACTTGCTGACTACTAAATATAGTAGTGTGGAAGAATGCTTTAAAGTTTTGTTTTCTAGCAGAAGAAACATATTCTCATTATCAAAAGTATGGAAATAGAAATGTAGAAGGAAGAAAAGAATCATAATTTTATCATCAGTGATAATCAATGTTAACATTTTAGTACATTTTTACAGCTTTAATGCTTTGCTTAATTTTATAAACTTACCAGTTTCTTTAATATATGCAGAATGGTACATATAATTACTTTACATCTTTGTGTGACAAAATAAATGTGTTCAGTTTTTGAGAAAATGAAGTAATTATGAGAAAAGCATAAAGAATAGTAGATTTGATTTCAAGAAAATAGCAAAAGTAATCTGGAGCTACTTTTGATGACAGGTAGGCAATCAAGCTTGGTAAAATGAGCTTGAAAATCAGTTCCAACCATAAATGAATTAAACTCTTTTGAAAGCATATGTTTGTGTGTTTTCCATACCTGATTCTGAAGTAATTTTTTTAAAGAGATGTATTCTGAATCGGTGCAACATTATTAGGATGTGGTGGTTATTTTGAACAGGCAGATCAATGATATGAATGTATGCTCTGGACCACAAGGTCCCTAAGCTTTGGAGAAACAACACAATGAAAAACCCTATAACCAAGCTGTCAGCAGTTCCCTATGTGGAAGAGGGTTGTTAACAATAAGCAGTAACTTTAGGCTACAGTTGATTTTCTTTCCATCAAAGACCGATGGAGATATTGTCTTGGTCCATTGAATTACACACCCGCCTCCTGGCTTTAGCAGTGCTTTTCTGGACATGGTTTCCTCCTCTTCCTATCACGTTAATTACTCAAGAGATATAGCTATAGGTTTTCTTTTGGTTAGATCAGTTTAGGAAAGAAAAAAGAAAACTCAATCAGTGAACAGATTTCTTTGGTATTTCCCTGTAATGTTGGAATTCCTGTTTGTTGGTCTTGCTCTGTTTCCTATTGTAGAAAAGACTGAAAATCACACACATAAATGAGATAGTGGACAGTTTTCCTATGATATAGCCCAACAGTTTGTGAGATGAGTTTGTAATAATAACTGTACATAAGGGAAAAAGTATCAAGATATGCTGCATCAAGATCATTTCAAATTTTTAGTTATCACTATTTGGATTTCTTGTCTCAAATCTATGATGCAGATTTAGGGGTAGCATGAATATTCTCATAGTGAATATTGTTGAAGTCTTAGATTAAAGCTACTCTAGTCATGAGTTGGCTCCATAATGACACTTGTAGGGAAGATCACTACCGTACGTGCTAGTAAGGAGGAGATAGAGATTCTTGAAAGGAAATAGAGCGATGCACAGAACTTGGAACAGTCCCAAGATGGACCTTCAGAATGATTCAAGTCTTAGGAAATATGATCTATTGGAAAAAGTTAGGGCTTTCGGGTCATTTTGCCTGAGGAAAGATGGCTGTGAGGATCTTTAATGATGAGTCAAATACATGAGAGATTATTTGATAGAGGATGTTGCCCAGCTGTTCTGCAACCCTACTGGGAATGGAAGTAGATTATATTACAATGTATGGATTTAGATTAGATGAAAGAGGTATACTAAGAGATATTAAGAGTTAGAATATGTTTCTAAAATAGATTATAAAATAATTTTGCAAAAAACAAACAAAAAATAAAATAAAATAATTTTGCTGAAATTATTTTATGTGTATTAACATAATAAAGAATAACTTACATACAAAATATTAATATGTATGACATATATTATGTATATCTGCACACAGTCGACCTCAATAGCCTTACTAACCTTATAATTCTATTATTTGGAGACTCAAAATCAATGCCTTTCAGATACTGTTCTAGAAGGCCTAAGTATGTGGATAACATTCCAAACTGGATTATGCCAGCAATGAATTTCACTCTATCAGTAGAGGAAGCTGTTATGATTTTGCAAAAGAAAAGATAAACCTTTTTTCACTTTCAGCATTAGAGCAGAGGAAGTTTAACATTGCCAATTCTTTTTCTTTTGTTGACCGAGAAGAAAGTCAAGGCAGCAGTGTGCTTTTGGGAGGGCAGTGATGCATTTCACAACACTGACAACTGTCAGTTCAGAATTTTGAAGCTTCCAGGATTCTGAATTGCCTTTTCTTGAGTAGGTCAGTGTATTATTTTTCCTTCAGTTTTTCTCCTTAGGCGGTAAATCAGACCATAAACCTTCAAATATTTACAGCTTGCAAGTGGATAAACCTCCCCAAATGTATGTTTTTCCATGAAAAGAACGCAACCAGTACAATAATCCCTAATGAGATACTTTCAATACAAAGTTATTAGATGCTCTAAGATCTTTTTGTGGCTGATTTTATATATCCTCATCATTAATAAATCTGTTATCAGCATTATGTTTCTCTCTCCCTCTGTTGATAATTATTTTTAGGCTAACATATTCATACCTCCTTCTGATGAGAAACATTAAAATCTGGAAAATGTATGAGGAAATTCTGAAGCTCTGTATTTGCACAAAGGAGACTCATAAATATTAGTTTATCACAGTGAAGCATTTTATACTACTCCATTTTGTATCACAGGGAAAGCCTAGTCCTATACTAAATTGTTTTCATTAAAAGACAGTGTAATGAAATATTAGTGGTCAAAATATAAAGTCTCATTCTAAATACTGGTCTTCATTTTATAATAGAAATAGAGCTGGAAAGGATCTATATAGGTTATTCAGGTCATCTCCTCAATTAAACATGAAGCCTGGGTCTAGAAAAGTGACATCCTTTTCTAAATGTTACAAATCCAATCTAGATAAATTGATTTTTTAGAAGTTTTTCTCCCTGAATATATGGCTGCCACTTTTCTAAAATTATTTTGGAGATGTATCCTTTTATAAGGGAACCTCATAAACAAACACCCTTGATTTGAAAACAAATAAAAAGAACTGTCAAATTTAAGTTTGTGGACTAACTAAACATGTATCTACTCTCCCTTCCCAAGTCCCATATGAGATGGCAGTGAAGAGAGATAAAAGAGAATGTGTTTCTGAGCATGGTGAGGAGTCTGTTTCTGAGAGCAGAAAGGAGAAGCTTCTGAATGAAGCTGGAGGAATCCACCTAAGTGAGTCCAGTGCAGAAGGTAAAAACAGCATAGATATGAAGCAGAAAAACAGTAATAGAGGTGATTGATCACAAGTTTGAAGAATGGTTCAGGTTTGCACTTTCTATCCCCCTGCTTATAACCAATTTACAAGCAGTAGAATTCTCTGAAGGTATTCGAACAATCCCAGTGTAAGAGCCTGAGGCCTTCCTTCTAGTGTGTGGACTGGTGACCAAGAGTAGCACCACAGTTGAACAGGCCATAGCTAGTTTATGTGTTCTGTGTGCAAGATCTAAAGCCTAAAGCAAAGCATCTACTGTTCATCAGTCTAATCATTTGTCAAAAGCAATGGATCATAGAAACCAGCACCATTAAACAGAAGAAAAAAGGGAAAAAAAGCAATCAGTCTAGGGCAGGATTTCTCAAGATTCTGTGCTATTTGACATTTTGGGCTGACTTTTTTGTTATGGAGAGGGCCCTGTACATTGTATGGCATTTAGTGGCCTTCCAGGCCTCTATCCAGTAGTAGCAAGCAACTCTACCTTTCTACCCATTGTGAACAAAATTGTCTCAATATCTGGACAAAGATATTGTCAAATCCACTGGAGAACAGTCAACCCTGGATGGGAACCACTACTCTAAGGGAAATAAGTGATCTAGAGAAAAGATACCTGACAGATATCTAATCAGTATCCTGAGAGATACAGAGAAATTATAATCTCTAAAATAAGAATTTTCTAATATGAAACATGGAGAAACCAACACAGATATAATCCATAGAATTTTAATGTATTTTTACCAACATTTAAAAAAGTGACTATAAAGAATTTCAAGAAAATGTTCCAGTAGGAAAGAAAAAAAATGCAAAATATGAGAAAAGTAGAGATGGAATCAATTTACAAATGCCAATATTTGTCCAGTAAGAGTTATGAAACCAGAGAAAAAGAACAGCAGATGAGATAAAACAATCATGAAATTTTCTAGAGCTGAAGAAAGACACATATCTTCAGAATAAAGGGGCCAAACTAATGCTGAGGACAGTGAACTTTAACAGACCTATCCCAGACATGCGCTGATGAAATTTTAAAGCTCTAAGACTAAAGAGAAGATTTTAATGGTCTTAAAATCGAAAAACATAAATGGTCTGTCATAGGAATAAATATCATACTAAAGTTTTCTTTTTCTTTTTTTTTAAAGATTTTATTTATTTATTCATGAGAGACACAGAGAGAGGCAGAGACTTAGGCAGAGGGAGAAGCAGGCTCCCTACAGGAGCCTGATGTGGAACTTTATCCCAGGACCCTGGGATCACACCCTGAGCCAAGGCAGTTGCTTAACCACTGAGCCACCCAGGTATCCCCATACTAAAGTTTTCAATCAGCATCTCAAAATGCCAGAAGATAGTGGGAACATGAGCCCAAAGTTCTGACGGAAACAAACCTAGCCCTAGATTTTATGTACCCAGGAGAAATTCAATCAAGCATGAGACCAAATAAAGATTTTTTTGTGATATGGAGAGATTCAGAAAGTTTAGATCCCAAACTATTGTTCTGAAAAAAAAAATACATCAGTTGGTATTCCACCAAGACAAATTCCAAATCCATGGACAATAATTAAACCACACAAGCAATGAAGAGTATTCTCTGAATGGCAGGTGGGTGGTAAACAGCAGACCAGTCCTTGTACTTTGGGACAGTTAAATGATTTCATGGAGAACCTGGGTGATACTTGGATCATGACATAAGCTGACACTAACTGGGAGGAAGTGAGGTTGAAGAAAAATGTGGTTTGTTCAGCATAGTGAGAGGTGAAGATAGACTGTGAATAGAGACGAGTTTGTCTTCCAAAGTTTATAGCAAATAATGGAGCCTGTAAAAAGGTAAAGCAACAGAACTTGGAAAGAGGAGGAAGAAAAAGAAACTACTAATAAGAAAGCTAAATGCCTTATCTTCGCTTAAAAAAAAACGTCAATGCTGGTTAAAGTTTTTTTTTTTTTTAATTGGAGTTCAATTGCCAACATATAGTATAACACCCAGTGCTCATCCTGTCAAGTGCCCCCCTCAGTGCCCATCACCAAGTCACCCCATCCCCCCACCCACCTCCCTTTCTACTACCCCTTGTTCGTTTCCCAGAGTTAGGAGTCTCTCATGTTCCATCACCCTCTCAGATATTTCCCACTCATTTTCTCTCCTTTCTCCTATAATCCCTTTCACTATTTTTTAAATTCCCTGAATGAATGAGACCGTATAATGTTTGTCCTTCTCCGATTAACTTACTTCACTCAGCATAATGCCCTCCAGTTCTATCCATGTTGAAGCAAATGGTGGGTATTTGTCGTTTCTAATGGCTGAGTGATATTCCATTGTATACATAGACCACATCTTCTTTATCCACCCTTATTTCTATGGACACTGAGGCTCCTTCCACAGTTTGGTTTTTGTGGACATTGCTGCTATAAACAATATAGGTGTGCTGGTGTCCCACTGTTTCACTGCATCTGTATCTATGGGGTAAATCCTCAGCAGTGCAATTGCTGAGTCATAGGGCAGGTCTATATTTCACTCTTTGAGGAACCTCCACACAGTTTTCCAGAGTGGCTGTACCAGTTCACATTCCCACCAACAGTGCAAGAGGATTCCCCTTTCTCCACATCCTCTCCAACATTTGTTGTTTCCTGTCTTGTTCATTTTCCCCATTCTCACTGGTGTGAGGTGGTATCTCATTGTGGTTTTGATTTGTATTTCTCTGATGGCAAGTGATGTGGAGCATTTTCTCATGTGCTTGTTGGCCATGTCTATGTCTTCTGTGAAATTTCTGTTCATGTCTTTTGCCCATTTCATGATTGGATTGTTTGTTTCTTTGGTGTTGAGTTTAATAAGTTCTTTATAGATCTTGGAAACTAGCCATTTATCTGATAGGTCATTTGCAAATATCTTCTCCCATTCTGTAGGTTGTCTTTTAGTTTTGTTGACTGTTTCTTTTGCTGTGCAGAAACTTTTTATCTTGCTTAAGTCCCAATAGTTCAGTTTTGCTTTTGTTTCCCTTGCCTTCATAGATGTATCTTGCAAGGTGTTGCTGTGGCCAAGTTCAAAAAGGATGTTGCCGTGTTCTCCTCTAGGGTTTTGATGGATTCTTGTCTCACATTTAGATCTTTCATCCATTTTGAGTTTATCTTTGTGGATGGTGTAAGAGAATGGTCTAGTTTCATTCTTCTGCATGTGGATGTCCAATTTTCCCAGCACCATTTATTGAGGAGACTGTTTTTTTTCCAGTGGATAGTCTTTTCTGCTTTGTCGAATATTAGTTGACCATAGAGTTGAGGGCCCATTTCTGGGTTCTCCATTCTGTTCCATTGATCTATGTGTCTGTTTTTGTGCCAGTACCACACTGTCTTGATGATCACAGCTTTGTAGTACAACCTGAAATCTGGCATTGTGACGCCCCCGTCTCTGGTTTTCTTTTTCAATATTCCCCTGGCTATTTGGGTGTTTTCTGATTCCACACAAATCTTAAGATAATTTGTTCCAACTCTCTGAAGGAAGTCCATGGCATTTTGATAGGGATTGCATTAAATGTGTAAATTGCCCTGAGTAGCATAGACATTTTCACAATATTAATTCTTCCAATCCATGAGCATGGAATATTTTTCCATCTCTTTGGGTCTTCCTCAATTTCTTTCAGAAGTGTTCTGTAGTTTTTAGGGTATAGATCCTTTACCTCTTTGGTTAGGTTGATTCCTAGGTATCTTATGCTTTTGGGTGCAATTGTAAATGGGATAAATTCCTTAATTTCTCTTTCTTCAGTCTCATTGTTAGTGTAAGAAATGCCACTGATTTCTGGGCATTGATTTTGTATCCTGCCACAATGCCGAATTGCTATATGTGTTCTAGCAATCTTGGGGTGGAGTCTTGTGGGTTTTCTATGTACCGGATCATGTCATCTGCGAAGAAGGAGATTTTGACTTCTTTGCCAATTTGAGTGCCTTTTATTTCTTTTTGTTGCCTGATTGCTGAGGCTAGGACTTCTAGTTCTATGTTGAATAGCAGTGGTGAGAGTGGACATCCCTGTCTCGTTCCTGATCTTAGGGGAATCTTAGGGGAAAGGTTCCCAGTATTTCCCCATTGAGAATATTTGCTGTGGGCTTTTCATAGATGGCTTTTAAGATGTCGAGGAATGTTCCCTCTATCCCTACACTCTGAAGAGTTTTGATCAGGAATGGATACTTTATTTTGTCAAATGCTTTCTCTGCATCTATTGAGAGGATCATATGGTTCTTGTTTTTTCTCTTATTGATATGATGTATCACATTGATTGCTTTATGAGTGAACCAGCCTTGCATCCCAGGGATAAATCCCACTTGGTCATGGTGAATAATCTTCTTAACGTACTGTTGGATTCTATTGGCTAGTATCTTATTGAGAACTTTTGCATCTGTGTTCATCAGGGATATTGGTCTATAATTCTCCTTTTTGGTGGGGTCCTTGTCTGATTTTGGAATTAAGGTGATACGCACCTCATAAAATGAGTTTGGAAGTATTCCATCCTTTTCTATCTTTTGGAACAGCTTTAGTAGAATAGGTATTTTTTCTTCTTTAAATGTTTGATAGAATTCCCCTGGGAAGCCATCTGGGCCTGGACTTTTGTGTCTTGGGAGGTTTATGATTTTGATGACTGCCTCAATTTCCTCCCTGGTTATTGGCCTGTTCAGGTTTTCTGTTTCTTCCTGTTCCAGTTTTGGTAGTTTGTGGTTTTCCAGAAATGTGTCCATTTCTTCTAGATTGCCTAATGTATTGGCATATAGCAGCTCATAATATGTTTTTAAAATCGTTTGTATTTCCTTGGTATTGGTTGTGATCTCTCATTTTTCATTCTTGATTTTATTAATTTGAGTCTTTTCTCTTTTGTTTTTAATAAGGCTAGCTAATGGTTTATCTATCTTATTATTCTTTCAAAGAACCAACTCCTGGTTTTATTGATCTGTTCTACAGTTCTTCTGGTCTCTATTTCATTGAGTTCTGCTTGAATCATTATTAACTCTCTTCTTCTGATTGGTGTAGGTTTTATTTGCTGTTCTTTCTCCAGTTTCTTTAGGTGCGATGTTAGCCTGTGTATTTGAGTTTCTTTCCAATTTTTTGAGGGATGCTTGTATTGTGATGTATTTCCCTCTTAGGACTGCTTTTGCTGTATCCCAAAGATTTTGAACTATTATATTTTCATTTTCATTAGTTTCCATGAATCTTTTTAATTCTTCTCTAATTTCCTGGTTGACCCTTTCATCTTTTAGCTGGATGCTCTTTAACCTCCATGTGTTTGAGTTTCTTCCAAATTTCTTCTTGTGATTGAATTCAAGTTTCAAAGCATTATGGTCTGAAAATCCGCTGGGAACAATCCCAGTCTTTTGGTATCAGTTGAGACCTGATTTGTGACCCAGTATGTGGTCTATTCTGGAGAAAGTTCCATGTGCGCTTGAGAAGAATGTGTATTCAATTGTGTTTAGATGTAAAATTCTCTAAATGTCTGTGAAATCCATCTGGTCCAGTGTATCATTTAAAGTTCTTGTTTCTTTGGAGAGGTTGTGCTTAGAATATCTGTAATTTGCAGAAAGTGCCATGTTAAAGTCTCCCAGTATTAGTGTATTATTATCTAAGTATGTCTTTACTTTGGTTATTAATTTATTGACATACTTGGCAGCTCCCACATTAGAGGCACAAATATTCATGTTTTTTAGGTTCTCTTGTTGGATAGATCCTTTACGTATGATATAGTGTCCCTCTTCATCTCTTACTACAGTCTGGGATAAACTTTAATTTTTCTGTTATGAGTGAGGATTGCTACACCTGCTTTCTTTTGAGGACCATTTGAATGGTAGATGGTTCTCCAATCTTTCATTTTCAGGCTGTAGGAGTCCTTCGGTCTAAAGTGAATCTCTTGTAGACAGCAAATAGATGGGTCTTCCTTTTTTATCCAGTCTGAAACCTTGCATCTTTTGATGGGATCATTTAGCCCATTCACATTCAGAGTTACTATTGAAATATATGTATTTAGTGTCAACATAATACTTATTCAGTCCCTGTTTTTGTGGATTATTTCTTTGGATGTCCTCTTTCTTTTACAGAATCCCCCTTAATATTTCTTGCAGAGCTGGTTTGGTGGTCACCTATTCTTTCAGTTTCTGCCTATCTTGGAAGCTCTTTATCTCTCCTATTCTGAAAGAGAGCCTTGCTGGATAAAGTATTCTTGGCTGCATGTTCTTCTCATTTAGTACCGTGAATATATCCTGCCAGCCCTTTCTGGCCTGCCAGGTCTCTGTGGAGAGGTCTGCTGTTAATCTGATGTTTCTCCCAATATAAGTTACGGATCTCTTGTCTCTTACTGCTTTAAGGATTTTCTCTTTATCTTTGGAATTTGCAAGTTTCGCTATTAAATGTCAAGGTGTTGAATGGTTTTTATTGATTTAGAGGGGCTCTCTAGCTCCTGGATCTGAATGCCTGTTTCCCTCCCCAAATTAGGAAAGTTCTCAGCTATGATTTGTTCAAATATGCTTTCTGGCCCCCTGTCCCTCTCAGAGCCCTCTGGAACTCCAATTATATGTATATTTTTCCTTCTGAGGCTGTCATTTATTTACCTCAACCTTTCCTCATGGTCTTTTGTTTTTCTCCTTTTTCCTCAGCTCCCTTCCTGCCATCAACTTGTCTTCTATATCACTCACTCTTCTACCTCATTAACCCTCATCATTAGGACCTCCAGTTTGGATTGATTTTTAATTTTGTTTTTTAATTTTGGCCTGATTAGATCTAAATTCTACAGTCATGAAGTCTCTTGATTCCTTTATGCTTTTTTCCAGAACCACCAGTAGCTTTATAATTGTGCTTCTGAATTGGCTGTCTGACATTGAATTGTAATCCAAATTCTGTAACTCTGGTGGCTAAGAGTACTGTTTCTGATTCTTTTTGTGGTGAGTTCTTTTTCTAGTCATTTTTCTAGTGCAGAGTGGCTGTATGAGCAGGTTGCATCAAGAATATCAACGACGACCTAAGTAAATTTCACTAGATGTTTCTGCTGAGGTAAGAGACCAGAAATTGAAAACAAAGATCAGAAAGAAATAAAACAAAGGGACCACTAAAGTGAAAAACAAATTTTAAAACAAAGTAGTAAAAAAAAGGCCAGGAATTTTAAAGAGGAAGAGAGGGAAAAAAAAGAAGAAGAGAAAAGAAAAAAAAAAGGTGAAGAAAAAAAGGGGGGCACTGGGAGATGGTGGTGGTGATGAAGTTGTAGTGGAGGGAGAAGAATGTAGTCTACCTGAGGGGTTCTAGATGGTGATCCTCTTGTTTTTGAGTATATTAAGCTCTGTATGTTAGAATATGCTCAGTCCCAAATTTAATAAACCAAATTTATATAAACCAGGGCCCCAAACATTGACCACCAAAACATAAATGAGATAAAAGAAGGGGGCAGAATGGGAATGAGGAATCTCACAGAATGAGCCAGCATGGTATTCCACTTGGTTCTGGGTGCATACTGGTCATGTTTTAGAAGGTATTAACTTCTGCCATTGTAGAACAGAATGAGGCAGAGAGAACAAAAAACACAAAACAACAACAACAACAAAAAACGTATCTTATATATCTCCCAAAATTGAGTATGTTGAAGGGAATCTAGAAGTGGAAAATATATCTAGGACCTTGTTAGAAGCAAAAACTCTTCTCTCTGTAGCGTTCCAGCTGTTCTTTCTTTAAATCTCAGGTTGAATTTGTAGGTCTTCAGGATGATTTGAAAGTAATCTAGGTAAGTTGGTGGGGCCAGGTGTGTTGCGGCACCTATTCCTCCACCATCTTGCCCTCCCGCCCTGGTTAAAATTTAAGAAAAATATTGACAGGGACACCTGGATGATTCAGTGGTTGTCTGCCTTTGGCTCAGGTCATGATCCCAGGATCCTGGGATTGAGTCCCATATATGGCTCCCCCGGAAAGCCAGGTTCTCCCTCTGCCTTTGTCTCTGCCCCTCTTTCTGTCTCTCATGAATAATTAAAATCTTTTTTTAAAAGAAAAGAAAAATATTGAGACCTAGTGGTATAAGCATACAATGTAGATTTATGGAGGTTTACCTCCCGAACCACAAAATAAGTTGTCTGAAGTGTCTGAATTCAGAGATAGTATTAGGATGGCAAATGAGAAGGAGACTTTCTTTTGCTCTTTTTTGTATGATTTGTATTTGTTTTATGCATAAAAAAGAGGGTAGGGTAGGAACAAAGTATGGAAAAGTATAGGACAATGGCATACAGAGTAACATTTGCCTTTTTATTCTTAGAGAACTATTTGCCACAGACGTAGTTTAAGATTTTACTTGAAATTTTATTTATATGCAAAATTCCCCCCAAATTTTGGTAGCACTTATTTGGAGTTTTGTTTTTATTATTGTAGTGCCTTTAAACAATGTTTCACTGAAAGAAAAAAAAAGGAGAAATAGACAGATGAACTCACATGCTATTAAAACATAGAAGGAGGTACTCAAACCTGATCATACTGCATTTCCTGTTTTTGTCATGAATCTGAATAAAGGATGGAAAACATGCTGTTTTTATTCCCTTTTCTAGTATTCTGCAATTTGCCATATGATGTTGATTATAATAGTTATGAAGCCTCAATTCCTAAAGTTGATACCATTTGGTTTATATATAGTATTTTTGAGCGTATATTTTGATAGCTTTTTTAATGGTGCTCTAAGTATTACATTAAATGTACATAACTTATCATAGCATACCAGTGTAATCATAATACCAGTTGAAGATTAGAATTCTTCCCTTTACACCTTTACATTCCATTACCTTCCCCATTTATAACTGTCTTAAGTATTTCCCCCACGTCAGACAGAACCACATCAGTGTTATAATTTTTGCTTACACCATGAAATGTAATTTATAAAACTCAAGGGGACGAATATCTGTTGCATCAATGCATTTTTTACTTAGCATCTTTATTCCTTCTTGATATTAACCTTCCTTCTTTCATTGTTAACTTTCTGTTCAGAGAACTTCCTTTAGCCATTTTAGGATAGGTCTGCTGCTGAAAAATTCTCTTTGTGTCCCATCATGCAAACATATTTTGATTTCTCCTTTGTTCCTGAAGGGTATTTGCAATGGGGATAGGATTCTGGGTTGACAGTTATTTTCTTTCATTGCTTGAACAATGTTGTGCCATTTCATTCTGGCCTCTATGGGTTTTGATGAGAAATCTACTGTCACTTGATTTGTTTCTCTTTATGGGAAGGTATCACTCCTCTTTAAGGATTTTTCATTTTTTCGGAAGTCTCACTATGATGCATCAGAGTGAATTACTCTGGTTCATCAGAGTGAATATCCTGTTTAGAATTTATTCAGCTACTGAATCTGTATGTTTATGTCATTTGCCAATCTGAGAAGTTTGTAGCCATTATTTCTTTGAATACTTTCTCATCTCTCTTCTTTTTCAGTTCTCCTTCCAGGATTCTTATGACAGAGATATTAGATATTTTATTATAGTTCCATAAGTTCTTGGTACCCTGATTATTATTTTTTCAATGTTTTCTCATTTAGAAAGATTAATTTCTAGTGCCTTATCTTTTAGTTCATTGATTCTTTCTTCTGGCCCCTTCATTCTGCATGAGTTTTTATTTCTGTTATTTTTCACTTCTAAAATTTAAATTTGATTTGTCTTTATTCTTCTATCTCTTTGCTCAATTTTCCCCCTCAGGCCTTTGTACTTCTTTGTTTCAAGCACATTCATGGTAGCTTGTTGAAACCTTTTTGGGTTGCTTTTAAAATATTCAGATTATTCTAAGTCCTTCTGGGTCTTATATGTAAATAATAGATCAAAACCTGGACATTTTGGTTATTAAGGTATGAGACTCTGGATCTTGTTTAAACTTTCTGTTTTAACTTTCTTCCTCTGAGAGTTCCAGCAGAGAAAGTTGAACAGAGTTGGTATCCTCTTACTCCCAGGTGGGGTAGGAGTCCACTTTTTCATTCAGCCTCCATTAACTCCCAGGCTGGGGAAGCAGTGAGATTCCTCATTATAGCTGGAATAGGCCTTCACTGATACATCTCTAGCTGAGTAGGAGTGTCTTAGTACTGCTTCCTGCTTGGCCCTCAATAATAGGATGAGGAGGAGAGTGGCCTTATTACTACTATGTAGTGGAAAAAGTCATGATTCTCCATTAGGCTTCATTTTCTACCATACTAGTGAGATGGGAGGAGTGCTTCCTTACTGATGGGTGGATGGTGGATGGCAAAGGGTATCTCCACAGGGTCTCTACTGATTTTGTGGTGGGAAGGGCTTGTTAATACGCAGTAGGAATAAAATTCTAGTCTACTTTCTCAGCCTTCTGTAGAGCTACTGCAATGATGGGATTGGGTATCTTGCCTCCTTACAACTTAGAAGTGATAGTGGAAATGATGGGTATAGGGCGTGGGAGAGCACATTTTTTTCTTTGATATTTAGCTGCAGTATAGTGGGTTACTTTATAATAGTACATCTTGCTAGTCAGCCTCTTTCCTGGTCCCTTGGGTCAAGCAATTGGGCTTTGGCTTAAGCTTTTTTTTTTTTCTTCATTTTTACTCTATTTATCTGTCATCTAAGCTTTATTTGTTGGGCTTTTGGTTTGTTGAATTTTTCAGCCTTGTGTATGGAATATATGCAGTAAAAAGAAGACACAGAGAACTTACCACTGTGTTGTTCCTTGTGTCCCAAGGTCCCTAGCCTTTTCTTCACCTTTCAGAATCTTATGTTTGTTTCATATATAAGGTCCAGTAATTTTATTTATACTTTGTGGGAAGAATAGAGAAAAGTATATCTACTTTCCAATTAAGGACAGAGTTAATTTAAGTAGGTTATACAAAACATGACCCAACTACATGCTAATAATAAAAAACTCAGTTCAAATGTAACTGTATAGTCAAGTTGGTAGTAGAAGGATGCTAAAAAATATTACAGGGGCATCTGGATGGCTCAGTTGGTTAAGCATCTACTTTTGGCTCAGGTCATGATTGCGGGTCCTGGGATTGAGCCTCACGCTGGGCTCCCTGCTCAGCAGGGAGCCTGCTTCTCTCTCTCTCCCTCCGCCCCCCTGCCCCCCCACTCATGCTCTTTCTCTCCCACTCTCTCTCTCTAAAATAAATAAAATCTTAAAAAAAGATATATCATACAAACATTAGTCAAAAGAAAGCAGGAGTTTTCAGAACAAATAAAAATACCAGAGACAAATAGGGACATTACATAATAACAAAAGGGTCAGTTCACCAAGAAGACATAACAATCCTAAATATATATGCATCGAACAACAGAGCTGTAAACATATGAAGTAAATATTGATAGAACTTAAAGGAGAAATGGAAAAAAACACAATTAAATTTAGAGACCTCAATATCTCTCTCTTGATAACTATAGAATAAGAAGATAGAATCAGCAAGCATATGAAAGACCTTGGCCATGGCATCAACCAGGAAAATGTAATTGATATTTATCAAACATCCAGCAACAGCAGACTATACATAGTTTTCGGGCTTCCATGAAACATGAACCAAGATAGATCATAATCTGGCCCATAAAAAAAAAATCGGAATTATTTATTTATGTATTTATGTATTTATTTATTTATTTAGAGAGTGAGGAACACACATAAGCAGTGGGGAGGGGGAAGGGGAGAGTGAATCATAAGGAGGCTCCCCACACAGTGCAGAGCCTGATGCAGGGCTTGATCTCACAACCGTGAGATCCTGACCTGAGCTGAAATCAAGAGGCAGATGCTTAAGCAACTGAGCTATCCAAGTGCCCCAGAAATCTGAACAATTTTAAAAGGATAGGTATTAACATAGAGTGCATTCATCAACCACAAGTGGAATCAAACTAGAAATGACAGAAATATTACAGAAAATCTCTAAACACTCAAAAACTAAAGGACACACTTCTAAATAACCTATTATTCAAAGAGGAAGTCTAGGGAAAATAAATTGAATGAAAATGTTACATATCAAAATTTGAGAGACACAGCTAAAGCAACAATGAGAGGGAAATTTATTTAGCACTAGAATGAGTACATTAGAAAAGAGAAAAAGTCTCAATAACTTAAGCTTTTACTTCAAAAATCTAGAAAAAAGAGAAGTAAACCCAATGAAGCAGAAGAGCAGAAATCAATTATATTGGAAAGAAAAACTTAGAGAAAATTAATGAAACAAATAGATGATTGTTTGAAAAGATTAATAACATTTACAAACCTCCGACAAGATTAACAAAGAAAAAAAAGACACAAATTTCTAGTATCAGGAATAAAATATAGGCTATCACTACAGACCCTATAGACATGACAAAAATACTAAGGGAATGCTACAAGCAACTCTGCATAACAAATTAGAAGAAATGAACTAATTTCTTAAAAAATATAAAATGCCACAATTTATTATTTGTGAAATAGATCAGTTGAAATCTTTTTCATTAAGTAAATTGAATTCATAATTGGACAGCTCTCAAAAAAGAAATCCCCAGTCCTATATGGCTTCAATGAAGATTCTAAGAAACATTTAAAGAAGAATTAATACCAATTCTACACAGTGTTTTCCAGAAAACAGAGAAGGGAACATTTCTGAATTTACTTTATGAAGATAGTATTACCCTGATATCAAAACTAGTCAGTGGCGGGATCCCTGGGTGGCGCAGCGGTTTAGCGCCTGCCTTTGGCTCAGGGCGCGATCCTGGAGACCCGGGATCGAATCCCACGTCGGGCTCCCGTGCATGGAGCCTGCTTCTCCCTCTGCCTATGTCTCTGCCTCTCTCTCTCTGTGTGTGTGTGACTATCATAAATAAATAAAAATTAAAAAAAAAAAACTAGTCAGTGGCAGTACAAAAAAAGAAACTATAAACCAGTATCTCTCATGAATATAAATCCATATATCCTTAACAAACTGAATTAAGTAATATATAAAAAGAAGTGTATACTGTAACCAAGTGTAATTTATTTCAGGGATACAAGTCTGGTTCAGTATTTGACATCAGTTAATATAATGTACATTAACAGGCTATAAGAAGTTTCATTGATGCAGAAAAGGCATTTCACAAATTTACCATCCTTTCATGATATAAACTCTAAGAGTGATAGGAAGAGTAGGAAACTTCCTTAACTTGATAAGAATATCTTAAAAAAGTACAACTAACATTATACTTAATAGTGAAATATTGAAAGGTTTTCCCTGTGTCTGCTAATAAAACAAGGTTATAAACTCTCAGCACTCTTCTTTAACATCATACTGCAAGATCTAGACACTAGAGAAACATAAGAAAAAGAAATACAGGTCAGAAAGAAAGAAAGAAAAATGTTCTTATTAGTAGGTTTCAAAATTTTCTGCCTAGAATATTCCAAGAAATCTACAAAAAAAAAAAATCCAAAAAATAAAAACCAAAACAAAACCTGAAACTTAAAACTAACATGTGAGCTCAGTGAGGATCAAAGGATATAAGATAAACTTTAAAAAAAATCATTTATATTTCTACATACTAGCAAAAGATATGTGGATACCAAAATTAAAAATATAATAGCATTTACAGTTGCTAACAAAAGAAATAGGTATAAATTTTAAAATATAAGACTTACGTGCTAAAAAACTACAAAATGATGAAAAAAATCAAACTTGATGTAAATAAATGCAATTATATACAGTGTTTGTGAATTGGAAGAGTCAACATGATAAAGATACTGATTTTCTCCAATTAATACACAATTTAATAAAATTTTTACCAAAATCCCAGCAGAATTTTTGTACTTAGGGTTATTATAAAATTTAAATAGAAAGGCAAAGGAATTAGAACAGCTAGACAGTTATAAAAAATAACCATATGGAAGGAGGAATCAATCTACTTGATATGAAGTCTTATAGCTACAGTAATCAAGACAGGATTAGTGGAGGGATAGACACATCAATCAATGCTATAAAATAGAAAAGTCAGAAGTAGAACTATATAAATTTGTTCAAATGGTTTTTTGACAAAGGTACAAAAGCCATTCAGTGCAAGAAAGATGGCCTTTCAACAAATGATGTTAGACATCCAAAGGCAAAAAAAGTGAGCATCCACTTTTTTTTCTAAATTTTACACAAAAGTCAGGCAGCCCCGGTGGTGCAGCGGTTTAGTGCCACCTGCAGCCTGGGGTGTGATCCTGGAGACCTGGGATTGAATCCCACGTCGGACTCCTTGCATGGAGCCTGCTTCTCCCTCTGCCTGTGTCTGTCTGTCTGTCTCAGTCTCTATGAATAAATAAATAAAATCTTTTAAAAATAAAATAAAATAAATTTTACACAAAAGTCAACTCAAAATTGACCACATACTTCAATATAAACCTGAAACTAAAAACCTTTGGAAAAGAGTAGGCAAAAACCTTCCAGATCTGGGGTTAGGCAAAGAATTCTTAGACCTGATACTGATTGCATGATATATAAGTGGAAGAAAACTTTAAAATGATGAAAAGACAAGCTACAGATTGGGAGAAAACACTTGCCCCATAATTGACTAAGGACTAGTATCTCAAAACTCAGCAGTAAAAAATCAATCTTTTTAGAAAATGGGTAAAAGACATGAAGAAATAGTTCATCAAAGGGAATATACAGATGGCAAAAAAGCACATGAAAGGTGTTCAAAATTATTAGTCATTAGGGAAATGCAAATTAAAACAATCAGATATCACTACATGCTAATTGGAATGACTAAAATAAAAAATTGTGATTCCGCCAAGTGCTGACAAGGATGTGAGTGGGAATACATTGCTAACAGGAATATAAAGTGGTACAGCCACCATTTTGGCTAATTTCTATAAAGAAGTAAACATGGAACTACCATATGACCCAGCAATTACATTTATCTGAAAGAAGTGAAAACTTGTGTTCACACAAAAACCTGTACACGAATGTTCATATCAGCTTTATTTATAATAGCCCCAAACTGGAAACAGATCATCCCTACAAGGAGTGAATGGTTAAGCACATCATGATGCATCCATGCCATGCAATACTTTTCAGCAACAAAAAGGAACAACCTGGATAGGTTTCCACCTGAGAAAGGCCAATCTTAAATGGTTACATATTATCATTCCATTTTTATAACATTTTTAAAATAATGAAATTAAAGAAATGGAGAACAGATTAGTGGTTGCCTGGGTCTGGGCATATAAGGGACGGCAGTGGAGAGGAAGGATTGTGACTACAAAAGGACAGCACAACGGATGCTTGTGATGATGGTATTATCTGTATCTTGACGTATTAATGTCAGTGTCCTGGATATGATAGTGTACTAAAGTTTGGTAAGATATTTCCATTAGGGCAATGGGTCAAGGGCCCATGGGACTTGTGTTCTTTTTCACAACTGCCTGTGAATCCAAAATTATCTCAAAATGAAAAGTTTAATTTAAAAAATTGAGACTTCTTGATTTCATCATTGGATCAAGCTTCTCTTAGCTTAAATAATTTCAGAACAAGCTACATAATGAATCAGCCAACCACTGAAAACTCTCAATTATCTATCTTGTCTTCCCTTTCAGTTTTGTTTGGGTTCTATTTCAGTGGCCTCGTAAAAACAAAAACAAAAACAAAACAAAACAAAACAAAAACCATAATACCAAAGTAGGTCTAGATTGTTTTTAAGCACTTTAGGATAACTTCAGAATGCCTGCAGATAATTTAATATCTACATACATAAAAATTAATGTGAAATTCTTGTATCTGGGTAGTTTACTGGGAGACTAGTTAATATAAGTAAGTAAAGCAGTGCAGTGATCAAATTACTTGTTGAATTGAGAACAGATTAAAATTTACATTAAGAAAGCCTACCACTTGTGTAAGATTAAAAATGCTCTCTATTTCTCTCTGGTTGTTGGATAATCCCCCTTTATTGTTCTCTTATTTTGCTGTATCCCAATAATTAAAGACTCTTTAGCAGAGTAGATGTAGAAAATATTAAAAGGTAAATTTCTTTATTTTTAATATTTTATTTATTTATTAATGAAAGACACAGAGAGAGAGAGAGAGAGAGAGAGAGAGGCAGAGGGAGAAGCAGGCTCCATGCAGGGAGCCTGACACGGGACTCGATCCCGGGACTCCAGGATTGCACCCTGGGCCGGAGGCAGATGCCAAACTGCTGAGCCACCCAGGGATCCCTAAAAGGTAAATTTCTAACAAGCTGTACAGTATGTAATTTTTTTCTCCCTGGGAAGCATAAGTATGTAAAAGATGAGTTTCCCTTAAATGCTTGTGTTTATTCAGCGTGGTTCTGATTTCAACCAAACTACTGGGAAGAATATTTGTTATGGATGTTTTGGAATTTGAAAAAAAAATCTACAATTCAAGTAAATGCATGAAGATAAACTAATTTTATGGTAAAATAGAATATTATGTGGGATTATCACTACTAGCTTTGAAAATGTAGTCCAAAAAGTATCATATTTGGAATAGCATACTATGCTGAATAAAGAATATAGGAGCAGAAATAAGCATATAAAAAGCCCAGAAAGAGACTCTTCTATGTATGAGAGTTTGTGTTTAATATTCTACGTTAACTTATATATTATTTAATGTAACATATTTTGATACATAATAATATAGCATAGACTATATTACATATTCTTATATATTACAGGAAGGAAAAAAAACCATTAAATAAAAGACATTAGAGCAATTAAATCACCATAATGTAGGCCCCATTTGTGGCACCATATACCAAAATATTTCTTATAAATTTAAAAGTTAAATACAAAAAATCCCCCCCCAAACCAAAGCGATATCTAGAAGTATCTAGACAAAGTATCTAGACTTATCTAGAGAAATAGAAATATTTTCTACATAATAGAGTGAAGGAATTCTTTCAATGTGTTAAAGGGAAAATGTAAAGATAAATATTAATAAATTTTACTATATAAATAGTAAGTCTTATGGATGTTAAGCATCATTAATATTTTAAATATTTATATTAGTGATATGTCATATATAAAAGACAATATACTAGTATATAACATGCTGTTGAAAATAAAAAGTGAACATCTTAAGAGAAGAAAAACAGACTTTTACATCTTATAAATTTTATACATTTTATAGTTTATAAATATAAACATTAACAATTTTTTGAAATACCCACTTATTAATGAAAGAACTGCAAACTGAAATAAAATATTGTATTAGAACGGCTGTTTTTTTAAGAGCTAATATCTGACCTGTGGTCTGTGAAGAATATGGCTTGTGGGTATCTATAACCGTTTAGAACAGAATTTTTAGAAAAAAGTATTTTACAGTCTTAATAGCTTTGAAATCAGAATTGCATATAAGAATATGAGTCCTAGTCATTTTGTTTAAGCATTATTTATATTGGTGCCAAGTTCCAACTAATAATGCTCTTACCCAATAGTAAAAATATTGTTTACATACTTAATTTTTATTCCTAAGGTACAGTGCAGTACCATTCAGTCATTCAAAATTGCATTCCTACAACCTAAATGTCCTCAGATATATTTACACATACATAATGGAATATTATTCAATCTAGAAAAGAAGGAAATCCTGTCATTTGCTGCAACGTGGGTGGACCTGGAAGGCATTATGGTAAGTGAAATAAGCCAGAGAGAGAAAGACAAATACTGCATGGCATCATTTATATGTAGAATGTAAAAAGAAAAAAGTTGAACTCATACCAACAGAACAGGAAAATTGTTGACAGGGGCTGGTGGGTAGGGGAAATAGGAGAAGTTGATAAAAAGTACAAATTTTTAGTTATAAGCAGAATAAAGTCTGAGGACCTAATGGTGACTATAGTTGATGTCACAGCATTGTATTAAGTGAAATTTGATAAGAGTAGGGCTTTAATGTTCTCATAAAAAAAAAGGAGGTATAAAAATGGGTTTCCAAAAATATTCAGTGTTTAGGAAACTACTAAAATTATAGTAAATGCAAGATTCAGATAAAATTAATATATTTAATTTTGACAGAATTTGACAGATTCTGATATAGATAAATATAAAAAATAAAGATCATATGACTTATCCTTACATATGAAAGAAAAGGTTTCAAGGCAATATAACAAAATATTAAATCCTTTGTTGTAATGCTGCATCAACTGTTTAGAAAATACTTTCTGACTGCAATCAACTATTTCTGTACAAAGAAATTAATCACTACATTCATTTTTTTTTTAAGATTTTATGTATTTATTCATGAGAGACAGAGAGAGAGAGAGAGGCAGAGACACAGGCAGAGGGAGAAGCAGGCTCCATGCAGGAAGCCGGATGTGGGACTGGATCCTGGATCTCCAGGATCACGCCCTGGACTGAAGGTGGCGCTAAACCGCTGAGCCACCAGGGCTGCCCAAATCACTACATTCTTAATAATGGTGAATATTAAATGCTTATCAAGAAGAAAATGTTAAATTACATCATCACGTACTCATGATAGAGTCCTATGCAATCATTTATAATTGTTTCTTTGAAGGGTTTTTGTTTTAATAAAATGGAAGAGTACTTATGGCGTAATGAATGTGAAGCGATGAGGCAATGTAAATATATGTTAAGCTGTAGGGAAATATGGCAAAATTTTAGCAGCCATTACCACTGAGTGGTGGAATCATAATTGTCATTTTCTCGTTACTTTTCTGAATATTCCAAATTTTCAACTGTAAGCCTCCAATTTTTGTAATCAGAAAAAATATGTTTTTGAATTCTCGAAGGAATTATATATGTAGCACCAGAAGCATTTATAAACTTATTTAAATAAAGTAGTTAATAAAACCACAGTATTATGTAACTAACATCTCTGTCCTGATCTGCAGTACTTTGGCACTGTGTGGATTTGGCATCCTTAACTGCTACAAGTAAAATAACAGTAAGGTGCATTTAGAAGAAAGGAGAGATTAAGGTCCCCTGTTAGCACTAGGGAGTCTGACAGATTCTGATATGTTTTGTGCACTGTATCTGTATTTTCATTTGCATTGATTTTTCCAAGGGTTTTACTGATAAAGCTAGGTCCCCAAAGAAGTCAGGGTTTTTTTGTGTTACAACTTGGCGGGAGGCAGAATGTCTGCAATTACTCTGTCTGCTTTTAACTGACTATGAATCCTGTCCTTTTGGCTTGTGTACCTGGCTTTCACCCAGGAGAAGGCAAAAAAAGAAAAGAGAGAAAGAAAGAAAAAGAAAAGAAAAGAAAAAAGAAAAGAAAAGAAGAAAAGAAAAGAAAAGAGAAAGAAAGAAAGAAAGAAGAAAGAAAGAAAGAAAGAAAGAAAGAAAGAAAGAAAGAAAGAAAGAAAGAAAGAAAAACCAACCTATCTGTTGGTCTTCAAATGTCATTTCCCCTTTGGCTTTGTTGATGAATTGTAAAATTGCAAAATTCTGTTTTTGCGTCTGAAATTGGAAACTCTTCTAATCCTGGAGTCTGCATGTAATTCATTGGGAGGCTTTCTCTTATCTATGTCTAGTATCAGCATTTAGTCTGATATTCATTTATATCCAGGCACAAAACTTGAAGACTTTTACCTTTAGTGCAGTGGCCTAAATTTTGTCCCTTCTTGTACTATCGTTAACTGTCAGTTCTTAATTATATCCACATATGAATTTTGGCCAGAGGCAGCAGGATCTGGGTTTTCTCTCCCCCTCTGAGTGCCTGACCCTTGGATATTTCTTCCTTCTGTTCATTTTGGTAGATTTTGAATTTGGATTTGTAGCCTTGCTTAGTCTAAGATATTGTTTGGCATAGAAAAATAGTAATTATTTCTGATGTGCCCCTTCCCTCCTCCACCAGCTGTTAGAATACCCCGTTTATAGATTTACTTGCACTTACTCTACAGGAAGAATTTAAAGCAGAATTAAGTTACATTATTAGCAAGTGTATTTTGCAGCGCATATACCTTAACGTTTTCAGTGACTGACACTCTTCTCCCATTTAATTCTCACAGCTCATCTTGGAGCAGGTTTTTGTTCATTTTCCATATGAGAAAACTCAAGTTCAGTAAAGTTCAGGGGTTCTTCCCCAGACTGCCCAGCTAGGAATCTTTGTCTCCTCTTTCTCCATTCCTCAGATTCACCTACTAGACCAAAGGTGTCTTGGAATGACGTTAGTGTTTGGGAATTAATTGTGGTAGGATCCATTCTGAGCACATCGTTGATGTGCTCAAACTCTTTAATAGGACTTTTTCATTTCTATTTGTAATTTTTTATATATGTGTGCTTCCTACTTTCTCTGCAGACACTTGAAGGGAAAAGAAATGAGGCTCTCTATAATACTCCTAACCCCCAGTGCTTAGAAGATAAATTCTAGACTCTTGGATATGGCATATAAACTTCCACAGTTCAACCTCAGGCTCCCGATCCATTCTTATCCATTGTCACTCACCTCCATGCCCACTATCCTACTGCCATGTGGAATCTTCCTTTGTTGTATGAGCATGTTGTTTCTTGCATGAAATGCCACCTTCGTCAATTCTTATTTACTTGGTGAACTCCTACTGCGGTGATTCTCACACTTGACATCAGAATATACCCAGAAGGTAAATTAAATACGTTTCTGGACTCCACCTCCAGGGTTTCTGATTTAGTAAGTCTGAGACCCCAAAAGTTGTATTTCTAATCAGTTCCTAAGTAGTCATGAGGCTGCTAGTCTCACACCAACTTTCATAAGTATTGTTTCTACATATTCTTGAAGACCCAAACGAAATGATCTACAAATCCTTTTCTGACTACACAGAATATACTTAATTGCTCTTTCCTCTATTTTTATGGTTTGATCTGTTAAACAACATTCTTTTTGATAATTACTTGTGTCTTTCTTACTTAACTGACTTTCTTTTTTAAAAGGGACAGAATTGTTCTAGTTGTTTAGATCTCCATGGTCTAACGTCATTTTTGGCACTGAAGAATTTGAGTGAATATATGATGTGCTTGGAAACATTTTACTCATTTAGAGTTGCTTGTGTAAGATGAATTCTTTGTTTCCCTGATTTTTCTTTTTGTTGTGTCTTTGTTCTCAAAAGAAACTTTTCTGTTTTTAGGACACTTAGAAAAGGAAAACTGTTACTATTTTTTTTAAAATAACTAGTATGTGCAAAGTACTGTGCTTTATATACAGTATTCTAAGTTATCCTTTGGGTAACTCCTATGGCATAACTATATTATTTCCATTGTAGAGATAAATAAACTGAGGCTCAGAAAGATTAAGAAATTTTATAAATATGTGATGGGAAGGTAGTATAAAACAGCATGTGAATTTAGCTTTTTTTTTTTTTTTTAATTCCAGAACTTGTTTCACTCTGCTGTCTTCAAAATCGATTTTCATTTGTCTCTTGGCATGTTAAGATGATGGAACATTGGTACATCTCCAGATAAAATAAGAGATGACCTCTATGTTAATGTTATTAGTGATGATTCTGATTCCTCTTTCCATTTGTTCTTTGCATCCAAGTTCAACTCCTAAATTACTTTCTGTATCACAATAATTTCTACCATGTCTCTCTTTCCTTTTC
Organism: Canis lupus dingo; assembly: GCF_003254725.2. NCBI lineage: Eukaryota > Metazoa > Chordata > Mammalia > Carnivora > Canidae > Canis > Canis lupus. The sequence continues at coordinate 33,469,734 of NC_064258.1, read as the reverse complement.
TGTAGATCATTGAAGAGGTAACTCTAAATGTCTTGCTTCTAGGGCTTTACCAAAGCTTACTTTGACTGACTGCATTTGTAAATCAAATATAGTTTGTTTTCTTCCTTAACCAAATAGAAGAACTAAGCAAAGAAACAATTAAGAGATGTTAAAACTGAACACTCATTTGTAATTTCTAGTAAATGTTTTTTGTTCTGTGACTGAAGAAGAAATGGAATTCATTTTTAAATGTTCAACATTGAAAGTTTGTTGAATTTTTTGAAAAGTATATATATTAAAAAAGTGTGTGTGTGTGTATATATATATATATGTATATATATGTATGTATTATCTTTAATTCTTACTTTACAACCATTCTTTTCTTCATTGCCAAGAAGAGTAAAATCTCTTGGAAATAATTAGATTTTTTTCCTTCCTTAAGTTATAAACATAGGTGTATTTTGGAAGGTCAAATATCTATTCTTCTACTTATTATTAAAATTATTGTCTCCTTAAAAATGATAATAGATGATCACTTTAGAATAAAGAACAAATTTGAACCTGTGGCAACCAGTTCATTTAGTTAATAGTTCACTAAATGTAAATTTCATATTTCACATCATTCAGGGATGCAAAGCCAAAAACTGTGGTCATATATCAAAGGTTGTCACAAATTGTTAATCTAGTCTCTTGTATATATTCATTTGTTTAAACTACTTGACAAAGAATATAATTTGTCATTTTAAAAGGTAAAAATTTCATTTTTATTTCATACTGTATTGTTGGATGTTTTTGCTTGGCACTGAAGAGTGGAGGTAGATATGGGACATCTTTTTAATCAATATTGATTTAATTCACCTTTATCTACTGTGCAAGGTTGATAGTCAGCATTTGTGATTTCTGTTAGGCTATCTGAAAGTCATGGCTGCAATTTGGAAAAAATATTGAAGAGTAGTACTATGGGACTCTTTCTTCACATTGTTTATCGACCTCCTGGCTGAATTGGAATATCAGATATTGATTATTTCTTAGATTTACTCTGTACTTCCATTGTACAGGCCTCTAGCTGCACCTGGCTATATTCATTTGTAAAATTTTCCAAGCTTAAATTTGAGTTGCAGAGGAAAAATATAAATCAAGTCCATCATAATAAGCTCATTTTTTAAAGGATACAAAACAAAGCCTCAGCTTCATATTCTGAAAAAAAAAAATGCAGTTGTTTTAAAGTTACCACCATGGGGCCAGAAGTAATTAATCAATAAAAATTAAAAGAAAATAAAGAGGGAGGATGAGGTGAATTGGGGATCATATTCTTTTTGCTGACTGATCTTTGGTTTGGTTTTTCCAAATCTTGGACCTGTATCTGTGTTGAATCTTTGAGGCCAAACATGTTAGTCACTTCATAAATGTATTTTTAAAAGATTTTATTTATTTATGTTTTTTTTTAGAGAGAGAAGAAGGAGCAGAGGGCAGGGAGAGGGATAAGAAGGCTCTGTGCTGAGCGTGGAGCCCAACAACCCATCTCATGACTGTGAGATCATAACCTGAGCCAAGATCTAGAGTCAGATGTTTAACCGACTAAGCCATCCAGGTTCCCCTAAATATTTTTTGTTTGAATGAACATTAAATGTTTCATTGTTTCTGCTGTGTGTATCAGATTCATGAAAGTAAATTTGGAGCAGCAAATGTAAATATAGGCACAATGAGAAGGCAGTTAAGAATGCTCCTTGATATTCCCCAAATGATAGTGAAAGGGAATAGAAGGGAAGGGACAAGAAATGTGTGGGAAATATCAGAAAGGGAGACAGAACGTAAAGACTGCTAACTCTGGGAAACGAACTAGGGGTGTTAGAAGGGGAGGAAGGCGGGCGGTGGGAGTGAATGGGTGACGGGCACTGGGGGTTATTCTGTATGTTAGTAAATTGAACACCAATAAAAAATAAATTAAAAAAAAAGAATGCTCCTTGATGAGGGAGAAAGAAATACAATTAGAAGAGGCAAGCCAGTTTACTCGTATTAGCTTTACATATAGTCCATTATGTGAGAGAAATTAAGTCAATTAACACTAACATTGACATTCTCATCCATTGACAATAACAGGATACTGGCTACCCCACCAAAAAGTGAGGTAAATGCCTATGTCTATAAAACCTGAGAACAATCCAAGGTAACAAAAACAAAACCATAAAATATAATGGAATCAGCCGTAAGGTCACCCCTGAGAGTCCAAGAATTAAAATCACTGTATTACAAGCTGAAGGTTTTACCATACATTTTTACTTGAACCTCTGGTTATGGTATATAGTATAGAGCACTGAGACACTAGAGAAATATGAAAATCAGAGAACCTACAGATATCAAGTCATTCTTTTAGTTGTCATGAACTCTAGGGCAGAGTTTTTATCAGCTATGATCAAATAAGTTGGACAGGTCATATAACAAGTTAGAACTTGCCAAATTTTTTTATAGAACAGATGTCATCTTCTGTTGTAAACTACATCCTGAGCATATCCCACCCTGACTACTTTATAGCATATATGAACTCCCACTCCACCCCCTTTTCCCCTTCCCTGTGTATTTTTAATCACTTTCTATAGCAATCAAGAATTTGCCATCAGAGAAACTGTTTTACTGCTTCTTATCTTTCAATGCCTGTTCTTGCTAAACAGATTTTAGATAAGAGCAACTGGCAGTAAGTGCCCTTCCTGAAAATAGAGGTCAAAAACCTTGGTATCTAAGCTTTAGTACATCCTTCTGAAAAGCATTTGAAATCTCAGCCATATTCAAATTCCAAATACCATTTTTCCTTCTTTTTAAGAAATTTCACAGTTTTTAGAAATAGTGTCTAACTGAAAAAATATTTCAATCTTATATATAATCTAGAAATTAATGACTGAATGATAACTCTTTTTTTGTAGCTAATAATGAGAAACATTTTTAACTGAAAAAGCAAAAGAAAAGACTTTTAAGATTTGGGGCTTGTTGTGAAAGGACTACAAATGGAAAAGTTTAGAGCTCACTGATCATATTTGCAAAAGTGGATGACAGTCCATCTGTGTGACCTGTCAGAAGAGCTTTAGATTGGTTCTTCATGATTCTAAGTCTGCCTTAGATGCTGCAGAGGAAAACTGTTTCTCAAGGCATTTTGTAATGATAACATTGTTTCACTATTGCACCAAACTATGTTTTGTATAATCTAGAATGTGCAAAAGAAAAAATGAGGAAGAATGGGAAATGGCCTGACAAAAGCATTTGGTCTGTCTCAGTTCCTGAGTATGAAGCAGAAAAGGGGTATTGACTTGGTTAACCAGACTATGCCCTCTAGTAAACTGCATAGTCTCACATCAAAGGCCACAGATCCATTTGAACAGGTGCTTTAAAAAATTGTATTCAATAACCTCTGTGGCTCTGTAGGTTTTGAATGGTCTACATAACTGCACAAAATGAGTGAATGTTAGAAAAATGTACTGACAGGTGAAGCCTGTCTGGTAAGGAATCCATGATCCTGAAGTGATTGTAGCTTTTCAAGAGATTTAGTGGCTGCTTTACATTACATGTTTTATGTAGCTGAACAAAGTTCTGTGAGGATACTGTCTACTTTCTTCTCAATATCAATTCCTGCTTGTTGTCATAATTCTTTTATCAGATGTTTTCAGAATCTTTTTCTTTTTCAAATGAATTTTAATTCATGTATTTCTCAGTGACACTTTCATAAGGATGAGGCTTTAATCTGTTCTCTTCTTCTGTTTCCTACGCCATGAAATATAACTTTTTCCTTTCAGTTGCATGTGAAGGCTTTTTGAATGACACAGCTGTAATTAGGGAAGATGTCAATAATTACTTACCAGTATCTGTCTTGTATTCAGAGCCCTACTCGTTAAAGTGTGTGATTTTAAAATAAAGGAGGGGGAGAGGGGAGACTTGACTGTCCTTGCCCCTCACCACCACGGTGCTAAGAATTTAGTTCAGGAACAAAATCCAGAAAGCAATTAGAGAAACAAATCAGAACTAAATAAGCGGTGTGACATTGAAGTAAAAGAAAATGAAACGTATAGAGAAAGTTTGAACTCTGGTCTTATCAAGGATGCTTCCTTCCAGTAGGAAGTGAGCCTTAATGGGCTGGATTTAGGAATTAGGAGAGCCTTTCCAGGAATGCGAATGGATGGACCCTGGGATAATCTAACAAGAATAGGTTAGTGTATTACCTGAGATACTTTTTGATACTTGGATTGTCTTGTACATAACAAGTTTGATTGCAAATAAATCAATAATTGGTAGATGTTGCCATCTGTGCTACAGGGGCAACCACTCCATTAGTAACAATGTTTTGGTGAAAATTTTGTCTTAGTTTCAAAAGTTAACTACCTACAAGGCTATCATTGCCAGAGAAAATGCAAAAGATGAGACATCACCAGGAAATGAATGAGTATAAAAGGTAATTTGAAGATAAGAATTAAAAAATACTAATTAAAATTTGTTTCTTTTATAGTGTAGCCTACAAGGGTTATAACTATTTGAATGGAATCCAGAAAGATATGTTTCTCTGTGGATTTTAACAGATTTTTTAAAAATAATATACGAATAAATGTCATTCATGTGACCTTACAATAAGATGTTGACATTCCTCTGTGGAGAGCTGGGAGTCTTTCTTCCTTTCCCTAGGATTTGGAGCCACCTTAGTGACTCGCTTCAATCCAGTAACATGCAACAGAACTAACCTGGAAGTCTAGGTCCTAAGAGGCAATGGAACTTTCTGTCAGGACACATGATCTTGGAACCCAGCCACCATGCTGTGAGAGGGTCCAAACTAGCCTATGCCGAGAAATCATATAGAGAGGCTCACAGAGAAAGGTACTGGAGATTTAAGGGATATTTAGCATCAATCACCAAATGTGGGAATGAAGGAGGCTCCAAATGATACCACCCCAGCACCTGCAGTTGGAGTCTTCCATCAGAGGCCCCAGATATCATGGAGAAGAGACTAGCCATTCCCTCTGTGGTCTGTCTGAATTCCTGACCCATAGAATCTAATAGCATATTATCACTATTTGATATTATTAATAGTTATTAATAATTAATAGTTATTAATTTGTTACATAACCATAATAACTGGAAAATATGTCAGATTTTCATACCTAAATTTATACTGGCTCTAGCTATTCATTTAAGAATTTCTCTTTAACATATAAATAACCTAACTTTCAAAAACATATGTCTTCATTTCTGAAAACTTAGTTTCAAAATAGTAGACAAATCATTTTGTCAAATTTTAGAAAATAATTTTTAAAACTCACCTGTGTTCCCAGTATGTGATATAATTTCCTTCATTTTGCTAATAGGTACTCAAAAAAAAAAAAATCAGTCAATCTTCCCAGAGTCTCCTGATTAGAGCCCTTTACTCTCAATGGCTAACATCAAAGCTTCGATCAGTATGGGTAGAACATGGAGGTACTACTTAAAACTAAAAAAAAAAAAACTTAAAAAAAATAAATAAAAATTTCTTTTGTAAGGAAGCACCTATAAGTACATTTTCCATTCATTGACTGCATTATAATGTAAATAAAGATGTTCTCTATTTAATGTTGAAGATAACATTTATATACACACACATATATAATACATGTTATATATATATATATATATTTAGTGTAGATAGCCACTGTTTCTACCAGAGTCTGTCTCATGATAGTATCTCTGAAAAAAACATTTAAAATGTTCTCCTCTGCAATTTATTTGATAAATTAATAAAATATTAACTTAGCTGCTGAATACTATCCAGTAGAAACTTATATTTTCACAGCAGCCAAATAAAAGAATGAATTTCCCCCTCCACATGGCAATTAGACCAAAAAGAATATCCTAAACCTTTCCTACTATTTCCTACTATGTTCACTACTATTCTAAGTATCTAATTTTACTTTTACTTTAAAAAAATTATTGTAGAAAAGACCTGACTTCCTCAGCATGTCTATAAAATGATAGAAACACTCTGTTGGGCTACAGGGAAGAATGATCCAGACAGTAACATACATGTGAAGACAAAAGATCAAAATATCTTTTAACTGTCTGTATGTGACTTTTAGGTTCCTGATGTCACCAAGTTACCTACTAGATTGTTTCCATGACTCCTTGAAATGATCAGAGCAAACCATCATTGTACTCATTCCTCCAATTTCTTTTTCCTCTTTTTTCCATCTTTCTCATAATTAACCAAGATAGAAACTTGTCAAGAATGTGTTCATTGCAAGATAGTCAAATGTATTACAGAAATTCTAAAATTCTAATGCACATTTAGGCAATATTTATTCATCCCAGCAAATATCTGTGCTTTCTTAATTTTTTTTTTCATTTATTTATGATAGTCACAGAGAGAGAGAGAGAGAGGCAGAGACATAGGCAGAGGGAGAAGCAGGCTCCATGCACCGGGAGCCTGACGTGGGATTCGATCCCAGGTCTCCAGGATCGCGCCCTGGGCCAAAGGCAGGCGCTAAACCGCTGTGCCACCCAGGGATCCCTCTGTGCTTTCTTAAAAATGAATAAAAGACAGTTCTTCCTTTGAGGAATATGTAGTATAGTGGAAGACAAAGACATGAACTGGGTTTGAAACCAAGAGCTCCAGGAGCCAGTTTAGGAAAATGAAACTCAAATGAGATTTGAGGAAGTTAACTTCATAGAGAAAGTTGACTCGTGAACTAAATCTGGAAGGAGATTAGAAGTTTATGAAATGAAGTGGAGCCAGGAGGTTACTTTTCTTAAAATGTTGATCCTTTTTTTTTTTTGTTTGCACACTGTATTCCCATGTAAGAATGCTGTGCCCATTTATAGATGCTACTAAAGGTCCTATTAGTGTCTTGTGATTCTGCGACCTTGGCTATTGATGATTCAAGCACAGTAAACAAGTGATTCCAGAGACTCAATGTGGTTTGAGCCACTAATTAGAATCTCTTTCCTAAGATTTTGAACTAAGAGACACAGAGATTAAGACTTAGCAGTTATATCCTGAAGCTGTTAAAATCATGTAGACTTGGGGTTGGCAGCCATTGTGGACGTCATACAGGCAGGAGAAGCAGGCCTACAGCAAAGAATAATGGGGCAGTACTATAATCAAGATGACACACAGCCCCAGGGAGAGATAGCCAAGTCCCCACTATCTTCCCACTCCCAAATTGACTTTATTGCTTTTTAATTCTGTGAAATTCCCTCTGAATCCCTCCAGTAAGCTTCCTTTTACAAAGAACTAGTTTGACTGGATTCTCAATCTTGAAACCAAAGAATTTCTAAGGCTGCAATAAGGGAAAGTGCATGGAATAAATTAGAGACCTGAGAGGCTGGTAGGTCTAGGGAACTGTCAAATTCATCTGCTTACTTTTTTGTAAGTTTCTTTGATAGTTTCTACTATGGGCTACAGAATGTGCTGGAGCCTAGAATTACCATTATGAATTATAGAATCTTTGACCTTGAAGAGTTTCCATTGGCTAGGGAATAGGTATAGTAGTGGGAGGAAATGACAGAGGGACATACATTTGGTTTTATCCTCTGGACTAAGGACTTTAGACTTAATTGTCTAAAGTCTGTGCATTTAAACTGGGAGCATATCACTGCCAAGGGGCTGAAAATGGACTCTTAGTGGAGGAAAGGTTCAAAAGCCCTAAATGTTACAGTGGTTCATCAACAATGTCTAACGTCAGCCCTACCTGACGAAATCTTATTTCTTAATATTTAATTCTCCTCCTTACATATGAAGGGTTAATACCTAAGTTGAGAAATGGTGCTGTAAGTGATGGTGTTTCTCTCTCTCTCTATTTAGCAAGAGGCTTTAAAAAAAAATCAATAATGTATCTTGAGAAGAGAAGCCACTGGATTTCATCTTCATGCAGATGTGTTAAATGGGCATAAGAACACGTATTTTCCTGTATCAGGAAGACTCATTTAAGTAGATTTTATATTGGGAACTGTGACTATGGTTGTGGCAGAACTGGTAGCCTGTCCCAGTGACTGCTCTCATGTACAGACAAATCAGTATGACAGGTTAAAACCCTCAGTACATGTCAGAACTGGAGCATTTCATCTTAGTAAAGATGATCAGGCCTTATTAGTAATGACTACACTAAACCTTGTTATAGGCCTGATTTGTGAAATGTCTATATATCTGCCTCTTTTCTTAGGGTATGATTATCTTTTTAAGAATATTTCCTTAAACCAGAAATGTCATGATAAAATAATTTATTTATATTTCCCCAGATTTATTTATTTTTTTAATCCAGAAAAACCAGTAGTAAGCCAAGTTGTTAGTGAAACAGTTTGAAATAACTGATTCTTTATCACCTTAGAGCAAATGTATTTCCAAAAAAGAAAAACAAGACATTAAGGTTAATTCTGATTTGATCTTTTCATTCGTATGACAGCAGCATTAGAATCTTTATTGTTTTCAGGATCAAATATCCTATTTTTCTAGAGACACAACTTCCCCCTTTGAGAAAATCAAGCTATCAGATATGTTGCTGTCACTTTGTTAGTGAAGGTACATCTATGCATTTCTTTAAAAAATTATAGCAGTTATGTTTGCCAGGGACAGTATGTCAACCATTGCTCTTTAGAGAGCGGATTTTTTATTAATAGGAAGTTTAATTCTGCTCTTAAACTTAGTTTTAGATAAACCATCCACTGTTTTTGTCAACAAAATGACTATCAGTAAAATTCAGTTGGAACATTATTGGATTGTTTATTGAACTGGGATCCTCTTTGTCTTGTCTAATTGAACACCTCTTTTTATTTTTTACAGGTTATTGGTAAGTATTATGTAAGTGAAAATGTTTGACATTAAAGTCAACACTTTTGCACAAAAAATATACTGCCTAGTAGGCAATCAAAATTTCAGCTCATGGATCAATTAGGCAATTCTCTTTGACTTTCAACAAATGGTTAAAAAAATCTGATGATCATTAGTAGTATATATGTTATAAAACTTTCAAAGAGTATAGAATTCATCTATAGTTTCACACATTTTTAAATGGTTTATATGATGAATAATGTGGATAAATAATTGTCACTCTGTATCCTTGAAACTAAAGACTACTTGGCAACTTTTTCTCTTCAGCTTTGGTCCATTGTACCACACTGTTTTGGGGAGACTGGAAAAAATATATTTTCTTAGAAACCAGAATGTTAACATTGTTTTCCTATTTCTACATCTGCACTTCTTCATAGAAAAATATAGGGTTTTTGGTGAAGCAATTTATACAGAAGCAGACCAAAGACTAAATTGCAACAGTAGCATAGTATTGGCCGGTACTCCAGAGGGACCCAAGGCAATGAGCCCAACTCAGTTCTCCCATGGGTATTCGTGTTAGTCACTGTTTCCCTTCTTTGTGACATCAATTTGTGCATGACTGAGACAATACTTATGGAGAGTTCTTTGTGAGGAAATTGTGAAGGTGTCGATGAAAAATCTATTTATTAGGTCCTGCTGGGTCTTGGCTCTGAAGAGAAGATGCCAATGAAGACAATTCCTCTTGCATATTGATTCTATTTTCTGAGTAACTCTACAGCTGACTTTGGCTTCTTGACCAAGCTTCAGTTAGTATTGCCCACTGATCTTGTCTTTATTGGCACTCAGCCAATCCCATATGCCATGTATCAGTGGAGTTTTAGAGAGTTGGAGTCAGACCTGACTTTGAATATTATCTCCATCATTTATTAATTTTGTGACTCAGGACAACTTATTTGGTTTTTCCCAGCCTTAGTCTTCTCACCATTCTCATCCCAAATGTTACAAGAAAATTAAATGAGATAGTGTGGATGGTGTGCCTAGCATATGGCCTGGTATATAGTGAGAATTAAATAGGCATTAGTTGTAATTACTATGATTATTATCACCATACTGTTTACTGTCATCATCATCTAGGATACTTCTGCATCTTACCCTTTAGTCCCATGCCAATAAGGGATCTGATTAAGCTCCCATCTACGTATATATTTTACTATACCGAACAACTGGTGGGCTACTATATTAGTTATTGACTACCTTATAAGGAGCCTTAAAACTTTTTAGGTTTAAATAACAAACATTATCTTACACATTTTCTAAGGGTCAGGATACACCAGCTTCACTGGGAAGTTTTGGCTTCAGGTCTTCCATGAAGTTGTAGTCATGCTGTGGGACTAGGCTCATCTTTGAAGGCTTGGCTGACAAGATGGTCCACTAATACGCTCACTCATGTGGCTGCTGGCCAGAAACTTCACTTCCTTCTTATATGGGACTCATGAGATAGCTTCCCTGAGAGCAAATGGTGTGAGAGAGAGATCTAGTTGTATAATCTAATCTCGGAAGTGACAAACCATCACTTTCATGGTATCAACACTGGGATAGTGTAAGAGGGAACAATATGGGGTGTGGAATCCAGAATCTGCAGGTCATTGGGAGCTCTCTTGGTAGCTGCTACCATAGGTACATTTCTTGCTAGAGTTCCTAGTTTTGCAGCCTACCATTGCCTCACCTATGATTCAAAAGAATCATTGCCTAAATTTAAAATACCCCAATATATTCTTTTTCATGTGTACTTATTCTTTACACCTCGATTTTTCATACTGAGCAGTTCTTTTAAGAAAAAAAATTATCTTCCCTTTAAATGTGAGGGAAAAGTCTCCAGTGTATAAAAAAATAATCATTTACCATCTCTTTCTAGTGTGTGACATGCAGTGTGATTTAACTTCATTGCTCTATTAGAATATTCTATTCTCTGTGGAGGGACATTTTTGTTTTGTTTTTTAGTGTGTGTGGTTTTTTTTTTTTTTTTTTTTTTTTTTTTTTTTGGTTTTGGTTTCTGAATCTTTCAGCTTCTTCCACAAAAATAAAAACCTGCCTCTGTGAAGTTTTTCAAGTGAAATGGACACAAATATGGCACAAAGACTAGAAGGGAAAAAACAACAAAGCTACAATCTCAGTCTGTGAAAAAGAGATAAGTTAGAATAAAACTGTAGTACAAATGTCCAGAAAATGTATGTTACTTTTTAGGAGGGAAATGAGAAAAGTCAGAGGATAAAATACAAAGCAAAAACCTGGGATCCCAATAGGGAAACTAGACACCAACCTCAGAGCATTTTTATGCAAAGTATTTTCAGTGTTTTGGGCCAATTGTAAGGAAAACCAGGTATACTCAGAGCCTTAGGGCACTATGGAGAGAAAGCTTTCAAAATAAGCTCTCTTGAGCCTCATAAACAGAAACATTCTCCGAAGTAAGTGACAACGGGAGAATATGAACTCCTGATGGGAAATGCCACAGGAAAGATCAAGCCTTATTTTTCCAGCCATTTCCTCAAGGAAATACCTGGGGATTGATAATACTAAATTGATAAATCCAAATAAACCTTCAGGCAAAGCAGATGGTACTTTTTTTCCCCATTTTTTAAATACACAAACTAATCTCAGATTGGAAAGTATGTGTGTGAGTTTGCAGGTTTTTACAAATCCTAAACAAAATTAAGTGTAGTTTTTGATTTATACAAAACCAGGTTTGAATCTTGTCTCTCATACCTACTGTGGCATTTTAGGAGGCCTTTTGGACCACTCACAGCCTCATTTCCTCATACGTAAAAAAGAGGTCCTGGAGATAGTTGTTGCTGTTGTTAATACTTAACTTTTCATTTTCATTTGATTTCCTTGCCTTTATCTTCAGGAATTTGAGATTCTAAGTGAATTGGAAGGCTCAACCATAAACTTATACATTGTTAGGGTGGAATGAAAAATAATTAAACTTGTTCCTCTTTAGCTGCAATGATATAGTTAAAGCCCAATAAATTCCTTTGGATTGATCAATTTCTCTTACACATGATATCCTAATTATGTGTGTAATCATGGACTTGTGATGAACTTGTCTATCCAAATTGTAAACTACTTGAGAACTGGCACTGTTTACTTTTTATTATTTTATCCCTAGTTCTTTCTAGCACACTGCTTTGTATTTAGGAAGTACTCAACAAATATCTGTTAATTTACATTGAAGGATATGTAGAGAGTTACTATAATCTATTTTTTCTTTTTGAGAGTTACAATCTAATTCTGGAATTCACATTCCATTTTCCTTCCTAATGTCTTACACCACCCCCATTTTAGCCATTCATATGCATATTTAGAGACTGTATCATTCAGAAAAGGCTACAAAGATCTAATTAAGCAATTAATGGATTACTTAATTTTCCAAACTTGATAACTGTCTAGACTCAGTGATCTTTCTCTGCTCATTAGCACCTCTCCCTGAAAGGGGCGGGGGGGGGGGGCGTGTTGAAATGTGAATCTGTGAATTCATAAGTCAACACAAATTCTTGAGCCTAGGGAAAAGCATGAAATTATAAGTTGCATAATATTTTATCAGAAGTGCTGGTTTTCCTTATCTGGATTATCTGTTTCCAAACATATTTTATAACTAAGACTTGACACTACATCTATTCTTTAGGGAAATATTGTTAGAGCTCCTGTTGTACATATGAGCGGATACTGGTGACAGATGTGGAGATGAGGGGCAGATGTGTGTTGTGGCTTTATCGCTGTGAGTGGACTCCAACAATACACATTTTTTTTAAATGCCAAAATCAGTTTTCCAGAATAGATGAGAAATGAGATTGCGTATTGAGTCTTCATTCATTTGAATCATTCAAAATTTATGATTGAATAACTATGGTGTGCTGGTATCTGTTATTTTGCTTTCTTTTCTTTTGCTGGTATTTCTTGAAACCCTTTAGATTTTATAATAATGGGGATCCCTGGGTGGCACAGCGGTTTGGCGCCTGCCTTTGGCCCAGGGCGCGATCCTGGAGACCTGGGATCGAATCCCACATCGGGCTCCCGGTGCATGGAGCCTGCTTCTCCCTCTGCCTGTGTCTCCTCCTCTCTCTCTCTCTCTCTCTGTGACTATCATAAATAAATAAAAAATAAAAAAATTAAAAAAAAAAAGATTTTATAATAATGAAGACAATGTTAGTGTTCATTCCAGAGAATATTCCAGCCAGTAGAAACAAGCAGTTGATTAGAACCTAGACTTCAAACGTAGGTCATCTTACCTGACTTAGTGTGTGTTTGGTGTCCTGGTTTGGTAAAAGCTGTCTTTAATGGCATCTATTATAGCAAATACCAGTGTTACTTGCTTTCAATATCCAAAATAGGGATATGTCTATACTTAATTCTATTTTTGAATAGCAAATAATCATATGACCTTCTAAAATGTAACTCTACATTCAGCTAATCAAGAAAATATGCTCAATTTTCATTAGTAAGTATTTGGGAGAAATAAAATAATAATATTGCCTTACCATTATAGGTCATGTTACAGTTTTCAAGGGCATTCAACTATATTGTTTTTTGTTTTGTTTTTGTTTTTTACTGGAACTTCATAGCAACCCTGTACATGAGGCAGGGACATTTTCTGGTTGAAGACAGTGAGTCTCAAAGATATTCATTGACTGCCAGTAGGCAAGTAGCAGAGGCCTTGACCAGACTTTCTAACTTGACCTTCAGAGCTCTTCTACTGTAATGTACTAGAGTTGCCCAAGCACAGAATCTATATATAAAATAGCTTTGCAAATAAATCAAATCTACTACTTTCTGTTAAGCTTGGTCAACATTTATGTAGACTGGTAGTTACAAATTGCTCATAATTCAGTATTATGTCTCTGAGTGGGAATTAGTTGATTTTCTGTAATATTCTTGGCTGGATGTTTTAGCACTGTTCCAAATCCCTCCTTTTTACACATATATAGGCAATGATTGTGGCAGAGTGTGATTGTCTCTATAAACATAAAAAATAGACCTGTAATACAAATGGTTGTGAGTAGCAGTAGATTTCAGAAACATTGATAGAACTTTTCATGAGAATGTTTTCTATGGAACATTGCATTCTATACATGGAAAAGAAAATCTGTGGGGCATCTGATTGGTCAGCAGTAGAGCATCTGCCTTTGGCTCAGGTCATGATCCTGGGGTTCTGGGATTGAGTCCCACATCAGGTTCCCCTTGGGGAGCCTGCTTCTCCCTCTCTCTATGTTTCTGTCTCTCTCTTTCTCTCTCATGAATAAATAAATAATTAAAAAAAAAGGAAAGGAAAATCCTTGTTAGCATGTTGCTCTTCTTGGAACTACCTTAGTACTTATTCTCAATAATATTTTTTGGTGCTTCTCTCATTCACCCATTAGATGAACCTAATTATGTGAGACAGTGTGCTTGGTGCTGAGGATAAGACAGTGAACAAGGTCCCTGTCCTCAAAGGGATGACATTCTGGTGCAGAAAAGGGTCATTAAAATGCAAATCAAATATGGTTATCTAATAAATTGCAGATTCTGATTATTGTTAAGAAAGAAATAGAGTGCCATAATAAAAATAGAAGAGGCTGGCTTGTTTTGATAGAGTGGCTAAGAGGAGCCTCTCTAAGGAAGAGATAATGTTTAAAATGAGAGCACAAGAATCAGAGTGACTCATCTGAAAAAGTGTTTCAGGCCACGGGACCAACCACAACAAACCTCATGAGGCAGGGTCCAGATTATGCCAGACTCTGAGGCTTCTATCATGTGTCTGACTTCTAAGTACAAGGAGAACCTATGTGAAGGGTTTTAAGTAGGGCTGTGAATTAATCTGACATATATTCTCAAAGGATCATCCTATTTGATATGAGTGAAAGAAAGGAAAGAGACCATTGTGACAGTCCAGCAGATGGATAATGGTTATATGGATTTGGGAATAAGACTGGGGATGGAGAGAAGAGAATGAAAACAAAACATGTTTTTGAAGTAGAAGTGGTGAACTTGCTGATGGACTAGACATGAGGAGTGAGGATTCAAAGGGAGAAGGGAGAAAGGATGACTCCCAAATCTCTGGTTTTAATAATTGAGGGAATAGTGGCACCATTTACTGCTTTAGGGAAGACAGGGTAAGAAATAAGATGCTCTTGGTGTGGGATTTATCAAAAGTTCCACTTTGGAAATGCTACATTTGAGATGTCCAAGAGACATCTATCTAATTGAAAGATTTGAAGTATCCATTGTATATAAAAGTCTAGGAAAGATGTAGACATTTTGAAGTTTTGAGCATATATGTGATACATAAATTTCTGGGGAAATACATTAAGAAGATGAGCCAGGATCAAACTTTGAGGAACTCTAATTTTAAAGATAAGATATGGTGTAAGTCAAACTAAAGTCAAACTATAGTCAAACTAAAGTCAAACTATAAAAGAAAGCCAGTGTTGTGGAGGTGCATCAAGAGAAAGTTGTCAAAGAGAAGAGGATTTCATAAGCAGAAGGGAGTGGGTGGCTGTCTTTAGCACTGCTGGCTGAGAAGTCCATAGTGAAGGCACGTTTACTGACAGGGCTCACATCACAATTATTACATCATTTGGGGATCTTGAGGTACTTTCTTCATTGATCTTTGATGATTCTCTTTGTCTTACTTTACTCCATTTCATGAGCAATCTGTTTGTTGTGTGTACTATAATAATGAGACAAAATGATATACAAAGAGTAACTGAAGTGATATATTTAAACATGGGGTAGTACTTCTAGTTAAACATCAAGCTGTAAGGCTCTTAATTTCTGCAGATATAGGTTAGATTTCAGTAATTGATTTGTGGCTTCTTAATTTCTAGTGAAGGAGAAAGAATATTGAACTAAGAGACACGGTTTGAAATCCCAGCTCCTTTGGTTACTGGTTGCTCACGCCTGGGCGTATCACTTAACCAACCATCAGCCCCAATTTCCTTATCTGAAATGGTAAAAATCTACCTGATAGACTTGTTATCAAGGTAAAACTGACAGGGCTTCAGCCATATAGGAGGCACTCCACGAATGGCATTTATTTTTTATTATTAGTAGTGTATTGGGCGTAAGCACAGAGCCAAATGCAATAATGTATAGAAAAGTATTTCTTTAACTGTAAACACTATAAATAAAATGTGCTAATGTGTTTATGATTGATAACTCTTTTTCGTCAGCTTCTTAATTTTAGATGCACTACCTTACTTTTGGGTACAGATCTATTTACTATCTAGGAGTTGTGGGCGAGTTGGTGGATAGCCAGGAAAGATGACAGCTAGCAGAGCTTAGGCAGAGGAGCAGATGGAAGTGCAGGCGGCTGTTGGTATGGAAGCCGAGGAGGCAGCTGCTCTGGGGATAAAATCCAGGATAGGACCAGGCAGAGTGAGGGAGCATCCACAGGCAAAGAGGGTTGACCTGTCTCAGAGAAGTTGTACATATAGGTGCAGTAGGATGACTCAGAAAACCCTGCAGAGCTTTAGAAATGTTCATTTCTTGGTTTGGAACATGAGTGAAAGACTAGGATGAGGTTTGCTTGTTATTTGGGAGATGTTCTTTGTAAGAGAAGGAGAAAGAGAAAAAAAATTAAAATTTCCAAGTATTTCAATGAGAATTATGTAGTTCTCTTTCCTGCCTCCTCTATATTCCCCCACCAGAAAGAAAAGCAAATATCTATGAAACTTAAAAGCCTGTATTTTGTCATACCTGTAAGAGGGATGCCACCACTTAAACCTATTTTCCATTATTTTAATTCTGCTTTTTAAGCCTCACATGTGCTGATATTTGTTTTTCCTTTTAAAATATTTGTAGTTTATTTCTCTATAGGTTATATGAAACCCACCTTTTTGCTGCTGTAGTATTTTGATGATAGGTGGTTAGCTAGATTTAGCCACCCTTTATTGGGCACTTAAAATTAATCTCTGTAATAGCTCTATTCAGACATTTTATTTTTTAGTTTCATACAAATTCTTTTGAAAGTGGGTATTATTCCCTTTTTGCTAATTGGGATATTAAGATATAAGGAGGCTAGTTAACTCTCCCTGTTTCCTACAGTTAGAGTGGGATAAAACCATGATTGCAACTAGGTATGAGTACCTTTGGAGCCTTTGCATGAGCCACTGAGTATAAAACAATCTCCATTCCTTAGATATATCAGTTCATCCTTCTTCTGTATCCTATTTATAACAGAACAGGTGCTCACTGCTCTCTTTATTGAGGTATTTTTTTCAGAGTAGGAGGAAGGGATGGGAAGTACATTTCCTGGCCACATACCACCTGCCATATTACTTTGTAGATGTTTTCTTATGATCTTCAGAAAAAATCCAAAATGGATAATTTATCCTTATTTTTGTTGGGGGAATGGTTAGTTTCTTGAGGGAATTGTTTAGAAAAGTTGAGTCATTTGCCCAAGTTCAACATGTTCATTTACTTTTCATGCAACAGTAATACATAGCTAGCAATTTATGAAAACCAAGTCATCCAGGGTTACAAAGAAGAATAAGAGATGGCCTTTGTTCTTAAGGGCCTCAAGAACCACTGAAGAAGACAAACACATGAACAGAGAATTATAATTATCAGTAGAAAGATAGGAGTATGTTCAACACTGCATGTGGTCACCAGGAGGTGGGCAGGGAAGGGGGACATCACAAGCCAACCTGAAAAGAATCAAAGAAGGCAGGCTTCTTTTCCACTTGGGCTTTTATCCTTCCAAAACTTAATTTCTTCCCCTCATTGTATCTTGGTGCCTTCCAAATTTAGTTCAGTCTATATACTGAAAGAATCTAGAGGGTTTGTCAGAAACCCAGTTCACACAGAGAATGAGGTTCGGTTTTTAAAACCATTCCATTAACTGTCAGGAACATCATTGTCATTTTAACTGAGTTTCCATTTTCCTTGAGTTCCAAAGCTAGACTGAGTTGGAAGATAAGATGGTTTCTTTAGCAAAAGTTGCAGAGCAAACAAGGAAACAAGTCAAGACCCAGCCGTATGTGAAAACAACCTACTAATTGGAATTCTGACTAAAATATCTCTCCTTCCATTTCTAAGACATTAATTTATTTGGCCAAAGGGGATATGACCTCTAGCATCTTGACTTCTCTCCCCAGATGAGAATCTTATTTAATGTAGACATCCTTCTTGAAGAAGATTTTTCTTTCTCTTTTTAGTGGTTTCGATGTTGGTACTTCTAGGTAACAAACTGTTTTATGACTTTCTAGCCATTGTTTCTCAGATATAATTAAATTCCTCTTAATATGCAAAATTCCAGTAAACACTCTTAGCATTATTATATTATTATATGTCACTTTTTCACTCAGTTTTATGCAAGTTTTACTCTAAAATCCTGCCCAGTTTTTGGATTCTCACTAAAAAACATTAAATTTCCAAATGAGATTTTCTGGCCAATATTTGAAAGATGACTGCTGCTTAAGTTTTCAATGTTTGA
Source organism: Canis lupus dingo (assembly GCF_003254725.2). Lineage (NCBI taxonomy): Eukaryota > Metazoa > Chordata > Mammalia > Carnivora > Canidae > Canis > Canis lupus. The sequence continues at coordinate 33,451,516 of NC_064258.1, read as the reverse complement.
GAGGATATATATGTAATTTTTTAAAGTTACTAGATGTGGCAAACTACTTCATGCCAGATGTGAGCTATCTAGCCTCTGTTGGATTTTGACTTTCTGTCCACTCTAGATCATCTAGTGGCGCATGTTGTATGAGGAGTGGTAAACTCTTGTGGCTTTGGGAGAACTAAGATTTTAAGGGACCCAGAAATAGCATTTAGTTCACATTCATGAAAATATTAACAGCTAATAAAATAACTTAATTGAAGTAAGACCAATTTATTCCAATCTGGGTATTCATCATTTCATCAAATATTTTTTTCAGGGTTTTGGGGTATATATCATCTTTTTATTGAAGGCCTAGTGTCTCAGAGCTTTATTTTCTATTGCAGTTCAATTATTTGGCCAAAACCTGGTCAGAATTTCAGCATAATGAAATATACTTAATTGCTTGTCTGATGGTTTCTTTTTAGCATTGCTTGCTTTTTTCAGTGGCTATCATATGGTATCAACTATAAACTTTCCATAATTTTCAGTTATTTATATGTTAATAATATCAAAACAATTTATTTAAATATTTTTCATAATTTATTGAATTTCCAAAGCAATTAGTTCTTTTCAAATTATTCCTTTTATGAAGTATCTTACAGTTACTTAGAAATTGAGAACATTATGTATTTTAAATTATTGCTAGAGAGTTGTAATATCTGTCATTCATCTGGAAGCTGGTGATTCAAAAATTCTGCTTTTAGTTAATTTTAATTAAAAACACTTCTATTCAAAATATGCTCAATACCCAAAATAATTGCTTAGATTGTATATAGTTATTTTTGCTAAGGGCAAAATAGCTAAGACCATAAATTATGATGGCAGGCACATGGTTTGCTGACAGAACTATATAAAATACTGTTTTCATCTTCATGTCAGCTCTGGTACATTCATCTCTACATTAATTCCTTGGGGGATCTTGTGTAAATTATAGTTTTGAAAACATCCCCCTCATACTGAGCTCTGTCAGCTTACCTTTTCCTTACTGACCATATTATTCCTCTGAAAGAACAGATAGAAATTGAGTTATGTCTTAGCTGCACTTGGGTAAGCAGTGCCAAAATAGTTACAGAGAACCTAAATATTAATAGCCATGAACCATTTTAGTTTAAATTGGATATTTCACAATCTTACACCTGCAGTATTGCAAAGTAGTTATAAAAAGTACACAGAATTCATCTCTATAAATATATACTCATTTTATATCTTTTACAAGCTGTTTCATAGATTCCTGATCCAAAAAGGCCATTAGTACCAATGACATGATTGATAGAATAGGTTATAATGTTTAGCAGCTCATTGGAGATGACATATTTTGCCAGTTTAATTTACACATTCTCTTAATATTTATATTATGCACATATTTCTAAGATTATGGGTTTTGATCTCACCTTAATGCCCCCTTTCTATTGTAAAATATAATTTCTTTTTAGGAAACATTAAATAGTAAAGATGTTTTTAATAAGAATTTTTTAAACGACTGGTCTCCACCAAACACATTCTGAAATTAGAGCTTTATTTTTGCTTACTTCCAGCACATTTCACAGAAAATGGAAGCGTCCAAGAAAACAGGAAGGCATTAATTGATTATTCATTTTCTTCTAACAGTTTTGATATCTCCCAAATGGAAAATAGTCCAGGAGATAGAAAAATACTAGAACAGTTTGGCAATAATGCCTACAACCATATTCTCATGGAAAATTGCATAATAGGCCCAGAACAGTTTAGTCTATTTTTTCATTTTTCTCTAAATATTTGTCATATTATTTGAAGAAGCATATAGGATTCAGTTGTAGTTTCTTTAAGTATTTCATTTTATTTAGACTCTCCAACCAAATAAAATGGAGAAAGAAGGAAGGCATTGTCATCTTGTTTGGTTGTTTTTTTGTCTTTTTTTTTTTCATTCTTTCTACATTATTGTATTGAAATATCAGATCCAAGAGAAGTCAACAGTATGAGATTCTGTATTTTGACAATGTGCCTGAGTTTGTGCATTTTATAACAGTGACAAGTTATTTACGTATTCATAGGAAGTCCTGCTCTGAATAGATTTTAAGGAGGCAGCTCTTAAACTTTGACACATTACAGAAACCCAATTAGTAATATCAAAATATTTCAGAAGATACATGGTTGATTTAGTGTTAATCTGATTTCACACTTTAGTTCACAATGCTATCTGGACACCATTGAACACTATCATAGTACAGGGCATACTGCTACTTACCTCATGGGCAAGAGAGATGAGCGAGATAGTTCTTGCTCTAAATGAACTTATAATTCAGTAGAAGAAACAAGATATATATATGGGCCAATGAAATACAAGATGGCATACCGCAATGTAAGAGACACTAAGTGCCATGGTATAGAGAAGAAAAAATATTAAATGTGATTTGAAATTGAGAACTGCTGGGTATGTATATATAAAAAATAAATGCAGATAAACCTAGACATTCTTTATCTCATGGCCCTACTAGAATGGGGAAAACTATTTGGATTATTAAATACATGTGCTTGTTCTTGAGTTGGGTTAGTTTTAATAAAAGCCTATTTAACAAAATAGTTCAATAATCAAATTGTAGAGATGATGTTGAAATTAAAAGGGAATGTGACATAATGTGATTTTTTTATAATGTATTTTGTTTTGTATTGCTTAGTGAAGATTAGAAGAATTGTGTTGCACTGTTAACAGTCTTTCAAAGTATGTCGATATTTTGAACTACTGTCACTGACTGGAACTACTTTTGTGCTTTAAATTTTAAAAAGTGATGTATGCATATGTTCTAAATAAATAAAAAGTATTTTAGGTTGAATGTTTTAATTCTGAAAGAATATGTTGATAGGTATTTTATAGAAATAAATAATCATTATTAATGAATGCAGGGTATGTTTCATTCAGTAGTTACCAAATCCAAAACACATGGAGTTGTCTGGCATTGCTCTGTTGCCAAAAATTGTGATGTGACTCTGATGTAACCTGGTTTGTTCTGAATGACTCCAAATAGTTCTGCAGACTTGCTCAGAGCCCATCTGGCTCCTGAGAAGCCTTCTGTCACCATGGCTATGATCCCAGGCTCTGGCGACAGACTGCCTGAGTTCAAATCCAGGCTCCTCTACACACTGTCTTGATGACCTTGGGCAAGTTGTATTGCCTGTTTCTCATCTGTAAAATGCTGAATATCATATTGCATATGTCATAGGGTTACGATGAAGATATTCTAGATTCTAGATAATACATGTAAAAATGAGCTGGTACAGTGTTTGATAAGTAATAAGGACTCCATTATTGACTGTTTAAAAATCAAATATATATAGATATAGATAGGCATAAAAATCAGGTACCTGAAAGCTTTTTCCCCCCCACAATGTTGCAAAAGCTTTTCTCAGGTTTTTTATATGTTATAAGAGTATATGACATCTTGGTCATGCTAAACTTATAGGATAATTTTTAAAGTAATTATTGGGAAATCAAACTATGTGGGATTTTCTGGTATGAAATTATATAATAGCCTTCACTGAGGCATATGGTGATGATTCCTAATTACCCATTACTAAATACTGCTTTTTTATTATGTGTAAAGTACATGAATTCTAAAAATATGGAGGCATAACTAATTTAAGCACAAATCTCATCATTTCCTGAAAGTCACCACAATATAATGCCTAACAAACCAAATTTGCTCAGCTTATAATGTCTGTCACCCAGAGTGATGTGTATGGTCAGCTGTGTTCTCCACTGTTTGCCTCAGTGATTGGTGCCAGTTTATTGAAGTGCTCCAGCTGTCTCTTAAACCCATCCTGTAGGATCCCAAGGAGGTTCCTTTCATGATCACACAGGGGATGTGACAAAAATCTTAGGCAATAGAAATTGCTTGCATATATCTATTTTCATACACTAAAACAGGTCTTGGTGATTTTAATTTAGGCAACGGGAAGAGCATGCTAGATAGACCCTTGACATCATAAATAGTCCGTCCTTCTGACCTCTGCATGGATCAGCAGACTGTGATCTCTACAGAATATAGGATTAATTGCACCAAGAAAGAACATCTCTAAAATCTAAAATGTAGGCTTGGTCATTAGTTCATTTTGCATGCTGTGAAAGCTATATTTGGCATCATTAACAGCTGCTTGCATGAAGTGTTCAGCACTAAAATATGATTGGTGAACACTCAGAATTTTATTTTGTGGTATTGCCTGCAATTATAGAGATGTTGATAGATCAATTTCCATCTCATCTAAATCCTAAACTAAGAAATAAAATGGTCTATAATATGCATGTCCCTTCTATTTGAGACTTTGCTAATTTTCTTGTTTTTTAATTTTTTTTATTCTATGAGGGCAAAGAAATCTTATAGTTGATGTTTCCCTGAATACACATCATGATCACTTACCATCTCCTAAGTGATTCAAGCAGAAATCTTGTTTTTAGAATACTTCCACTAAAACACAGGCCCCAGACGTTCAGTGCTGATTAGAAAAAAAACATTCTAATGATCTCTTGACAGCATCTAACTAACTCAAGGGCAGGTAAACCTGGCAGAATGGGAATAGGAAGCTTGTTTCCAAAACGTTAACTTAGAATTATTTTGTTATTGCTTTGGTTGTTCATATGATGGTCATTCTGGTCAAAACACAGAGGCAATGGAAAGAGCTATGACAGCCATCAGAAAGTGTGAGTGGATCCAGTATGGTATATGAGTAAGTTAACAGCCGTTGATATGCTAAATGAAAAATAGCCAACCCTCAAAAAAAAAAAAAAAAAAAAGGAAAGAAAAAAAATCTGGCTTGTATCATTTGCCATGGTATAAATACTCTCACCATGACTGTTTTCATGCTACCAACATGATGTCACTGAGTTTGTAGTTAGAAAAAGATGTACATATAGAACAGTCTTATTTGATTTTTTGCTCAGTGGGTTTTATGGTTAAATAGTTTTTATTTACCTCTCTCTCACCATGGGACTAGATGGTATGATGCAATATATGCCATAAAGTCATTGATATGTATAATTGTTAGAATAAAAGTTAAAACCTCTGGACTTTATGATGTGTGCCTTTGAGCACTATCTGGAAACAATAAGCCAGAAAAACAGAGAGGAAAGAGGTGGTGGGTGGGTTGTACTGTTAGTTAGCTAACTGGAGTAGGCAGGAGTAAAGAGATGACATTCTAGTTCAGGATGTTAATAATTATCTAGAAGATTTTAGACAGTTCACTTCACTCCAGTTCAACATCCATCACACCAGTTGATGGATGCTAAGTGCCAGGTATTGGAAGTACCTGCTAAGTGCCAGGTATTGGAAGATAAGGAAGTAATGAGCACCGGGTGATGTATGGAAGTGTTGAATCGCTCTATTTTACCCCTGAAACTGACATAACACTGTGTGTTAACTACCTGGAATTAAAATAAAAACTTTTTTTAAAAAAAGGCAAACAGGTAGATATTCTGTTGCAAAAGAACTTGTAGCTTAATGGCAAAGAGAAAAACAGGTACTAATAACAGAGTGAGACAAAGGCTTGCATAGAGTTGAGGAAACGTAGAGGAGGGAAATGAACCTGATCTTGCAGAGTCCTGGAAAATTTCTGAGAAGATGTGATTGTGTGCTGAATGTGAGAGACTATGTAGAAAGTAGACTGTATTTCCTAAGATCTGCCTTTTATTCCCATAATTTATTCTTTCCATAATTGGAATCCTGTTATGTCACACTCCTCTTCACCCATTTTGCTTATCCTTCCATCCTCTTTCCCCCTGGCAACAACAAGGGATTTCTCTGTATTTACAGATCTGATTCTACTTCGTTTGTTTTTTAGATTCTTTGTATAATAAATCATATGGTATCTGTCTTTCTCAGTCTAACTTATTTCACTTAGCATAATATCCTCTAGGTCCATCCATGTTGTCACAGATGGCAAGATTTCATCCTTTTTATGATTGTGTAATATTCCATTGTTTACCACATCTTCTTTATTTGTTTATCAGTGAACACTTATATTGTTTCCTTATCTTAGCTACTATAAATAATGCTGAAAATATGTTAGTTTTAATTTGGGGTTTTGATTTGTCTGAATTTATTGACAATTTGACAATTTATTTCTTGTATTATCTTTTTGACACCAGTGGGATCTCTGTTTACGTCCCTTTTGTTTATACCCTTGATATTGACCATTTGTGCTATGATTTATTTTTCTTAATCAGGCTTATGAGAGGCTTATTAATTATAACAGTCTTTTCCAAGAATTAATTGCTGGCTTTATTTTCTGTTTTATTGATTTATGCTCTGTTCTTTATTTTGTCTCTTTTTTACTTTTTTGAGTTTGATTTTTCATTCTTTTTCAAACTTTTTAAGTTAGAAGTTTAGATTATTGCTCTTCAGTTTTCCTCCTTTTCTAATGTAGGCATATTATAAATATATTGTATGCATATATATTTATGTAAGTATATATTTACAGACACTATATTTTCTTTGTCCATTCATCTATCGATGGACACTCAAGTTGCTTCCATATCTTGGCTATTGTAAATAATGCCACAGTAAACATAGAGATTCATGTATCTTTCCAAATTAGTTCTTTGGGTTAATACTAGTAGTTGAATTACTAGATCATATGGTGTTTCTTTTTTTTAAGATTTTATATATTTATTCATGAGAGACACACACACAGAGAGAGAGAGAGAGGCAGAGACCTAGGCAGAGGGAGAAGCAGGCTCCATGCAGGAAGCCCAGTGTGGGACTCCATCCCGGGACTCTGGGATCATGCCCTGAGCTGAAGGCAGATGCTCAACCACTGAGTCACCAGGCATCCTGATCATATGGTGTTTCTATTTTTAATTTTTTGAGGAATATTCCTACTGTTTTCCACATTGGTTGTACCAATTTACATTTCCATCCACACATGAGGATTCCCTTTTCTACATCCTCATCAACATTTGTCTTTTTGATACTAGTCATACTGATTTGGTGTGAGATGGTATCTATCGTATTGTGGTTTTGATTTGCACTTTTCTGATGATTAGTGATCTTTTGATATGTCTGTTGGTATCTGTATGTCATCTTTGTAAAAATGTCCAAGTCCTCTGCCCATGTTTTAATTGGGTTGCTTGGTTTCTTTTGGTATTGAATTGTATCAATTCTTTAAATATTTTGGATATTAATTCCATATCAAATATTCATTTGCAAATATCTTCTTCCATTCACTAGGTTGCCTTTTTGTTTTGTTGATAGTTTCCTTTGTTGTGCAGAAGTTTTTATTTTAGTGTAGTTCCAATAGCTCAATATTGCTTTTTTTCATTTGCCTGGGAAGACATGTTCTAAATATATGGCTAGGCTGATATATAAGAGATTACTGTTCTTGTTTTCTTTTAGTTTTGGTTTCAGGTCTCATATTTAGATGTTTAATCCATTTTGAGTTTATTTTTGTGTATGATGTAAAAAAGCAGTCCAGTTCTAATTTTTTTGCATATAGCTATCCACTTTTCCCAATACCATTTATTGAGAAGATATCTCAATAATAAAGTCTTTTCCCCATTGTATATTTGCCTCTTCTGTCATAGATCAATTGACCATATAAGCATGGATTTCTTTCTGGGCTCTCTATTCTGTTCCATTGTTCAAAGAATCTATTTTTGTGCCACTACCATACTGTTTTTATTACTACAGCTTTGTAGTATATCTTGAAATTTAGGCTTGTGATACTTCCGGCTTTTTTATTCTTTTCCAAAATAGCTATAGATGTAGAAAAAGCACTTGACAAAATACATCTGTTCATAATGAAAATTCTCAACAAAGTGGGCTTAGAGGGAACATACCTCAACATAATAAAAACCATATATTGCAAACCCACAGCAAACATCATGCTTAGTGGTGAAAAACTGAAAGTCTTTCCTCTAAGATCAGGAGCAAAGCAAGAATGTTTACTCTGAGCATTCTTATTCAGTATAGTATTGGAAGTCCTAGCTGTGGCAGTCAGACAAGAAGAGAAAATAAAAGGCATCTTGACTGGTAAAGAAGAAGTGAAACTGTTACTATTTGCAGATGACATGATACTATATAAAGAAAACCCTAAAAAGTTTACAAAAAACCAATAAATGAATTTGGTACAGTTGCAGGATACAAAATTAATATACAGAAATCTGTGGCATTCCTAAACACTAATAATGAAGTAGCAAAAAATTTAGGAAAAAAATCCCTATTTACAATTACACCAAAAAGAATAAAATATCTACAAATAAATTTAATTGAAGAAGTGAAAGCTCTGTACTCTGAAAACTACAAGACACATGGACACAAACAAATGGAAAGACATTCTGTGCTCATGGGCTGGAACAATTAATATTGTTAAAATGCTCATATTACCCCAAACAATCTACAGATTCATACAATCCCTATGATAATGCCAATAGCATTTTGCACAGCACTAGAGCAAATAATTCTAAAATTTGTATGGAACCACAAAAGTCATTAACAATTATTTATTTTATTTTATTTTATTTTATTTTATTTTATTTTATTTTATTTTTTTTAATTTATTTTTTATTGGTGTTCAATTTACTAACATACAGAATAACCCCCAGTATCCATCACCCATTCACTCCCACGCCCACCCTCCTCCCCTTCTAGCACCCCTAGTTCGTTTCCCAGAGTTAGCAGTCTTTACGTTCTGTTATTTATTTTAACATTTATATATAATTGCTATATTTAAGCCACCTGATAGGTTCATTTCTACTGTCTTTTCTGGTTTTCAGAGATTTGCTCTTGTCTGTTGTGTATTTGGTAATTTTGGATTGGGTATCATACATTGTGCATAAAAATATTTTTATGGCTGTGGATGGTGACAAATTTTACCAGGAAGGATTGTCTTTTCTTCTGGAAGGTACTGAAATAGGGATAGATCAGCTTGTTCCAAAAAGGAACTGAAATGATTCAAGGTTACATTTTAGTCTAAATGAGAGCTTGCTCTTTTTGATTTCCCCTTTCTTTTAGGATATAGCCCTTCAGAGTCTTGACTCAAAGACTAGGTGTTATCTTTATGGGTCCCAAACTCCCAATTTTTGTCTTCCACTCCATGAAACTGATGAAAGCTCTGAGCCACAGTTTTCTACTCAGGCTCCCTGCCATATACTGCTTATGAATAAACAGTTGTCTCAAGTGAAATGCATTTCCCTTCTTTCCAGATCTTGATCCCTCGGATTCTTGCTGCCTTAGTTATTCTCCAATGTCTTCAAACAACCTTTTCCCTCCTCCAGCACTTATAGTTTTTGTTAGAAATATTAATATGATACAAGCTACTCTGTTATAACTGAAATTAGAAATACTCTCATTGGGCAGCCCGGGTGGCTTAGCGGTTTAGCGCCGCCTTCAGCCCAGGGCGTGATCCTGGAGACCCGGGATCCAGTCCCATATCGGGCTCCCTGCGTGGAGCCCGCTACTCCCTCTGCCTGTGTCTCTGCCTCTCTCTATTTCTCTTTGTGTGTGTGTGTGTGTGTCTCCCATGAATAAATAAATAAAATCTTAAAAAAAGAAAGAAAGAAATACTGTCATTGAAAGATTTTAAGCCTTGGAATGGTATGATTTGCATGTGAGAATGGTTTTCCTGGCCATCAGTCACCCCATCTTTTCAATGAAAGATTTTGACAAAAACTGTTCTCTAAGGTCCTTCTCAACCCCAATATTTTGCAAATCTTGAGAGTAGTTTTAGTATGTCATACCATTATTTCAAGCTGTAGAAAGCCCTAAGGCTTTTAGTATTAGTTATTTAAAGTTAGAAAAGAGTAGGCTCTAAAAATGGCCATTAAGACTTTTGTCTTTGGTGTTTTCTTGTGTGGCTTCTTTTTATACTTGTAGCTTCCAGGTGCATCCTTTTGTTTCTGAGTCCTAGAAATCTGGGCATCTAGACTATTTTTCAGTAGCCTGACCACTCTTTCTCTGTGTATTGATGTGCTATTCCACACCATCTTCTGAAGTGTTTTTCCTATATCTCAGCTTTGTTAGTTCAAACCCCATGTTTAGCATAGAGCTTACTTTAAAAAAAAAAAAAAAGAAAGAAAGAAAAGAAAAGAAAAAACAAAAACAAAACAACAACAAAAAACAAATATTTTTACTCTAGAATTAGGTTTCACCTCACTTTTCGTCTTTTACCAACACACATTTTAAAAACTCCTATTCCGGGGATCCCTGGGTGGTGCAACGGTTTAGCGCCTGCCTTTGGCCCAGGGCGCGATCCTGGAGACCTGGGATCAAATCCCACATTGGGCTCCCGGTGCATGGAGCCTGCTTCTCCCTCTGCCTATGTCTCTGCCTCTCTCTCTCTCTCTCTCTCTCTCTCTCTCTCTGTGTGATTATCATAAATAAAAATAATTTAAAAAAGGATTGTTTAAAAAAATAAAAAAATAAAAAATAAAAACTCCTATTCCCTCAGTATGACTGTTTTACTAAGCAAATAAACTAAATAATAGAAGGTCCTATTTAATATACATTCCCATAGCAAAGAGTGTGCACTTTACAGACTTAGGGATATTTGGTTGTGTGACAAAAAGCAGAATAGGATTTCAGATTTTACTGAAGAGGAATATTTGTGTAAGAAGCTGTTCTTGGTATTTGTTAAATTCCACTTCAAAATTTTATTGACTATTCTACAGACATTTAAACTTGGTTCTGGGTGTGAGATGAAGTAAAAGGATGTTGCTGTAAAGAACTTAGGTCCTTAGGAAATAAAGCAAAATTTATTTTCTCTCTCAATTAAAATAGAACTATGATTTTTTTCTTACAATGATGGCCTTCCTTTTGAAAAGTTTTTAACAGCCAATTATAATACAATATTATACAGAAATAAAAAATAGAATAAGAAAAAAAAAAACCTAGCTGCATTTCTCTCTTTTAATAACCATGGTTAACTTTTGAAATTTTCACTTTTTATATACTTTTCTACCTGGTTGAGATTATTCATTGTTTGAATATTGCCTTAAAATTTCTACTTAATTTATATGCATGTTTTTCATATTACTATAACTCTTGGTAAGCATTATTTTATGTGTATGTATAACATTTTGTAATGGTACCTGTTATTTCTAAGGTGGATATTTATTTAATTGTTTCCTTATTGTTGGACTTATTTTCTATCATAAATAACATTCCTTGCAGAAAATATTTTTTAAGACATGGCTATAAATTGCAAGACTAAGACATTTAACTTCCTGTTATCCTATCACTACTCTTGATAGTGCACCTAAATTTTTCTTTACTATATTTTATTCCCTCTTCCTTATTTCCAAAACCTGAATATATATATGTCTTATATACATATATCATTCCTTCAGCACTCCTACCTGTTGATCTTCTCATTTTTATTTATAGGCTTGTCAGCTATGGAAGATAGTCATCTTACACAACCCACATCTCTCTTTTGACCTGATCATAAATATTTCACTTACATCTTCCCTGCAAAACATCTTTCTAGGATCTACTCTTTTGTTCTCTATAGTCGATAGACCTTCAACATGCTGTAGCTGACTAGAACTGATTGTCTTCCAGGTTCATTAGGACAGATGTGTAGGCTGGAAAATTAATTAGTGAGTTCAAGGTGGGAATCCTGGTTGGTGTAGGGCCTGTGAACAGGATTCTTTTGAGTTTGATTGGTGACACAAGGGTCCTAATATCAAAATCTAAAATGTACCACTACTACTGAATATGCAAGTAGTAGCTTTAGTCAACTGGCTAATTTTTAGCTAGTTCAAGAGTTAAAAGACAAAGATACACTTCTTTAATATGCTGGTTACACAAGCTTAAAAGATCATTTGATGACTAGTGTTAATGAAATTTCTTTTGGTTTTAAGCAGTGAGTTTATTAAGGTCTAGAAACCCCAGCAAGTGGTACTGTTTCCAGTACTTACTAGATAATTTTTCATTGACTAGCATTCCATGTGCAATACAATCATACAGCAAAATATTTCAGAGTGATTTTAAATGTTCATTGCTTTCTCCTTTGTTTACCTTGATTAACCACCTTTGGTGATTTTGTGATTGCTGCTTTCTAAACAACTTTATTGAGGAGCGACAAATACATATTCTAAACACTTTAGACCGACTCTGGGATCAGTAGATATTAGTTAAGTGGATATAGTTATTTTGATGTTTTGAGGCAGAACAACTGAGAAACTAGTATCTGTTTGGAACCAACATATTTTATGACCTTTTATAATTCCCACAATTTTCTGAAATTTATGTTTTCTTCAGTGTATAGCAATAATAGCCTAAAGCCATCACTGGCTTTTTTCAAGGCATTTTGCTGGCTAATTGTATAAAATTTGAACCACAATAGATATGAATGAAGACTCGTTTGTGGTAATTGCTCTTTTCCAAATATTCCTTTGCTTTGAATGCCATATCTTAATATTAAATTGTTTCTCCAGATGTTATGGGTTCATATTTCCTTCTGGCAAATTTGTTTGTTCCTGCCTATGTTTCTCGGGATTTGTATTATTTCTCTGTCTTAGGTAAGGTTTTTATAAATGCTATATGTTTTAGAGTTTGGATTCCATTCACATAGAGGATATTTCCAACGTACTTTTGCTCATCCACTTCCTCTCTTGAGAATGGGGAAAAACAGTTAGCTCTCTCTCCCATTCTCTGATAGGGTGAGGGCTACTATGTATGTTTTTTCCCCTCCTGCTATATTGAGCATGCTGACCCCCTCACCTAAACCTTAGGTCAAAGGGAAAAGCAGTGATTGTTTTTAATTGGATGATTGCTGCCATATGCTTCTCTTTTGGTGGGATCCAAAGAAAGAATGGCCCATCCAAAAGAAAAATAGGACTGAAAAAAGGCCTGTGGAGCATGTCATGAAGGTCCAGGCTTTGACCTTTGATGATAGGCATTCCATGATGTGAATTTTAGCTCTTTCACCTACTATCAGTGTAATCTTAAGTAAGCCATTTAATTCACCAGGGCCTCAGGTTTCTAACCTGTGAAATTATTTTGATCATTATTTTTATGATGGATAAGAGTGAGTAGTTTATTACTTTGTTGTAAAAATCACTTGTGATAATTGTCCTAAAGTGCTTGGAATGGTGCCTGGCACATAATATGCACATAATGAATATTAGCTGAAAAAAAAAATTAACCAGCTAAAATACCCCAAGAGTGAAAGAACAAATGCTCTGCTTCAATTTATAAAGGATTAAACCTCTTGTAAGTCCAGGATTCTTAATGACTTACCTCAGAAATTTGCTCTGGAGAAATGGGCTCTGTCCGTAATACAGAATTATGGGGATGTTCTATCATTGGTGTCTGAGGGCAGCCTTACTTAGAGTCCTGTCACCTGCTCAGTTGTTCTTGTGAAACCTTAGGTTCTCACTGTAACTGCTTGTCACATTTAATGATATGTACCATAAACCTTTATCATCAAGGGGTATTGCTCTAAGAGCAAGCCCAGAAAATGAGGGGAGGGGGGAAGGTTGCCTGAGCTCAGGGAGGGCTTCAGCAATCCATTCACCAAAGGAGATGTAGCATTTATAGCTGCAGCTGAATGGGTCATGGAGCTAAATAGACAACTGAAAAAGAAGAGTTGCATCCTCCCATCCCCTTTTACCTTCTTGCCTTCTTTAGGGACAGTCTTTTGGAAACTAATTTTATCTATTCATTAAAGCTTAGCAATCATGACAGGTGTCACAAATCACAGGTAAAATGTGATTTGTAAATAATATTGGCATATTTCACTGTGAGCAGTCCTTGATCTTGGCTTCTTTCAGTATGTATCATTTAACACATTTTACTTGTGGAGAGACTGGGAAGTACAAATTTCAGGCAAGTATCTGAGGCATTTTATAGATTTTTAGAGCCAGCTACCTGACAGTGTTGTCAAAGGAGAAGCAACACTTTTGGATGATTCGGGTACAGAACCAAGCCAAGTAGTTGGTTAAATTATTCTTGTGGTCTTCCTTTGAGATCACCTTATTCTGCAATCCTAAGAGAGTTGAAATATTTCTATTTTGATGTATTTCTCTGAAGATTGCTTTAAAAAATCTTCAGGAGTGACATTTATTAGTCTTGTATTTTCTCTGGTCTTAACTTGAAAAGTTTTGCTCACCAAATGTAAGTACTTTGAGAGAATATCTTCTACAGAAATGTTGCATTTTGCTCCATTAAAATCCTCATTTTTCACATTAAAGTGTATGCTCAGATAAAACAAACCTCATGGAGAATACATGATCTTAGGATCACACTATCTCATTGCCAGGCTGAGATTTGCATTTATCTGAAAATCTGAGTGCTTGAATCTTCTTAGCTTTGAAGTTGCTTTGGTTGCTCCAGAGGGAGTGTGTATGTGTGTGTATGTGTAACTCTGAATTACTTGTTTAAATGTTCTACTTCCATAACTGTAAGCTTTAGAAAGCAGCTGCCTTTTATGCAAAATACATTTTCACATGTAACCTTGCTTTTTGAAATTGTTTTCTTTTTGTTTCTATTCAAATTTTACAAATCATATTGTGGTTTGAAAAGTGGTTTTGGTTTTATATATAATTTTAGATTTTGAAATCATGATTTTAGCTAATAAGCAGTGATTTATTAACAAATAAAAAAGCTTTATTTTCCAGGACCATTCAATGATTATTTTGTTTATGACAATCCCCTTTTCTTTGTTAAGGGATAATATTTAACAATTTGATAGATCTCACAGTAGTGCTTCATGTATGTTAACTAATTTGATCCTGATGATAAGCCTGTGGGGTATTATAATCCTCATTTAAGAGATGAAGAAACTGAGATAATACAAATTGTCTAAGATCAGGAAGGTAGAAAGTGTAGGAACTAAGATTCAAAACAATATAGTTCTAGTCTCTGTGTTCTTAAATACTAGAATAAGACTGATTTATAACTGATAAAATTGATCTAAACAATAATATTGGTTTTAAAGATTTTTTTTAAATTTTTTTATGATAGTCATAGAGAGAGAGAGAGAGAGAGGCAGAGACACAGGCAGAGGGAGAAGCAGGCTCCATGCACCGGGAGCCCGACGTGGGATTCAATCCCGGGTCTCCAGGATCGCGCCCTGGGCCAAAGGCAGGCGCCAAACCACTGTGCCACCCAGGGATCCCTAATATTGGTTTTATATTCCACTTACGTATAGTTTTTATTATGTGTCATTAACAGCTGTTGCTATGTAAAATATATTTCGAGTTAACAGAAATCTTGTGTATTTCCAATTTTTGTCATTTAACACCAGGTCAGAATCTGACTGCCTCAACGTGCCTGTAACAGGAAGAATGCAGTCGTGAGCTGAGTATATGCAGCTAAGTCTGGTTACAGCTAGAATACCTGTCGTGTGTATTTCATAAAATATCAAGGAGGTCACAACAAGAGTTACAGTTGCCACAGCGAAACTTTCACACATACACATACTTTTATACATATATATGTGGATGTCTCTGTGTGTATAAATACCATCTAATAAGCTGAGAATTAATATTTTAGTCTGGAACATGAGAATTTTAACCTTTTTTTTGTATATATATTAAGTTGCAAAGTTACGATGTGTTCCCTGTCTTCATGTGGCTTAACTTTGTTTTTGAGCAAGGGACTTGATTATTACAAATACTTATAGTTTAGGGAGAAGGAGAGAAAGAGAGAGAGAGAGAGAGATCTTTACTAGCTACTATTCAAATTTTACTGTGATAGAATTTGTCGTTTCTAGACCCCCAAATAGTTGATTATTATCCAAGGAAAAGGTACCCACATTTCACCTCTGAATGAATTATGCATATTCTGGCTGGTAGCTACTATTTAAGGAACTTTTTATATGTGAGAGTATATGAACTACTCTCTTTCTCTCTTATCTAGTTGTCATCTATTATCTATCTTTTTTTTTTCAGTTCTTATATTTAAACTTCGTGATGGCAGGGGTTTTATTAGTTTTGTTCACTGATGTACTAAGCATTTAAAATGGCTCCTAGTGCATGTTGGCACTCAGATTATGGTTTCAGGATTGAATCAAAATATCTTTTATAAGGTAGTTCTCATTATCTTCAATTTGACAAAATAGAAAACTGGGGCTCAGAGAACATGGCTAATTGACCCCGTGTCAACTGTTAAGTGATAGAAGCAAGAGTAGAGCCTCTCTTACTGGGTCCAAGGTCCATACTCATCATATGTGATGCTGTCTCTAAGGAGTCTCTTAGCACATTTTCTGGGGTCCTTCAGGCCACAGGTATTCCTGGTCTCTTCCTGAGTATAAAGTCCTGACTGAATTCAAAGTTCTGGGTGTTTTTTTCTCTTATGTCAAACAGTTGTGTGAGGATCCATGAGAGCCTGGACTGTTGCATTACAGCATACTTCATAAGACATTTTACTTAGTTCTTCGAAGACTTCCGTCTGCTCTTTAGATTGGGAGGAGAATATGACCTAGCCATAGAAAGAGGAAGATGATAACATAGAGGAAGGACACAGAGTAAATAGCAATAAACAAAGAAATGGTAAAGTGGTTGGAGAAATGGGCTGTAGAAGATTGAAAGGCAGTGGTCAGGGGTCACAAAGTAAGTAGGAGAAACTAATAAACACAGGAAATGTGTGAGAGTTTTCATTTCTTATAGGTGAAATTTAATTTATGGTAGAATATTTTCCTTTATAGGGAAAAAGCAAAGACAAAGAGGCTTTTTAAGTATTATTTTGTTATTTATATTAAAGTATCCAGTATATAGTAGTACACAATAATGTTTATTGACTTAAACTAAATAAACAACGTGTTCTAAAAACTTTAGAAAAAAATAAAACTCTTTACTGGACTAAAACTTCAAAAATAGCCATACCTATTTTGGAGTTTTTTTATTTTGAAATATGTTATGACTTCATAGTTGAGAGTCTTCTTAGATATTGGTCTATAGCCAAGTTTAAGCTTTCAACTTTAGTTCCCTTTTTCAAGTGCCATGATTTTTAGTAAGCTTTGAGTATTTATTGTCTTTTCAATTAACTTAGAATATTTGCATTTAAACCTCCATTGTCTTGATTTAGGAAGAGCTAAGCAACACATCCCAAAAGGCAACTAGATTTGAGCAACCATGTAATACATTTGTGATTTACATAAGTGTGTTCCACCTCAGAAAAGTTATCTAAATGAAAAAACTCACTCTTTTTATTTTAATGCCCTAAAGGATAACCCAGATAAATGAGAACTGGATTTGAAGGCTAAGTAATCATGCATTTTCAGATGAGAACAGCCATTGTTGCTAGTTTTGAGTGTTCATCATGTGGAGAGTGCCGTTTTAGGCACTTTAATAAGACATTAATTCTTTTTCAGGCTGTCAGATAAATACAAATAAGCATGTAAAGCTAGATGACTAAGCTCATGAACTGAAATGGGTGTAAATGGACCTCAATGTGGATATCTGAATTATAATGAGAGTTATCATAAGAACTTTAATCTTGCACAAATATCCTTATCAACACGAAAGTATAATCAGCAAAATTTACCTTTTATGTTAAAGATTGTACAGATGTCATACTCAGGACAAATTGAAGAATCATATTTTAAACAATTTTTAAAGGGCTGCCTGGGTGGCTCAGTCACTAAGCATCTGCCTTTAGCTCAGGTCATGATCCCAGGGTCTTGGGATGGAGCCCTTTTCAGGCTCCCTGCTCAACAAGGAGTCTCCCTCTCCTTCTGGCCCTCCCCCATTGCTTGTGCTCTCTCTCTCTCTCAAATAAAATCTTAAAGGAAACAATTTTAAAAATAAAAAATCAGAACATTTTGGTTTCAAATCATTTTTCATTGACATCATAGAAAGGATCATACATGAACTTCCACAAGCTTCTACAACTGCATCCCACACTGTACATTCCCTATCTAGTACTCTGTGTTCCTATGTAGGTCAACCTCTTTCCTTGTCACTGGTTCTCACTACATCTTATCCACTCACTTTTTTCTGCTGGAAGAAGAAAGAGAAAATGGGCCCAAACAGATATGCAAATGCTAGAAACTTTGCTCTGTTGGTTGGATTAAATAGAATTGAAATGGGTTAGCTACAGAACATGTAATGGAAGGGGTGGAATTTTTAATAGCATTTAAAGGAAAAGAAAAAAAGTATTTTCACATTGCAGAATCCATAAAAGGCATTTGAGATGTTAGGGATGACATGTGAAAATCCAGAGGTTAAAAAATGGTAAGAAATATTGGACCACAAATATGTTTATCTAAATTGAAAAAAAATGAAACATTTATTTGGTGAGGAAGCAAGAGAAGTAAAATTATTTTGTAAGGAAATAAGTCAATGAGATGGTGGTAAGATGAACACATGTTATCTAGTTCACCCTTTTCATTGTATGTGTAAACAGAATCAAGCAGTTTATTCAGGGAACTGGATTCCACTAAAATGTGTGAACATTTTTCTGGCTGAATATGAAATGAAGGGATGTACAGTTGGATTAGAATCTTCATGAGAAGACAAGGAAAGACAAGAGCTTTTCCAATTGCCTATTGCCCCAAGTTCATATAGTATTCTTACCTTACTATCCTCACAATTCAGTTTCAACTCCCTCACATTCTCCAAGGAGGCTGTTTTTTACCAGTATGCAGTCTAAGATACACTCATGCCTTTTTATCAAAATGATAGACATTTTTCACTTCTAACTCCACGGGCTTTCTCCAACTATTCTTATTAGCATTGATTTCTTTTTTCCTTTACCTTATTTGGCACATGCGATTACATTGCATGGAGTAACATTTACTTTTTTGTCTTTTTTCTTTCATGCATGTTAATTTTATATCTCTAGCCCCATCAGAAGGTCTCACAAAGAATAATCATGAATATAGAACTCAAGGTTTAGATTGATCTTACGCAGCCCTTTTATTTTACAAAGAAGGGAACTTTGTAAAATGGAGATACAGCAATACTGAGTGCATACTATTTGTCAGACACTTGTTAACATTTTAATATGTATCACTTAATCATCCTAAGGTTTATATACAATATACTATTATTGTCACCCCCCTTACAAATAAGACTGGTAGGCAGAAAAAAAAAAAGGACTTCCCAAGAACACACAGCTAGTGAGAGACAGTGCTGGGATTTTCTTCTGACCTTCTGGCTCCAGATTTTAACTTCCCAGGTCATTGACAGGTAGAACAAAGAACCCACAAGTCTCTCCATTTCAGGGCTCTTGATTACCTTAAATACTTTGCACCAGTGTACTTGCTACACAAGTGCTATAGACTGAATGTGCCCCCACAGATTCATATGTTAAAGCTCTATCTCCTCAATCTGATGGAATTCAGAGATGGAGCTTCTGGGAGGTAATTAGAATTAAATGAGGTCATGAGCTTCACAGCTATCTTCTTGCTATGTTCTCACATAGCAGAAAGGGCAAAAGTGCTCACTGTGTCTCTTATTTTTTTCGGCTTTATCGAGATATAACTGACATATAACATTGCATAAATTTAAGCTGCAATGTGTCATATACCGTGAAATGACTACCACTGTACACTGCAACTTAATTACCACTGTAGCATTAATTAATACCTCCATTATGTTATATAATTACCATTTCCTTTTTGTGGTGAGACCACTTAAGATTTACCCTCTTAGCAATTTTTAAGTATGTAATACAGCATTATTAGCTATAATCACTATGCTATACATTTGATCTGCAGAACTTATTCATCTTGAAACACAAAGTTTGTGTCATTTGACAAACATATCCTCATGTCCCAAATTTCTCATTGTTGCCCTAGCAATGAACATTCTACTCCGTTTATATTTGTGTGTGTGTGTGTGTGTGTGTGTGTGTGTCTTTATCCATTCCTCTGTTGAAAGAGACAGGTTGTTTCCATATCTTGGTTTTGTGAATAATGCTACTATGATTGTGGGAGTGCAGGTAACTCTTTATGATCCTGTTTTCATTTTTTTTTGGATATATATCCAGAGGTGGAATTGTTGGGATGCCTGCGTGGCTCAGCAGTCGGGCAGTTGCCTTCAGCTCAGGTTTTGATCCCAGGATCCGGGATTGAGTCCCCCATCGGGCTCCTGTGAAGAGTGTGCTTCTCCCTCTGCCTGTGTGTCTGCCTCTCTCTCTCTCAGTGTCTCTCATGAATAAATAAATACATCTTAAAAAAGAGGTGGAATTGTTGGATCTTATGGTAGTTTTAGTTTTAATTTTTTGAGGAATCTCCACACTGCATCAGTTTACATTCCCACCAACCGTGTGCAAGTGTTCCCTTTTCTGTACAGCTTCGCCAACACTTGTTACGTATTATCTTTTAGATGATAGCCATGACAACAGGTGTGAAATGATAGCTCACTGTTTTGATTTGCATTTTCCTGATGACTAGTGATATTGAGCACCTTTTTCATGCACCTGTTGGCCATTTGTCTATCTTCTTTGGAAAAATATCTATTCAGTTCCCCTGTTAATTTTTTAATTGCATAGTTTGATCTTTTGCTGTTGAGTTGTATGAGTTCTTTATGTATTTTGGATATTAACTCCTTATCAGGTGATTTGAATATTTTCTACCATTACGTAAGCTGACTTTTTGTTTTGATGATTGTTTCTTTTACTATATAGAAGCCTTTTCATTTGTTGCAGCCCTATTTCTTAATTTTTACTTTTGTTGCTTGTGTTTTTGGTGTTATATTATTTTTAAAAATTGCCAAGAATAATATCAGGGAGATTTTCCTTGATGTTCTCTCCTGAGAGCTCATGATCTTAGGTCTGTACTTAAGTCTTTAATTCATTTCAAGTTAATTTTTGCGAGTGGTGTGTAGTTATGTAGCTAACTTTTATTCTTTCCATTGAGAAACAGATGTGTATAATGTTTAGTTGAATGTTTCACATTCATTTGGGGTCACAAAATGATTTGGCATCAAAACAAGTAGATTTTATGATATGTCAAGTAGAGAGGTAACTTATCAAAACCTCTCTATTGCTCAGTTCTCTTCCAATATACTCCTTATCTTGAATTCTTTGGAAGTAGTATGCATTATAATTTATCAGAAATAATTTAGATGTATTCCTGTCTAGAGACATAGAGATGGATTTGATAAAATTCTCTGAGGTCCTTTTTGCCTTAGAGTAAATGCTCTTTATCATTCTGAGCTTCTTACTCTGAGTAATAGTTGAACTTGATCCTGTGGATTCCCCTGAACAATTAATGATGCTGTTTTCATAGTTGATGTACTTGGAATTTCTTTCCTACCAATCAGCCTGCATTCTCTCTTTTACTTAGTATATTCTTTTTCACTCTACTAGTTTGATTTTCACCATCATAGTTTTCCTTTTTATTTCCAGAGTTGATAGACTGTCGCCAGACTTTCCTCTGTGTCCTTTAGCCAAATCATCCATACTTTGCTCTTCTAATCTATTTTAACAGGCTTCCTGTTACTTACATCTCTGTTCTTATACTTCCAATTTGTTCCAGATTTTTTGGTAGAGATTCCTCTATACCAAAAGTAGTATTCCAGGTGCAGCCACTTGAGAATTTAGTAGAGAGAAATACTTGTACCTCTTTCTACTGTGATGTCTTTCCATCTTTAGTTCAAAGTAATTCTTCCACTTGGGCTGCCATTTTGGAGCACAAATTCACCTGGAGGGTGGCTGCTATCTAGCTTCAGCTCTTTTCCAATGGGTCCTTCTCAGAAGACATCTTTTCCACATTTTTTCCCCTGTGGATATCTGTGTTTTCATTCATTTTCCCCTAGCTGGCCTTTTCCCAACCTGACTCTCGTTTTGCTATTTGATCCCAAGATCTGTAACTTCTCTTAGACCATCTGTATTATTTCTTTGTCCTTGCTGATGTTTTGCAAAGTTCCCCAGCTTGCTGTGTCTGCAGATTTCATTACATACTGTTTACTACATTCTAAAGATCATTAATACAGATGAATAAACAGAAGAGGGGACCTTACACATCTGTGGAATTTCTCTAGACTTCCCCCACAGCTCAATGACCATTATTTTATTTCATATTTTTGGGTTTTTTGGCCAGTGTTTCATGTAATTCCCTCTATGAGTGCCCTGTTATTATATCCAAGTGACTGTATATAATGTGTGTGTGCTTTTCCTGCACCACTTTATAATTATCTAAAAATTCATTTGGTTTGTATGATAGCATTTATCCTGTACTAAATCCAAGTTTTAGTGACAGTTTCCATTATCCTCTGGATAGGGGAAGCTCTCTGTGACAGTGTACATGTTCACTCTGCTTTCTCCTCAATTTATTATTGTTTTAAAATATTGAAGGCAGGAGCGCCTGGGTGGCATATTTAGTTGAGTGTCTGATTTTTGGTTTTGGCTCAGGTCCTGCGTCAGGCTCTGCAGTCAGCATGAAGTCTGCTTAAGATTCTCTCTTTGTCTTTCCTTCTTCCCCTTCCCCACCCTGCTCTTTGTCTCTCAAATAAATAAATAAATCTTAAAAAAAATTTTTTTTAAAACCTTGAAGGCATATGGAAGGCCCAAAACATCCACATAGGCATGTGCAGTTAACAGGAATTAACAATAATCTTTCCAGATGTTCAGCAGTTGTCTCTGATTTTGAATGATGATGATTTATATCTAACTTATGTTGTAAAATCAAATGAATAGATCTTTTTAAATTGAATAACAACCATAGTTATATTATATTTAGAAAAGATCTGTGATGTGCTGTCAATGTTGCATGTTGTGTAGTGTGTATTACTCTTTATGATTATATAACAATCCTGAAGGGCAAGTGTTTTCAGGTACACTACTAATCCATAAGGTACTTTCATTAGCATTAGAAAGAGATGACCCCTCCAGAAGGATGCAACCCATACCTGGGCACACTACTGGGAGGGCAGAACATAGACTCCTTTTAAGGACCTTTGACATGTTAGACCAGATTTCTTTGTGTGTGACATAACTGCCCAAATGTATAAATAGCATCCTGATTTTTCTTTTCTTCACTTATTTTTTTTTAAGATTTTATTTTTGAGTAATCTCTACACCCAATGTGGGGCTTAAACTCACAACCCCCAGATCAAGATCACATGTTCTACCAGGTGAGCAAGCCAGGTGCCCCAACATTTTTTTAAGTAGGCTCCATGCCCAGCATGGAACTTACAACTCCCAAGATCAAGACCTGAACTGAGATCAAGGGTCAAATGCTTAATCAACTGAGCCACCCAAGAACCCCACTTTTCTTCATTTAAATGAAGAGGAATAAGATACCTGTAAGAGTTAGATTTGGCCTTGAAACCAATCCATTTTCACTGAGGCTGTGTTCCTCTTCCTCAAGTAGTAAATATGGATCTAACTTCTGCTTCTGTAATTATAAGCTAAATTCAAACAATATTTTGTGCTTTTTTTTTTTTACAAAAGAATGTATGCAATTTAGTATATAACCTTTTTTCAATATTCAGTTACCATTGTTTTTTCTTCCAGTCGTCAGATACATTGTTTTTATTATTATCATTATTGTTTTCTCTTAGAAAATCTAAGAAAGAGTCATGGAGAAGAAGTTATATTCCTTTGGCTCAGAGATTCTTTTCACTGTACAAACCGACTGGCCAAATCGTGTTCACCTACTCCCATTTGCCTTTTTGTCAATTCAACACTATACAAACACACACATTCATGATATTAAATACTGATCAATTCAGCCACATGCCACTCAAGCACAGAAATATGATTTAGTAAAGAATGCTAGTGAAAGGGAATATAAGGGAAGGGGGAAGAAATGTGTGGGAAATATCAGAAAGGGAGACAGAACGTAAAGACTGCTAACTCTGGGAAACGAACTAGGGGTGGTAGAAGGGGAGGAGGGCGGGGGGTGGGAGTGAATGGGTGACGGGCACTGGGGGTTATTCTGTATGTTAGTAAATTGAACACCAATAAAAAATAAATTAAAAAAAAAAGAATAAAAAAAATGCTGTGAATCCTTTGACTCTGACTTAAATTATTACTAGATATACTGAAAAAAACGATAGAGGTTTTGGGAATTGGAATGTGTATATAAACACTCTCATTATTCATATACATAAATGGGTGTAAAATATATTTCCATAAAGCAAATATAGTGTATTTACCAAAGCATCATATATTTTAACTTTCTTTCCTTTTCTTACCATTTTCATTGTTCTTGAGCCCTTTTTTTATTGAAATGTGTCTCCCACTTTAGCTGTAGAGCTTTTCCTTGTTGAACAGTGTCGTTTTCTTGCTCAACAACTCTGACATTCAGGTAAATGGAAAGAAAATGGATATGGGAGTTGTGTGTTTATAATGCCACTTTGCCACCCTGAAATCTATGCAGATAATCTACTTGGAAGGCTTTGAGCCCCGATGGAATACAGAACCATGTAAGTATCCTGCATTGATTTACAGCACCTGCTACAGCTGCTTGGATCTTGGCAGGCATTTTCTCTGCTGCCAAATGCTGTTGCAATTGCTGGGCAAATCTAGATGGAGGTCATATTTACTGGACATGTTTATAATCTGCAAAGCGATCTAAGCCATTGAGGGCTAATTTCCCAAAGATCAATGACTAAGGGAGGATTTCAGAGGTTATCCTCTTTATCCAATTTCCTGTGTCCTAATGAGATGGCTGAAACCTGTTTGGAATCTTTCTGATTAGAAACTCTTCTGAGAGTCAATAAAGAATATAACATTCATAAATCTAAATGAGAGGTGTCTTGGCTGCCTACATGGTGATTCATGCCACCAGCCTTTTCCTTGCCCCTAACAGGGTGTGCTATTGATGAGACAAGGTCAGATTTGAACCAAAAGTCTTGAGAGGACTTGGCCCCTCCAGTTGAATTCAAATGACTTTTTTTCTTTACTTAGTTGTACTGTTTGCATTTTTTATTTCTCTTGATTCCATTTGATTGCAATTCAGTTCAACAAAAATTTGTTATGTGATTATTATGTTTTCCAACTAAGAGGAAAACATAACTATAATGGTATGTGCTGTGTCATAACATAGATCTGAACAAAGTACAGTAAAAGATTATGACAATAGTATCTAATATTTATTAAATACTATATGTCAGGCACTGTGCTAAGCATATCACACACATATCACACACATTCTTTTTTTTTTTAAGATTTTATTTGTTTATATTAGAAAGCAAGTAGGGGGAGGGAGAGGGACAAGCTGACTCCATACTGAGCATAGAGCCCAACCTGGGGCTCAATCTCATGACCCCAAGATCATGACCTGAGTTGACCTCAAGAGTTGGACACTTATCCAGCTGAGCCACCAGTCCCCCAGCACTCCCCCACACACATACACACTTTATTTCTTTTTTTTTTTAATTTTTATTTATTTATGTATGATAGTCACAGAGAGAGAGAGAGAGAGAGGCAGAGACACAGGCAGAGGGAGAAGCAGGCTCCATGCACCCGATGAAGCCCGATGTGGGATTCGATCCCGGGTCTCCAGAATCACGCCCTGGGCCAAAGGCAGGCGCTAAACCGCTGCGCCACCTAGGGATCCCCCACACTTTATTTCTTTAATCCTAACAACAAACTCATGAGTTAGGTCCTATTATTTTACCTATTTTGTAGATGAACAAACTGAGACCTCGATAAATTATGTACTTCCCATGTTGATAAAATTCTTCCTTATTCCCATATCTCCCTCTAGCTATCTCATTTTTTTCTTCCCTCTCTTATTTTTTTTAAAGGTTTTATTTGTTTATTCATGAGAGACACAGAGAGGCAGAGACATAGGAAGAAGGAGAAGCAGGCTCCCTGTGGGGAACCTAATGACAGACTCTATCCCAGGATCCCAGGATCATGACCTGAACTAAGGGCAGACGCTCAACCATTGAGCCACCCAGATGCCCCCTTTCCCTCTCTTAGCTAAGTCTGTTGAAAAACATTGTCTCCGTTAATCATGTCTACTTCTTTACCTCCCATTTTCTCTTCAACCCACTCAGTCTGCTTCTGCCACTGCCACTGCCATAAAATCATTAAACAAGGTCATCAGTTCCCTTTATATTGTCAAATACAATATCTTCATTTCACTGGATTTCTTAGCAGCTTTCACTACAATTGACCACTCCCTCTTTGAAATGATGTTCTCTCCTTTTTCCTGTCTTAGTCAAGCTGTCGTAACAAAGGCCTGCTGATTGGGTGGTTTGTAAACAACAGAAATTTATTTCTCATGGTTTTGGAGGTTGGAAGTCCAAGAGCAAGGTGCTGGCATGGTTGGGTGAGGAACCTCTTCCTGATCACACACTTCTCATTGTATTCTCACATGGTGGAAGGAGTGAAGGAGCTCTGTGAGGTCTCTTTTATAAGAGCAGTATTCTCATTCATGAGGCTCTACTCTCATGACTTTATCACCTTCCAAAGTCCTTACCTCCTAATACCATCATTTTGGGCATTAGGATTTTAACCTGAATTTTAGGGATACACATTTTCTATGCCATATTATCCTGTGTTTCTTCTGAAATCATTAGCTATCCCTTCCCATTTTATAGTATCTCTTCCTCTGCTTAACTTCTCACAGTTGAAGCATTTTAGTTTGAATTCTGGTCCTTCTCTTGCCTCTGGCTTCTGCCCCATGCCTGAGGTTTTAAACCTTATTGACAACATGTATTTTTTGGGCAGTATGGTGAAGACTATGGATTCATGTTTGTAAATGTATGAAATGCCTTGAATATTTTAAGATATCTCAAGTGAGTTCATACAAATGGGAACTCTTAGTTTCTTTTTTTTTTTAAGATTTTATTTATTTATTCATGACAGAGAGAGAGAGAGGCAAGACACAGGCAGAGGGAGAAGCAGGCTCCATGCAGGGAGCCCGATGCATGTTTTGATCCTGGGTTTCCAGGATCACACCCTGGGCCGAAGGCAGCACTAAACTGCTGAGCCACCGGGGCTGCCCAGAGCTCTTATTTTCTATCTCAATTTCTTCTTCTTCCATTATTTTCCATCATCAGGCAAGTTGCCCAGGAAAACTGGAAATCATCTGTGATTCCTCATTTATCCTCACATAAAAATCTCACCTTATCCAGCTATAAGTCTTGGCTATTCTACCTCTCCAATACCCCGTCTTTCAAGTTTGCCCGGTCTCCATTGCCACTCCACCACCAATGTCCAGGTGGTACAAAATGAAAGTTCAGTGAATAGATAAAGGTTTGGAAGAGGGAAATAAAAGGAGTGATCATGAAGGTGCTGCCATAATACTTCAGAAAGGCTCAAGCTAGAGTAGAGACTACCTTGATGGGAAGAGAGGAGAATGAATTTAAAAGATAATTGTCCATAGTGGAAAATATAAACAGAGTTGAAGGTTAAAAGTGCCTGTTATTGTGCCTGAGATTTCCTGAAGTTATCTCCAAAAAGTTTCTATGTCTTTTTATGTAGCCTTTGGATCCATAATCTATGAACCCTTTTGATATGCTATATCAGATTGCTTTGGGAATTTAGAGGTGATAATGGGAACAAATCTGAAAGGAGGACTGTTTCCTAGATTCAGTTGACATTGAAGCAGCTTTCTACAGTCACTTTTTCCCCACGGACTGAGAAAAAAAAAAAAATACTGGGAAGAATCAAACAGTTTGGCAAAGTGGCACCTAGAATGGTCAATAAAGATCCCCTCCAGCCTTTTGCTTCTGAACCAGGCAAAACTAGAGTCAACCAGTCAAGTTCTCTAATACTCTGTATTCTTCTCACTTTTTAGTTGTTTTTGTTTTTTTGGGTGTCTCGGCTCCCCGGTTAACTGGGAATAATTTCTATCATCCTGTGTAAGTTAAATTCTAAGTTACGTGTTTTCTGTCCTTACGGTGTATGCCTTCCACGTCTGGGACAACTCCAGAGAAAGCAGTAAAAACACAGCCTGTGTTTGCTTTTCCCATTCACATCCTAACATTCTATCAGCCTTGGGCACTTTGGCCTCTCCAGTGTCAGTATGGTGTTTTAATAACTGAGAAAACAACAGAAATATGAAGAAAGGACACTGTGAAAATCACTTTCCAAACTGACTTGTACTGAAACTGCCTCAAATCTGAGTCTTGAAAAATAAGAATGATTCAGGTAAGGTGGCACACGGCACTTGGTGACAATTAATCCTCCTAGTAACTTTATGGTAATATTTTGCTCATTTGTCAGGTTGAAAGAATTGTGTGAGACTGTTGTAATTCCTATCTTCCTCTGCTCATTGGGCAAGTTGGAAAAATAGCTGTAAAAATAAAAGAGTTCCAGATTGAAATGCACTTGAGGCTGGCTTTTCCCCTCTGGAGCTGTGTGTTTCCCTCATGTACTTCATTCATGCTTTGAGTTTGGGTATGCATTATTTGAGGCCTCATCATCTTCCCTTCAGAGGGTTCCCTTTTCACCTGAGCAATCATCAGTCAAGGAAAAGTCGGTGGGGTGGTTCAGCTGTGCTGTATATTGCATTGCCAAATGGAGACAGAGCATTGCTCAGGCCCTGTGAGCTGGAGCAGCCTACAAAGCATTTCTGGCAATGAGCCAAGGAGGTGATCCCTGCTCCAGGAAAAAAAAATCAAAACACAATGACTCTGAGATTGCGGCTCTGCATCTTTTTGCTGGGCTGATTCATACAGCAGCATTGACATTGAGTCTCGGGAGAACTGTTCTGTTCCTAGTCCAGCTAAAAATATCCAAATTTAGATTTATAATGACAGGAGCTGATAAATTTGCTGGGGAAATGCAAGCAGTGTCATTGTCTTGCTAGGAAACCTGTTCTGATAAATTGATGAGGAGAAAGAAGTTGCCAAGTATGGCATGGGCCCATAGTGCTACTTCCCCTGGGATGGTAAGCAAAATGAGCATGCTTTCCTTGCCATCGAAGTTCCCATTTTCAAACATAGTAGGAAGTAGGATGTGCTAAGTTAAAAAAGAATACGGAAAGCAGAGAACATCTTTTTGATCAAAAGAATGGCATGACATAAAAACTAAATCTTATCTTCTGTAAAATAATTTTTGCCCTTCTGTCAAAGAAGGAGCTCTCTTAAAATATGCTTTTATCCAGATAAAAATTCCTCTTAAATAGCCCTGTATTTCAGTGGTGACCTGTGATTCAACCAGGATCTATTAATTTTTGGATTCAATGAGAAACAGGCTGTTTATGCAGTTTTGTGTGGAGTTCCAGATTCTAAGCTTTTACTACTGTCTGCTGCTGAGCTATGCTTTTTTTCTTTTTAGTTGATCAACAGATTCTCAGAAGGAATACCGCAGAATGTCTCCTCCATACCAACCGGCATGAAATGATTTGATATAGACTTTAATTTACTCAGCATTCCTTGAGTACCTACTAGAAGTCAAGTATCATGATTGGCATTTTCTAAAATGAAGAAGGGGCAGTGCACTAATAATGGAACAGACGTACGTGTAATGAACTCATTATAAATCAAATCATAAATGCAATAATTGACATGTGAACAATTACTATGAGAAATGAACAGAGGAAATGCCTCTGCTGGGAAGGAGTGGGAAGCAAGAAGCATCATTTGTTGCTTCAGATGATACAGTGAATGGGTCCTTTCTCTAGGGAGGGAGTATTTCTGACAGAACAGATAGAGCAGCATGGCACTGAGGTAGGAAAAGTACTACCTGACTTTGTGACTTAACAAGATTATTTAAAGGGTTTAGATAAATTTTCTTCCCTCACTGGGTTTTTAGGTTTGCCAAACAACTTGCAAACAACTGCTACATTTGCTATAATTATTTTAGATCATTAACTCTGAAAATTACTGTTTGTATTATTTTCTACCTTGGCCTCATGCCCGTTATGAGCTGGCATCTAAAGAACAGGTGGATAATACGCCTGGAGGTTTGCCCTTGTCAAACACTTGATCCAGACTGAAAAATGTCATGGTAGCCTTCCCTAGAGAAAACTTGTGGACTTATATCTCAGTAATAATGTTCTAATGATCTAATATACTATGTTGTCATTTGTCAATTTATAAAATTGTGAAGCAAAAGCTAATATGATTATCACCGTCTCCTTGAAAGAAGAATAAAGACTGGAATTTTAATTTTATACAACATTTACTCAACAGTTTTATGGATTTGAAAATGTTTGTGTCTTTGATTCTTCTTCCCCTACTGTCTAACCTGTTTTCTTCTAGATTAGGCAAAAATTTGTAGATTTGAAACTTCAATTTCAATAGGAAATGACTCCCCAAATCTATAGGAAATAAAAAGAGTTTACATTTTGTGATTCAATAGGAAATGCTATATACAAAGATTTCATGTAACTATAAAAAATAATGTAGCATAGCTACACATGTTGAAGTATTTAACAGAAATGGAAAGATGTCTGCATTTTATTTTGAAATACTTCAACAAATAAGATAGATTAATGAATGAATCGAAGGATAGGTAAATGGGCGAATGTGAATAGAGCAAATATAGTAAAATGTTAATGGTAGAATTAAGATGTGGGAACATGGGCATTATTTATAAAATTATTTTAACTTTGTGGAATGTTCAAAATTTGGGAGAAATGTTGGGAGAAATAATGTTGGGAGAAAAAAGGTAAGGTAGCAGAGACCAAAACTGGTAGAGGCATTTGGCTAAAAATTATGATAAGCTTAAAATGAAGAGAAATTTCTCTAACTTAACAAAACATAGACACAGGTAAAGAAATAGCTGTGTCTGTGAACCAAAGATACAGCATCTTTCCTTACCATTAGCTTATGGATCTGTCAGATTAGAAACAAGAACATTCACTATGAGGTCCAGATCCTTAGTCCACTCAGCAATATATAAGTAGATTTTTTAAGTTATTTTCAGTATATAAAATGCCTAAATTTTTCACAAATAAGGCAATTTCTGTCTTCTCAGATGTTTTCAATATATATTGAATTCCTCAACTCTTCCAGGTGTGGTGCTTGGCACTGGGGCTTCATTAAGAGGAAGCACTTCAGAAAGTTTAACATCAAGAAGTGAAAAAAGGTGATAATGAAGTAATGGGATAAAGTAAACAGAGGTCTTATAAAGTGTTGTGGACTTATTCGCTCTGTAATCTTGGGATCTTGGAAAGGTTTCTTAACTTGTACCTCGGTATTTTCATCTGTGAAAAACATGGCTAATAAGAACTGTTAAGCCGTTGTCTGTTAAATAGCAAGACCTAATGAAAGGTCACTAGTATCTTTAACCTAGAGAGGGAGACCAACTGGGAAGAAAACAAACAAACAAAACCAAAACCAAAACATTAATCCATAAAGCCATGAAATTTGCTTGACAGGTATCCATCTTTCTGTCTCCACTTCCTACTCATATAGTTACAAAATCACTGTCATGGAGTTGAAATGGACCTTGTCATGGATTTGGGACAATCCTCTATTCCAACCCCTATGTAGAGGCTGAACTGACTTGAGGGAAGTGAATTGCCTCTGTCACATAGTCTGCAGCCAAGTGAGGAACACATGGAGTAATAAAGCTTTTACTGTAGAGAGAGATTGAAAAAAGGTTATATTCCTTCAGAAATATATTTTATAATTTCTTAGGAAGAAAGAACACTTAAAATATTTTCATGTTGTTAGAAGAAAATGTGTTTAAGGGTTCCTACATACAATACACTAGTAGATTCCCAGAAAGTATTCATTGGAGTGTTTTGTACCAAACCCTTCCATGGCTCAACCTCCATACAAACCATAGCATATGTGGTGAGTGCTCCATTAATTAAATTATTTTAAATTACTTGCACTATAGATTGATATTTTCCCCTTCATACTTACCTGTGATGAAGTAAGTATAATTTGTAAATTAGACATAATGAGCAATTAACAACCATAACTGATAATAAAATAGAGCAGATATAATGATACGCTATAACAAAAGTTATGTGATTGGGATTTCTTTCTCAAAATACTTTATTGTACTATACTCACCCTTCTTGTTATGTAGGATGATGAAATGCCTATGTGATAAGATGGAGTAAGGTGAATGGCATAGGCAGTATGTTGTAGCTATAGGCTACTATTAATCTTCTGATACCATGTCAGAAGAAGAATCATCTGCCTCCAGATCATGGTTGACCATGAGTAACTGAAACTGTAGGAAAAAAAACCTCAGATAAGGAGGACTACCATATGTCACTTAGTCCCACATAGGTTTACACAGAGTTAGAAGTGGCAAAGATGGCTTTGTGAAAATGGAATGACTATTCTCTGTATGTATTTTATTGGATCTGTGGAGCTTAAGCATATTTTCCTTGACTAGACAGATTGCCCCTAGAGATTCACCAATTCACAACTTTGAACTAAGGTCTCTGGGTGTTTTGAGCATTGGAGCCAATGGCCTGCACTGGCTTCAAACTCAAGTACTTTTTTCAGCAGCTCAATTCAAAGGTAGGATGGAAGTTCTTTTATACTAGGGGAGAATATTTCTTATCACAGGAGAAGGAGAGGGGACGTAAAAGAAAAAAGAGCAGGATAAGAAAGGGAAAAGAAGAGAATAAAAATCAATAGGAAGAAAAGAATAAAAACCACTGATATTTTTTACAGAAAAATTTAAATTATTGGGCCCTTAATACTATTAAATCTTATAAAAATAAATATTAAAGTGGATTAGGATAAAATGAATCAGGTGAAATCTATGAAAGAAATAGGATCCCCTTCAAGCAACAATGCAGAGTAGTAAGGAACACTGAAGGATTTTTCAGGTATGCAGTTCAGATCCTTACATGCTTCTATTGAGAAGCTGGTATAAGTAAACAGTGCATATACAAGTTTCAAAGTCATAGACTGGAAAACATGCTAGAGTCCATTTCCTAAGAAAAAAGAAAGGGAAGGTTGGAAAATTAGAGCCATGCTCCACTTGGGAATTTACTGTTTTTTTCTTCGTTGAGCTAACTTAAAAGCACTATTGACTAATAAGTGAGGTCTTAAGAGAGGTGGAGACGAGGTACTACATCTGGGCTGTCTGTGATTTGAAAGGAATGGAATCTCACAAGGCAGGGAGCCCTTGTAACTCTGGGAAATAAGTGACTCTCCCGTTATTTGCTGTTCTTTCCTAGCTCCAAATAGAAAGAAGCAGGCAGCTGTTTTTGAGGATATGTTTAAACTTAAAGTCTCAACCCTAGAAAAAGCTCTGTAGCTTCATCTTATGCAATATTCATTATTTCTGTAATTATGAAAATCAAATTTCTTAAATAACTGAATGAGCTGATAAAGTGGCCCATAATTGTGACTTCCTCAATCCCAGCATTTTAAAAGAGACTCAGTGTTGATAAACATAGTGTAATGTGAATATATAGATACAGAACTACTTTATAATGGGGAAGAAAGTAATTAATCTTAAAAAAGAGTCTTCTATGCCCCAGGCACTGTGTTCTATCTGTGTTACTTAATTTAATCCTCACGAAATCCTTCAAAGTACTATAATGATAATGATGGTTATTCTTCTAAACAACAGAGCTGAGATTTGAACCCAGATCCATATGACTGAGGTCTCCACTCTTCTTCTCCTGCATTGGCTTCATGCTCTCTGGCTAATGACTTTACAACCATTGGGTATATAAAAGATCTAAAATTAGCTGAAATTCAAGCCATTATACTATTTCTGTGTTAGCTGATGTTACTGAAACTATTGGCTAATATGAGGTTTGGAGAATAGGCATGAATTTTGATTATTCAGTCCCCTGGTGAGAACCAGCCAAATCTTATTATTTATACAGGGAGAAATGAACAAAAAAGTCTCGCGTTTGGAGAATATTGGCTGTGCGGATTTAGTCGTTAAACGCGATAGGGAGTTGCCAAATTTCCCAAATGCCAAAATATTCTTTTGTGTAAAAATAAATGGGGATTCATTGTTAGAAAATTCTAGGATTTTTACAGTGGCCAATTCACATCACTAAAGTTTTTGTTTTGTCTTATTTTTGGCCTGTTTTGTAAAGGGGATCCTGAGGAGGGTGAAATGAGACCTATAGGCAATTTTTAGTGTGACACACACATACCTACATGTTAGCCTGCCCTCACATAATCACCTGCTTGCTACATGAATCAGAGACAATAAGCCTGCCATCTGTGGTTCACTGGGCCTCAACCATGAGTCCCACACTTCCCTGATCTGCTTTTTTTTTTTAAAGTTCTTCCATTACCTGTCACTACCATGATCCACTCTATCCAACTTGTTTTAGAGCTCAGAGCATCAGAATGTCTGGAACAGCACTAAACAACAGAAAAATAATTTGAACCACATATGTGATTTTAACTTTCTAACAGCCACGTTTCAAAAATATAATTTTATCCTAAATTATCAGTTCTATATGTAATTACTACAAAATTATTAGTGAGATATTATATAGATTTTTTTCATATTAAATACAATCTAGTGAGTATTTATCCAGTAAGCACATTTCAAGTGAGCAATAGACATACTGGGCCAGTGGCTCCCCTATGGGACAGCCCAGGTCCACAGTAGGAAAGTGTTCCCTCTGTGTTCATGGACTATATTCTCTATATTCCATCACCTCATCTACTTATTTATAGAGGGAACACACCATTTCCATCTCATTAGAGATCATAAGGGTCTGGAGAAGATGTGACTTGACTACCTCAGAGAGGGTAAATCAGGGAATTTAGTTGGAGGGAACTGCTGCCTCTTTTCTCAGGATGATGAAATCATTATCATCTCTGTCATCTAGTTTAATACCTATGCACAAGGCAATAGAGACTATATATCTCTATATATCTATATATAGATACAGAAACAGATATATCCCTAAGTACATGTGGAATTGGCATACATCCCAGAATGCAATATACTAAAAGTTCCGATTGAAGATAATAGGAAAATGAAATGAACATCTAATAAAAACCTGTTTGTGTTTCTAAACAGAATTAAAAGACTAAAATTAGAATAGAACATATGAAAGGATAGGAATAAATTTGGGATAAATGACAACAGTGATTTACTATACTTTATGATACTCAGGATAATTTATAACAGGAATAAATTATGACAGTAATTACGTCAGGTAATATGTTGTTACTTCCTCCTCTACTGTAACTTAAAAAGCATGGCCCTCAGGCATACACCTTATCAAGCTCAATGCCTCCCATTCTTTTTTCTTTCTTTGACTCTATTACATTTTTTAAATTTGTCACAAGCTGCTGGGTCATGGGGCACAGAGATGTGGGCTTGCTGGCGATAGATGCAGGATTTTGAGCATTCTTCCTATGTGGAGAATGTAGTGACATTACTGTTGCTCTAAATGGAGACAGTCTTGCGTTGGCAGGAAGCTTCTGAGGTGTTGACTTGAGCCATGTGTCTTAGTGGAAATCTGCACAGGAAAGAGACACGAGCCTAGCTTTGGGAAAATGTGCTTTGTCATTATATATGTGAAGTCTTTTGAAGTTCTAGGACAGCCTAAAATAAAAGGAGTAATTAATAAAAATTTTCATGTTATTGTGTGCCTGTAATACAATCCAGTTCTTATTAATTTTTTAGCTCTTGGATTCATTCATCAAGATTCCTTTAGGACTCTAAACAGACTTAGAACTAGCAAGCCTGTCATTTGGATTTGTTGTTATTGTGGGTATTTAGTTCCCTACAACAAAAATAACATGTGGAATAATAGACTTTCTGTCAAGCAGACGTGGTTGGAACCTGGCTTCTGCTACTTAGCTGTTCTCTGACTTTTGGAAATCGCTCAATCTCTCTGTGTCTTATTTTGTTTACATCTTTTAAATGTAAACACCGTCTCACAGCCTGTGAGGAGGAAAGAAGGCATTTATTTAATTTGTCTGGGACAGGGCCTAGCAAATTCTGGTTGCCCAATAAATACCAGTGCCTCTGCCTTTACTTTTCCAAAAACTTCTTGTTGGCATTTTCCATCCAAGACCCCAGTTTTTCTGTCCGCACAAAGATTGGACTTAAATTGAAATTGAAATTTCCTATCATCTTCTCCATTTTGCATTGACTAATACAGTCAATCTGATTAAAGATATAAAATCATCAGTTGAATTTCTTAAAAAAAAAAAAAAAACAACACAACACATTAAAGCAAATAACTATTAAGTACTTATTCTATTCCAGTGCTGAGCTCTGGAAACGCAAGAGTGAATTATTAGTATAGCTTTTGCCCTAAAGGATCCTTACATTAGTCTTGCCTGTGGATTGAAGTTATCAGGCAATGTCAACTTGGCCTCATATTGCTGAATAAGGAGAGGCTCAAAATCTCAGAACACCGGACTAGCTCCTGATCCTTTCTTGATGGGTCAAGGAAGAATAACAGGTACCATATTGAGTAATAATTCCAGTAGTTATGGTTAATCATAACTGAATAAGGTTAACAGCCTTATTCAGATAAGTTCGTGACTATCTTTAAGCTTCTTTGAAATATTGAGAATAGCCTGCTGACACTTTAACAAATCCAGAATGTGATAATTCCAGATGGTCAGCTACGATTTAGGGGTACAGATGACCCAGGTTTTGTGAAGGTGAGTGGGAATAGAAAATGACATAATTAGATTTGCATTAGAAACAAATCTGCAACGGCCGTGTTGCAAATTAATTCAAGTGAGAAATCATGGAAGAAGATTTAAGATGAAACATGACAGAATCAAGAGGAAGGGGTGGATCCAATAGGCTTACTAATGACAGGTGAGGTGGAGGATCTCTAAAGAGAAGAAATCTGTACTGCTCTGATCCATTAATCTTATTGGCTACTTTTAACACTTACAGTGTTGGAGTGGGTTTCTTCCAGGCTAACCTCATAAAGGTTGAAGTTTTCCTTGATGGCTGCTGAATCCTTGGGGACAAATGAATTTTCAAGAATGAGAAAAGAGGAGGACTGATAATTAAACACTCAGGGATATTATGCTA
The DNA here is from genome assembly GCF_003254725.2 of Canis lupus dingo. Classification (NCBI taxonomy): domain Eukaryota; kingdom Metazoa; phylum Chordata; class Mammalia; order Carnivora; family Canidae; genus Canis; species Canis lupus. Next base: position 33,414,758 of record NC_064258.1, on the reverse strand, counting down.
AAGGGAAGTTATAAAGGAGATCCACTTTCTTCTAAACCATTTCTTCCAGCTCTTTTGAATTCTATTTTTTTTTTCTCTTTTGAATTCCTATGGCCTTTGGGCAGCTGCTGAGGGAAAGTTCCTCTCTCTTATGAAGCCTGATCATCAAGCCTCATAGTTTATTTTATTCTGCTCTTTTGAGTCACATTAGGCTCCAGGATAATTAACTCTATTTTCCCTAAATCTTTCATCTCTTTAGGAACTTACAGAATGATTTTGGTTTCTAGTCTAGAGATTTGCTTTTGGTAGCTCATTCATTGTCAAAGAAGTGATAATTTTCACAGTACTATACTCAAACTCAATTGATGATCAAAACTTTTCTAAATGAAGACCTCAGCCCCAAACACCTAAGGACTCCTTCTCTACTGTCTCACCCTCTAGGCAAGGGAGTTTGCCTAAAAGCACACTTACATGCTTTTGCAGTAAGGTTTAATAAATATCATAAGAAAAGGTTGTTCTCCCTGTAAGCAATTATAATTTGCTTATCACTTATCTTATGTTTGCTTTAGCTATTTCTAGTTAGTATGTATGTAACAATGTGTCTCTCAGTGAAAATTTAGAGATGATTTTCAGTCCTTAGAATTTTTTTCATAGCTTCAAAAATCAAAACTTTTGAAAATGGTTTGTGTTGAAAGGTTTGAGTGGGTTTAAATGAAAAGTAACATATTTTACTGAGAATAGCAGAGTATAGTTTATTTAAATTGGTGGAGACACACAGGCTTCACTTTGGGAGTCACTATAAGTCAGTACAATAGAGCAAAAAAGCACTCATAGTTTCCTTGCTGTTCCTTTTGGAAGAGTTGAGAGGATTGGAAGAGAATCCAAAACTTTACCCTCAATTTAAAGGTGTTTGTTCAAGAAGTTTGTTCAAGTGAGTATATCTTGCTTTATATATTATTAATAAGAAATAGGTTTACTTAACTATACATGAATTCAGTTGTTGCCCTCATCTAAAAATCCTTTATTTGAAACATTTCTTTGAACTTTTACAAAAGTGTATCTCACTTCTGTATGTAACAGTTTGTGTAGACTACGAGTGGTCTTTAGACTACTCATATAGTCTAAAAGAAAGAGGGTTATATTACTTATTTTTCAGTAAGATATTGACCTCCTCTGTTCAGCCATGAATATACAAATTGACAGATAGAACAGAATGACTGACTGACATATTCAGGGGATGCCATGGCCAGGAGTGTGACCTTGGGGTCTTGGCTCTTCCATTTACTAACTTTGTGACCTTGGGCAACTTACAGGACCTCTTTGAGCCTCCATTTCCTCTTCAGTTCAGCAGAGATAATAATGGTACCTGTTTCTCAAAGTTGAAGTGAGCAGCAAATGAGATAATGCATGATAAAGAATAAGAGAAGGAAGAAGCAATGTGTATTGGCTTCACTAGAGACATTTCTTACTCAGAACAAAATTATGGATGCTTTTCTTCACAGTAAGAGAATATACTTGCTTTTCCAAATGAGATTTGAATATGTAAGTGAAATGAAACATGAAGGGTAAATTAGGAACTATGGTACTCTAAGATTGAAAAACAACTGTAAGAATGCTCACTTTCAGTTGTGCAAAGGGCCATATCTTTTGATGAGGCATAGTGACAAATAAGACACATACATAACAATATACCACTTTGTAAGGTAATGCAATTAAATGAGTCAAGGAAACAGACTTCCACTAATGTTATATTGTGTTTGGATTTGGTATTCATATATTTTACCTATTCCTGTTTCATTCCAGAGGGACATTATGGAGGAATTGCTCAGAGGCACTCAACTTCAGCATATATTTTTGGAGTGTGTGAAAAGAAATCCCAAAGCTTTTTACTAAGAAGTTTTGAAAGTCATATTCATCTTCAAACCACATAGGGATAGCTATCAAAAAGGGGAGGGGAGCTTATAATTTTCCAATAATAAGATATATAGAATCACCAAAGTTTAGTGAAGAGCCCTTGCTTTCCAACCTTGCAAATTACTCCCATTAGTTAATAAATTAATTAATGTTTCTTATGAAGAGGTGCTCAATGATGGCTTGAAAAATCACTAAATGGGATGTGGAGAGAATTGAAGCTTAGAATAAATTACTTATAAGGGACCTTCAAACTAAGATTTTTGTATTTTCAAGAATTATTTTCACTGTCATTTGACGTCCAAATCCAATCCCTTCTCTAGGGAACCAATTCAGATTAAAGGAATTTCAAAAACACCCAAGCAATCAATATCTAATTCACTTAAGTCCTGTGTCTTCCCAGGCCTGCTGGATGTAAGCTTGGGGTTGCCTGCCATTTCTCTTACATTCAAGCACTTTGGGAAAGCAGCCATCTTTTTAGATCTATTTTCTCCCTGAAGCTTCAAAGCTGTATCTATATGAGAAGAGGTGACATACTAAGCCTAGCGTATTAAAACCTTTTCTAAGAGAATCAATATAACTTTGGAAAGGTTCATTTATATTTAAAGGAGAAAAGAGACAAAAGTATAACCGGACATATGTAGAGACTGAAGAATGTAAGAAAGGATTGAAAAGTTACTGCTTGTTCTTATATTCCCAGCATCAATTATTATTTGATTTGCAGGGATGTTCTAGATCTCTAATTGAATTTTTTTCTCTTTTAATATGTAAAGAAAAATTCTGAGATTTATTTTTTTCATATTGGTTGCAATTTATCTATTATCCCTAAAAATTCTTGTAATCACCAGTGATGACATAGATCATAGCTTGTAACTAGTACAGGCTGCGTCAAAGAACCAGTAGGTTCATTAGAAAATATGGACATGAATCCTCGAGTTCCTTATCCTCATATTCCAGTCAAAAAAATGCATCAGCCAAATTACTTTGTTCCACTGTTTTAAATGGATATATTGTGATTTTATATTACTACTTTTTTTTAATTTCAGTATCTTGACTATCTGAATTTTAAATTTTGGTTTGCATTAGAATAATTGTACCCAGTGCCTCTGGGTACAAATAAGATATTAACAATTTGTGAGCCAATAGAACCAATAATTATTGTATAATTGACATTATCCCATTAACTTAAATTAACTTGTGGTGTCTATACACCCCAATATTCTCACATATGTTGGTGGCCTTCAAAATCAACATAAGGTGAGTCAATGCTTCCTTAGAACAGGCAATTGTATGTCACTTCTTCTCTTTGCTAAAGAAACCTCTCATTTCATCCTTCAAGGTGTTATTCTTGGCTCCTTTCAGTGTGGTAAAAAAATCATACACTTTGTAATTTCACTTTCCAGCCGTCAAACACAATAAAATGAAACAGTTTGTGCTTTTATTATACTTACCACTATCACTATCAGGGATCCCCTATCTATAGCTTAGTAAACCATGGGCTACTATCAAAGCTGGGGGAGGTCATTAGTTGAGAAAACTTGGCAGTAGAATTTATTTCCATAACCAACCTCAAAATCAGTCATGCCATTTTTATAGGTAAATTGGGCAATTTAGTTTAGAATGTTATCCAAGGACAAGTTTGACATCACTGATACTGGGTAGAAAATGTATTAGAGGAAACAGATTTTTCAAACTTACATATTCTCTTTCCTAAACATACCATTGGCCAGCTGTGATGTTGCCTGACAAGTGAGCGTAGATTCCATATGGAACCCCAGACTTCTGGCATGGACAGCAGGATATATCAACCAGGAGCTATCTAGCTTCAAAACCCACATGCCACCAGACTTAAAGTTCATCATGGCGAAGCACAGAAAAAAAATGGCTGAAAGAGAGTCTAATCAGCAGGATAGATTAATTGTACAACATGGAAGTCTAGAAAGATACAAGAAGGTGCCCTGATAGGCAGAGATGAAGTAGACATATTTGGAGATACAGGCAAATCAACATTATCAGAGAGGTTTATGATACAGAGAAAGGACTCTAGAATAAGGCTAAGATTTCATGGATGGACTCTAGTCTTAGTTGAATGATTTTCAAGAGCAATCCCGGACCTCAATACTTTTCATGATTAGATTTATAATACCAGGCATAGTGCTAAGGATCTCTGAAGAGAGATTATTTTTTTGTCCTAAAAGTATGAAGTGAGTACTAATGGTCTTTTCATGCAACAGATGAAGAAACCAAGCCACATAGAAGTTGTTACTTGCCTAGAGTCACACAGATAATAGGAGAGTCAATGTTCCTACCCAAGCAATCTGGCTTCAGAGCTCATAGGGATTAACATGATATTATACTCTGGTGGCTAAGTTATGAAAGCTTTGACTTCAACACATTTGAATAAAGAGCCCATAGCTGGGACAAAGATGTACACAACAAATTTCCATCATTAGGGTCAAAGTGCAGGATCCAACTGGGGCTAATGGTAGAATGATTTAGGCTGAACTTTTGGCCAAGAGCTTGTTACTGTCTTTCCTGGCCACAGACAGAACTGATTCTAAAGAATGGTGAACAGCAGTTACTCGGGACAGGCAAGTGACTATTGCTAGAAAGAGAAGTAAAAGCAGAAAAATGCAAATGTCCAGAAAAATCAGGCCTGTCACATATAAGCACTTAATAAATGTATGCAAACAAATAAGTGAAACAGTGCTCTATGTTTCCAAGGAGCTATGATTCTCAATATATTTATTGCAAGAATGATCAATGATCAATGATCTATGGGTTTTAAGTAAGATGTTATTGTCTGTATTCTGTCTCTCTAGGAGTGGAAGGGAGATTTACTTTTTTACTCTGCTCTTTTTTTACTTTTATGCCTTTTTTTTTATCATGTTCATATTTCACCTTTAAAAAATCATGACAGGAGAGAAAGATTCTTTTCTTTTTGTAACTTAGCCTGAATCCTGTGCTTTCTGCAACATTCCTACATCTTACTATATAGGAATTTAGAGACCTAAACCACAAAGACTTGGTGAGCCTAATCATCTTTCCTAGACCTGCTTTTGACTACTGGAGCAGTAATCCAGCAAAGGCATTAAGATTAGAGACATTAACCATTGTTCTTAAAACTGTCTGTAGAAAAATGCATAATTTCTATTTCAAGGCATCTATATGAAGACCTTTAACAGCCCCAATTTAAGAAGAGACACCTTAGCATAACTAGGCTGGGTTTGTCCCATTATTTGAAATTGTGCTAACATGTGTTTGAGGTATTTTTCCTATTATCCATTATCGTAGTTTCCCCACTGCAATTCATTGCACAGTGCTTCTTAAAGGGGGTGCTTAATACATTTCAGTCTTAGGAACCAACTCTAAACTGCATTTTCCCTTTGACTATATCTGGCACATTCTATATCTAGTGAGAATAACCTATGTGTATTACTCTGAAGTAACATAGATGGGCTATCAGAAGGAGGTTGAGTAAATGTTGATATTGAAGAAGATTTGTGAAATATTTGAACACAGTCACAGTCCATACCCAATTCTCAATGGTTGTTTTTATAGACCATGAAATCATAGCTAAAGTGAACTCTGGTTCTGCCCTAATGGAGAGGAACAGTGGCACAAATAATCCTAAACCATAGATAATTCAAATGCATTTCTACTTGGCTTTTGAATGCTTTTTATGATAATTTTCACAGCACATTGCCCTTCTAATTATGTTTTGTTTTGGGTAATATTGAAATTAACTTGTATTTAGTGATTATGTGCTATCTGATTGGATTAGAGAGGAGCCCCAGGAGTGTGTTAGAATACTGGCTGTGTATGATCCTCAGTACTTTACACCACAGCAGTCCAAACAGTTAAAAGGCTTAGAGAAATGGAAATGCTCTGACTAGCAGGCAGATAATCCAGGATCTCATTTGCATGAAATTTCTTCTTTTTCTTTCTTTTTTTTTTTTCTTGGAGGCATGGAAAGTAACTCAAAAGAAAAGAAGAAATCTAGGTACATTAGCACTAGGCTTTGGGTAGTAAGGAGTAGTTAGACCTGAGTAGCCTCAGACAGTGGCAGTAAAAGCAATCTGAGCAGTCAGGCGTGAAAGTAAGGCAGTGGGTCAAAATGAAATAGCAAGGAAAGAGGCCTTGATAAGTAGTTTCTGTAGATCCAAGCAAGGCACTCGCTTAAAGGCTTAGTATGGAATCAGGCATCCACAATTCCATGAAAATCAGAAGACAGGGTGAAGAAGGAATAGGAACCATCCAGATGATCTGTGTAATGGCACAAAGGGACAGTAACAAGGGAGTACTATTCACTGAGGCAAGATTCCATCCAGGCGAAGAAATATGTGCAGGGTAACCGCTCACCAGCCTTAGCAAGATGAGAGCCAAGGGAAAACACTAAAAAAGTAAGTGGCTAGTCACTTATTTGGTCAAAGACAATGGCAAAAGCACCCGAGTACTGTCTTTAAGACACTAGTCATAGTTGTTAAAATAAAGCCCCACACCCTCCCAGAAAAGATCACTATGATGAAAACTGTTTAAAAGAACAAAACTGTTTGTACAGCAGGCCTTGGGGCCACCACCTGGAGGCACAGCTTTCGATTTAAATTCCAGTGCTGTGAACAAGACTGGATCTAATCCCTGGGTTCTTCAAAATCCCTTTTAAAACCCTGGTCAAGGAGGCCACCATCCCTCCCTCTTGTTGGTTTCCTCTAATACTACTGAGGATTTTCATATTTTTCCACAATTATTAAAGAAGAAATACAAGGAAGTAAAGAAAATAAGAGGAAAAAGTAGGTATGTGTGGCAAATATAAGATAACTCTGGTTTAGGTTTCCATGAGCTGACACTGATGAATTATTACTGGCTGTCGGGAGTGCTGGGTTGAGAAGGGCTCAGCAGCTGAGAATGCAATAATTGATTTGGCAAATGTCTGCTCAAGCAAAGAAAGGGAAGTGTTGACAAATTGGCGTCATCTTAGCCCCTCTTCACTTATTTCCTGAAGAGCCAATATAAATTAAATATCACTTTATTTCTGTTTGCTTTGTTATGTAATTATTAGGACATAAGCTCCACAAGATAAGAAACCCTGATCAACTTGTTCCTTGGCATCTAGAAAAGAACAGGAAATATGGTAGGTAGTCAGCAAGGATTTGCCTGACTTCCCATCCTCATTTAATATAGATCTCTAAAGTTGCAGGTACTATTGTGTTGTACCAGCAGAAGTGATTTTCTGGATTTGCTAAACCCAGAAAGAATCAGCATTCTATTTTTTCTATGTATCAACATCAAATTGGGCACTCGTTTTTCATTTGAGGGATATGCCTCTTCTAGGCCAGCTGGCATAAATGTGGTAATTGACACAATGAAAGAGGCTTTTCTGCCAACTGGGGAAAAGGCATTACGCATGATAGGCCCATGCTGTAACTACATCTTTGCCTTCACTACATTAGAGTGGTGACATGTGCTTACAGCACTTCATCCCTCTTTCACTCTCCCCACATTTGAGCCTTTTCTCTCCACTCTTCTTTTTCAACCATGTTAGATTCATCACTGGCACATCACCAGTGAGTCTGTTGCAGCCCTTTATAATTCCTGTGTAGGAAGGATTTCCCATGTTGTCTGTTTACCCCAAGTGGCATTCCTTCCATCTGTTTACTTTTGGTTTGTTTTCTCTGTAATTTAACTTTCTACAACACATAAAAGTACTGTTGAGTTTCTTCTTAAACCTGTGGTATTTCTTATATTGTAGGATAACCTCAGGAAACATGAAATTCTAAGAATTTAATACCAATATTATATTGGGCTCACTTTTAAAGCCGTACAAGCCTTTCTATTCATGCTGTTTCACTTTTCAGAGGAATTCAGAGCTTTTTATTGAAGTGTAAGGCATTTCATAACCATGTCAAGATACTTTGAGGGAGAAGTTAACTGATTGAGCATCAGCCGGTCTTGGAGTGTTTGATGCCAGTCATCTCAAAGGGCTCCATCTGATGTATGTTCCACCTGAGCACATTTTATCAACTGCTTCTCCTCTCCTCTGCTATGATTAGTTCTAGATAGGAAGGATGGAAGCTCATTTTACAAGACATACGAATACCTAACCACTACATGTGCATATTCTCGTATACCCATGAATCCAATCTGATTCTCTCCCTCCCTCTCTCCCCTCCCTCTCTCCTTCTCCCCTTCTCTCCCTCTTGCTCCTTCTCACTCCCTCTCGTTTCCTCCACCCTTTCCACCCCCCCTTTGCTCACTCCTTTACAAAGAGGAAAACTTAGTTTGCCTTTTTCTATCTTAAGATCCTTATTTCAGAAAAAGTCAATAAGGCAGCCAAAAACACCCATTCAAGAACTGGGATATCTCTCTTATTTCTGACAGTTTTTAAGGGGTGTGTGTGCATGTGTGTCTCCAAGGCAGAAGAGTGGTAACAGTGTGTTTGACAAGGATCAGTCAGGCAAAACATTCCTAGTGGTGTTTGTATTTTATTGTTGTAAAACTGAGGCATGGGTAGGCAAACTGATATTGTCTACACTGAGTGAGTCTCTGATGCACTGATTTGTTTACCCTAATTAAGCAGATATAAAATAACCAACAAAAATACAAATACATGACAAACACATAATGAAGCATACATAAAATAATTGACAAATATATAGCAATTTCCTTTGGGGCTATTAATGGTATACTATAAGTAGCTGTCTAGCCTATCTTTTAAATTTTTTTTATTTTATTCATGATAGGTACACAGTGAGAGAGAGAGAGAGAGAGAGAGAGAGAGAGAGAGGCAGAGACACAGGCAGAGGGAGAAGCAGGCTCCATGCACCGGGAGCCCGACGTGGGACTCGATCCCGGGTCTCCAGGATCGTGCCCTGGGCCAAAGGCAGGCGCTAAACTGCTGCGCCACCCAGGGATCCCTAGCCTATCTTTTAAACTTTAACTATATTACTGGCATGGCTGTAAAAAAATGTGATGGTCTGACCTATTGGCTAGTGAAACAATCATTCATCCTCCATACTGGTTCTGAAAATATGAATGTCTCAGTAAATTCAGATATAGCTAATGACTATTTTCAGGATATAATGGAGAAAAGGGCTAATGGCAGCTCTTTGGTTTTCCAAATATCAGTTACTTAAATGTTTCCAAGTCTTCGTTTTCCTCGACTCCATTTCTTCATACCCTGTAGACAGAGCTACCCTTTTCTATCTCTTAATAATGTTGATTTACTTAAACAAAACAGAAGATTATAGGGGAAGGGAGGGAAAAGTGAAAATAAAACAAGACAAAATCAGAGAGGGAGACAAACCATAAGAGACTCTTAATCATAGGAAACAAACCGAGGGTCACTGGGGGGGAGGGAGTGGTATGGATGAAAGTGGTAACTGGGTGATGAACGTTAAGAGGGGCACATGGTGTAATGAGCACTGGCTATTATATAAAACCGATGAATCGATGACCTCTATCTCTGAAACTAATAATAAACTATATGTTAATTACTTGAATTTAAATGTAAATAAATGAACTAACAATAACAACAACAACAAATTTGGTTTACCTGGCTGTCATGTCAAAGTTAAGGGAAGGGGGAGAAAGAGTTCTGGTGGGTAGCCTGAACAAGGTAATGGTGCTTAAGGAAAGTTCTCAGTTTCTACAATAGATAGCAGGATCAGGACTGAGCATGTCATGTGAGCTTCTAGCAGCAGTTCAACTATCAATTTCTTTGCTTTGTTTCACTTCAGACTTATCACTTGAGTTGTTACTTTGCACTACTTTGAGGGCTCTTGACCTGCAGATCTGCTGTCCTGCCTGGACACTCTATGTAAGTGGTGGGTATAGTAGTTCTACCCATTGTTCTCCTCAAATGCAGGAACATAGATGTAGACCATTTGAAACCTTAGGGATCATACCAGGTTCTACCATCTTCTTGAGCCTTAATCTATTATTAAGGCTTGAAAACTGTTTAGGGAATCTTCAGACTAACCATTTACATATTTTTTCCTTATCTCTAATCTCCCTTGGCATTGTAAGCTTTTTTTTTTTTTGGCAAACTTCAATTTTTATCTCCTTTAGGTCTGCTGGCCCACTCTCCTCCTCTACTGCTGACTTAGCTCTGTGCCTGTGGGGTTGTTAACAGATCCTCCACATTCTCAACATTTTCTCCTTGCATTTGCAACCTAGGTCTTCTTTAAGGACACTGGTTCCCTGCAGCCCAATTTCCTTTCCCCTAGCACATATACACATATGTAATTGGAGGAGGGGAGTGGCCTGTAAAGGGTGATTGGCCAGGCAGCTTTCTCCTTTCCCACTAGAATTTTCAGATATTTGCTAAACTATGTCCATGTTCTCCCCTAAATTGTTCTCTTTGGTGGATCTTGCCATTGAGCTACATGTAATTTATTCCTCCTCATAACTCACATTTATGGCCCTGGAAATGTCCTTAATGGACAGCCATAAGTGAATTAGGCAATAGGTCCTTGGTCTTACTTGGAGATGCTTGCGTGTGGTTTCCTCATCTGCTTTCAGTGACCCATTAAACAACCTAACTTTACAGTTCCTTGATCTTGGCTTTTCCATGGACCTTTGTCTCCATATGCCCACAGGAATCTATTTTCTCAGCCGCATCTACTATGTATGCTCTCTCAACAAGAACCTCTCATATCCCATCTTTTCTCTTGAGCCTACCTGCTCTTGACCACTTTTGTACTCCCAGTTTTGAATCTTTTATTCTCTCCCTGTTTCCAAGCTACTTTAGGCTTCATTTTCAGGACCTCATAGTCAGTCACTTGAATTTCTCTTTCACCAGCTCCCTTGAACTTTCAACTCAATCTCTTTACAACCCCCCTACCCCAGTCCTGGGTCAGTTCTCTTATTGAACTTTGCTATTTCTAGACTCAGTCAGAACTGGTATAATAAAGGACAGCACTAGAATAAAATTATTTATTTTGATGGCATGCACTTTACATCCCATCCTGGTACTGTTTGACAGGTCCTAGAAATGCATGCAGACTATATAGCTCACACTCTGTCCCAGAGCCCAAACTACCAGCGCTGAAAATGACTGAGTCCCCTAACTGGGAAAGGGTGATAGATTAAGCTGTTTTAAAAATTTGTTTACATGTGCACATACATAAAGTATAATTTTATAGAGATGAGCAAATATATCTTATATACAAATTGGCAGGGAGAGATTTAGGAGAATTTCTAGTATTTTTTTTCCTTTTGGTTTAGTTTACACTTTTCTCCTCCTAATGATCTCCTACATCGTTATCACCCTCACCTCATAAACATACACCAGGAAAAATTATGTCATACAGTAAAATTATGTCAACCTAGAATATATCTGCGTTTTTTCACCAAAACTCATATACTTGAGATACATACAAATTCATACTTATAATACACATATGTATGTGGTAAACACACTCATATACATAATACATGTATGTATATATACACACATGCATTCATAATACTTATATACATATATACTATAGATATGTAGGCTTTTTGGTTGTTGTTTTAAAAGGTGAGATCATAGCATATACATCTTCAGATCAGAAACTAGCTCCTTTACCTCCCAATCCCAGGGCTCTTTCAATCATACTATATTGAGTCCCATAAATTAGTATAAAAGACTAGTGTTATGATACTTACAACTTAATGTGAGAATATGCTATAACATATATAAATTTTCAGGCCTGAGATAGGGAGAAAATAGAGAAGACCAAGAATTCAGGAAAGTTCCTGTTAATGGTTCGGTGGTGGTGTAGATAGACCAAACTGTTTTTATTGAGCCAAATTTACCAACCAGTGGAGACTCATTAAGACTCCCAGAATTTGAAGGGGCATCAATAAAAGAGAAATTTGTGTTGAACAGCTATGTGAAATATCATACGAGAGGAATTCACTACCCATCTTAATAGAGCTCTTTTTACGGAGAAAGCCATGGATAGACTGTGGTTGAAGATCCTCCCTGGGCTCTAAAGCACATCTGGAAAGGCTCAGCTTTCAAACTGGAGCTCCTTTTGCAATGCTGGAAATATTTGTCTTGAGTGTTAGAAAGCTATTTCCCAAGATAATAAAACTCGTGGCAAAATATGAGAACCTTCATGTTTATGGAAAAAAAACCCACACTTTCTTAATGGGGCCTATATGGATCTATTTGTCAAGAGTTATCCAAGTGTGCACTTGGTGAATGTCTACTGTCCCCAAAGTACCCTGAGTCCTGGTCCATTCAGTCATCACATAATTTAGGGGCATGCAAAAATTATGCCAGGTACTAGACTAAAGGGAGAGAGTATGGTTGCCCAGACCTCCCACACCCAAGTGGGAAATGTACTACTGAGTATCCTGTGTGCTTGTCATTTCAGATAATTCAATGTGGAGTTTTTGACCTTCACTGACAAAAAAAGTGAGGAATGAACAAATGTTCCTTCAAGCCAGCTAATTCTTTGGTTGTTATGAAGCTGATTGGATCTTTTATATGCATTCCAAAGGCTCGAAAGAGAGTCCTTGAAAGAGAAATCCTATAATTCTACCAGAAGAGGTTTGTTACAGAGACCCCTTGAGACACCCCCACAGCAGGAGCACTTCAACTCTATCGTTATGTGATGTTTTCTCACATTATAGGGCACCTGACAGTTGAATAGAAAATTGCTTTTGGTGCTGAGTTTTCTGAAATAGTTTAGGAACAGTACTAGCTTTTAGCCCTTCATTGTGTATATCATCTTTTCCTTTCAGTGCTCTGCATCTGTATACATATAATTATAATAGGATTTTTTTCCATACCTACCATGTATCAGATTCTCTACTGGGCACCACACAGGCATTTTTCTGATACAGTCACCTTGCCAGTCATATTATTATCCTCACTTCAGAAGGGAGGTTCAGAGATTTGAGGGAGTCCTCACAATGTCACAGAACTGCAAGAGGCAGAGGAATGATGCTCAGACCTCCATGTTTCCAAAGCCTGGCTTGAGACCCCCGGCTGTCCAACCCCTTCCGCCTCCCCGCCTACCCAGCTCTGGATCAAAAGAGAACCAGGAGGTGGAGACTAAGTTGAGACAGAAGTGTATTCTACCGGGTTAGTTTTTAAAGGAGGACCTCATTTCCTGAAGTTGAATATTAAGTGTTTACAGGATGTACTTGATATTAGTGCAAACATATTTCCCAGAGTTGGGATTGTCAATGATGGCTGTTTCCGCACAAGTGCTGTGAGGAACAGTGGGAAGGGAGAATAGGTTGACTTTTTAGGGAATGAGACAGTTTGAAAATGAAGAAGAAGACAGAAAGTGAAACTCTAATTCCCAATCCTGACAAAATATCTCTAGGGTACTTATGGCTCATCCAATGCTTGTTTCTCTGTGTAATCAGATAAGCTAGCTTTTAGTGAGTGTAAATTTCTCTGGATCTTTTTAGTTAACTATTTCTAAGTATAGGTGACTGCCCAGATAAAGTGGCCTAAAGTCACGCTAGATGAAAAAAGTATCCCATGAGACTGGATGCCACCATATAAATATACTCACATTTAAATTTAACCCTTCCTAGCTCTTATATTTGTTTAATACTCATTTTGCACAATATCTCCTTTGCAATAGATTCCTGGATGATTGGTGCTTTCATGTCAGTATTTATTCAAGAAAGGAGACCAACCTCAAAAAGAGTGACCCTTGAGAGCTTACCCATTGATTCCATGATAGAGCTGGGGATTAAATAGCTCTGAGGTGATGCACTGTATGTGATTTTTCTTATAACTTTTCATGTGTTACATCAGTACACTCATCAGCTGAGCATGTCTGCATTAGCTAAAGAAGGTATCCTGATCGATGTCTGCCCATTCTTTGGATAATTATCACTGTTTGGTAAAAGATTAGGAGTTTTGAACTCACCTCCCTGGTAATGAAATCAACTGTTTGGTTAACGTTAACATTGCACAGTTAATGCCTGAATAATTCCTCATCACCCCTCACTCTCTACCCTTAATCCAGCCTGGGTTTCCCTTCATCTTTGCAGGTTTCTGACCTACTTTGTATTTGCCAGATATCTGGAGGAACTAATTCCATATAGTAAACCCTGTTCTCTGACTAGAGTCCAATGATCAAGAGGTCCCAAGAACAAGGCATTCGATAGCATTATCCTCTCTTGTCATGCCATATGTGCATATTAGTGGGAGATGAAATTAGCTTACTATGTATTTTAGAAATAAATATCAAACTATTGGAAAATTCTCCAATGCATCTAGCAGCAAACCTTTTGTTTTCCAACTTTAATTTTACTATAAAGTTAAAAAAATATTAATCATGACTCCATCTCAACTGTTTTTACTTTGTGGGAAATATGAGATCAGTGGGTGAGAATCTGGCATGGGGGTGTGTATATTTGCTTGTGTGTGTTACTTATGGCTGTTAATTATCTAAGAAAGGCAAGTGCTCAAGTGAAGGGAAACAGACAACGGTTCACAGTGATTATGAAGCTGTGTTTGTATTGCTGCCAACTCTTGGGGAAAATTTCGTATCTGTTTCTACAGAAAAAATACTGGAAAATATCAGTGAAAATGTACAAATGAAATCCTGAAAGCCTTAAAGATTTATGTCTCTTGATAATTCAAAATAGAGACAAATATTATTATTTATGAAGATTAAATTCTTATGTTTCTATGCTACAATATTTAGTAGTAATAGTTATTCCCATACACTGTTTACATTAATCCTGACCATACTAATTCAGGGGATGAGCTGCTATTTATCTTTGTCTGTTTATGAAGCCAGTTTGTTAGGCAAATGATCAATGTAATTTGCTTACAGTCATTCAGAAAACCAGTAGTCCTCAAACATTTGAGAAGCATCTTTATACAAGTGTTATTTTACTTTTATATAGAATATTCTTCTTTACCTAGACATTACCATGTTAACTTCAAACCCAACAGGCCTATACTGAAATATTCAATTTTAGGATAAACCAGTGTCCCCTGCTGACTCCCTTGTTTTTGTTGAGATAACTATTCCTCCCATCTTGGAACCTCAAAGTCTTCCTTAATGACTCCTCTTCCTTAAAGATTCCTCTCGTATTATGCATATTGATTCTGTCAGAATATCCCAAAATTCTGTTTTCTTAGTATGTTTTGAAGCTATCTTTTTGGTTCATTTCCAGCATCTCCATCTCAGATCTCTACTAATCTACTGGACTTATTTTTCATCTCCCTGCCTACCATTTTTCTTCCTCCAGTCCATCCTATACATCAGTTTCTCCATCTTTTGGCATCTGTAAACCACTAGATATCTCAGGTAGAAACTTATGAGTTATATGTAAAATTTTAAAGTATTTTCATAATTTTAAAACAATAGTAAACGATTTTAAAATGGTAATAATAGCAATTATGAGTATTTATAATAATTATAACTGATAATAATGAAAAAAAACAAGTATATTGCAACTTTCCTCTTACATGAGGATGTAGATAACTAGCCCTAACAGAGTTTGAGCAGTAGATTCCGTATAGTCTATTTCTTCATTTATGCTTTATTTCTACTAAATTGGAAAGACCTAACTTAAAAGTCATTGTGAGAATAATAGAGAAGGAGAGAAAATGGCATCCATGGATTACAGTACCTACAGGCAAACTGCACCCTAGCAGGGCTACAGTGATTATACCACCCAGCCCACTCAAGAATATGCACAGACCATCCAGGCATATGGGTGGCAAAGTTATGGAACCTATGGACAGCCCAATGATGTAAGCAGACTGACAATACAACTTCTCATGGACAGCCTCCCACTGGTTATTACTACTCCAACTATCCTCCAGGCATAACGTTAGCCTGTCCAGGAGTATGGCACTGGTGCTTATGATACCACCATTGCTATGGTCACTACCATCCAGGCCTCCGGTACAGCTCAGTCTGCATATGGCACTCAGCCTGCTTACCCTGCTCTTGGGGAGCAGCGGGCAGGCACCACACCTGCAAGACCACAGGACGATAACAAACCTGCTGAAACTAGTCAACCTCAACCTAGCACAGGGGGTTACAACTAGTCCAGCCTAGGATGTGGACAGAGTAACTATAGTTATCCCCAGGTACCTGGGAGCTATCCTGTGCAGCCAGTCATGGCACCACCATTTTATCCTCCTACAAGCTAATCCTCTACACAACTGACTAGTTATGATCAGAAAAGTTACTCTCAGCAGAACACCTATGGGCAGTTAAGCGGCTATGGACAACAGAATAGTTATGGTCAACAAAGCAGCGAAGGGGAGCAGCCACCCACTAATTATCCACCACCCCACAAACTGAATCCTACAGCCAGGCTCCAAGTTAATATGACAAACAGAGTAGCAGCTGCAGGCAGCAGAGTTCATTTTGACAGGACTACCCCAGTGGCATGGATGTTTATAGGCAGAAGTCTGGAGGATTTTCTGGACCAGAAGAGAACCGGGGCATGAGTGGCCCTGACAACAATGGCACAGGAAGAGGGGGAATTTGTGGAGGCATAAGCAGAGGTGATGGGAAGGAGGACACAGTGGAACAGGTGCTGGAGAGCAAGATGGCCTCAATAAGCTTGGTGGACTCATGGATCTTGATCTAGACCCATCTGTAGATCCAGATAGAGATTCTTATAACAGTGCAATTTATGTGCAAGGCTTAAATGGCAGCATGACTCGAGATGATCTGGTGGACTTTAGGCAGGATGGAGTTGTTAAGGTGAACAAGAGAATCAGACAACTCATGATATGTATCTACTCAGACAAGGAAACAGGAAAGCCCAAAGGCTATGCTACAGTGTTCTACAAGACTCCGGAACTGCCACGGCTGTTCTGGACTGGTTTTATGGGAATGGTTTTCAAGGGAGAAAACTTCAGGTTTCTCTTGCTTGGGAGAAGCCTCTGATGAACAGCATGCAGGGTGGTATAACTCCCCATGAGGGTAGAGGAATGTTGCTACCCCTCCGTGGAAGTCCAGGGGCCCCAGGAGGTCTCAGGAGAGGCTATGGAGGTCACAGAGATGGTTACTTCCCCCAAGAGAGGCCCAGGATTCTTGAAGGAATCCATCTGGAGAAAGACATAACCAGCACCAGGTTGGAGACTGAGAGTGCCCCAATCCAGGGTGCGGAAACCAGAACTTCACCTGGAGAATAGAAGCAACCAGTGTAAGGCCTTAAAACCTGAAGGCTTACTTCTACCATGCTTTTTACCCTTGGGCAGTGACTGTGGCAGAAATGGCCCTGATGGCCTACAGGGAAGAAGAGGGGGGGCTCATAGACCACAATGGTCCTGGTGGAATGTTCAGAGGTGGTCATGGTGGAGACAGAGATGGTTTTCATAGTGGCTGGGTCATGTATCCAGTGGCTTTGGTGGATGAAGCTATATTTATATTGTTGGCCACAACATTATGATTATTCCTTGCCTGTGCCTTAGTATTTTTCACCATTTGTGAAGAAAGATTAAAACAAGTTAAACAGTATAAAAAAGAGTCATTGTGAAGAGCAGCAAATACTGGGTGGTCCTTCAGCTAGTTCTGGTTTTTCTGATCATACAAGGATTCAGAAATTATGGAGAATTTTCTACTGTAGACATCCAGCACCCTATCAGGAACTAATTAGGTTGAAGGCATGCCCTTCTCAAAAGTGGGTGAAATGTTAAGATAACTGACCAATGGATTTCTAATGATTTTTTGGTTGGATTTGTTATAATTATTTCTTCATATTCATTTTTGACATTCAAATGTGTCAAATATGGCCAATAGCACTGATTTCTTTCTTCAATAAGTATGAAGTATCTTTAAATAGTAAGAAAGAAATTCTTTTCAACTAATCCTGTTTGTATCAAAAATTGGTCTTTTTAGGAACTTTTCCTCTCTCTTCCTAAATGTTAAAAACTATATGTTGTCTCTGAAGTAATAGATTCAGGATCCTCCAGATATTGAATGTTCCAATTAGATAAGTCATTGTAAATTAAAGAAATCTTTTTTACTGGATTTTTTTTTCACTTAGTGTTCATTTCAGGATCTTTACTCTTGACAGCTAGAATTCCTAAGTATGAAGAAACAGAATCTTCTATTATCAACCCATTTTCTTACAAAGCATGCTGGAAATTCTTGGCTACGATCTGATCATATTTATAGCATTTCTTATTTCTTTCAAACTCCAGTCAAGTTCAGGAGACACACTTACATTGACAACTGTGAATAAAGCAGTGTTGGATTGCCCTGAGGTGTAGTTTCTGTCATTCGTGTCTTTGTTGTACATATTGATGGTACTGAGTCAATAACAATCCTAATGCACTATTTATCTACACCAAGGCTTACAAAATTATTAACAAACAAGAAATCTCTTCCCTTCTGGCATTAGTGTTAGTGATAAATAATTGTCAATCATGTCTCCTTTTACACATGTGATCTACTTTATACTGTGAACATCTCTGATTTCGTACACCTCTGAAGAAAAATATCTGCTAATAAAAACGTAACAAATAGTAAATGTTCTTTTGCATTGTATTCCACTGACCTATTCATATTCTAACAGTTTCATAAATGATTTTGCAAATGGTTTATTCTGCCTTTCTCCATAATGTTACTAATTTTCACTGGATTTATTTGCAACTTTGAATGGTACCTTTTTAGTTTGCGTTTCTTCTCTGCTTTTAGTGGAGAAATAGCAATATTTTACTAAAAGCTTTTGTTTTTCATTTGTTTTGGAAAAACTTGATAGATATACTTGAACTCTGCCTTGAAAATTAGAAGAAAGCTTCAGTGACTTCATACTGTTATTTGACAACATTTTGTAACAGACAACACATCAAGAACCAGGGATGATGGAAGGCTGGTCCACAAAGTCCAATCTTGAGATTTTTATCATTCTACTTCCTGTTTGCAATTTTCCTTTTGTGCTGCTTATGAAGATGACGTATTAGTAGGGAACTTTGTTCTGCACACAGATTCACTATGTTCTCTCTCTGTAAACCTCTTCACCATTTACTTTGACAAGTTTATGTCATAGTATGTCATTTATAATACTGTTTTTGTATTTTACTACTTTTATATGTCCAGTGGATTAATTTTAAACCATTAGTTCATTTTACATATTGGCACTATTAAACACAATAAAGCAGTTATAAGAAAAAATACAGTCATCAAATATAGACGCTACTAAGCAAATTTTGTGAAAATGAGTCAGCTGAAATGAATAGCTCTTGTTTGCCAGATGTTACCTAAGACAATCAATCTAAATATTCCATGTATGTGAGATATTTTAAATATAAGCGCTATAAAGAATCGTGATCTATTTTTATGCGAATTATAACTCACATAACTCTGTGTTAGACTATTGGCAACAACTAGTTTTTCACAAGTCTCATATTGAAAAATGGTGCTTTGTCCCTTGACTTAATGTTATTTTATCAAGTTACCATCTTTAAAATCCCCCAAATAATAATAATAATAATAAAAAACCTTTCAGTGGCTCTAATAGCTTCTGTGATAAAAGTGGAACTCCTTAGCCTGACATTCTCAAGATCCCCTCAAAGGGGCTCCATCTTACCTACTCAGATTTCTGTTTTATCCCTGCAGATTCACCCACATCTCATACCCAGGATGTCTGCTGGAAGATGGTTAATGTTTTGATTGTTTAAGGCAGTTGTTCATAATCTCTCTGTTCTTTCCTCATCCTATATGCCAGAACTTGTTTGCACAACTGGACCAGAAATCTTGGCTTTATTCTCCTCCTGGCAGCTCAGGTTCTTGTGTGTGAATGGAAGGGGATATGGGGGCTGGGAGATTGGAAGCACATTTAAAATGCATTTTCAAACCATGTCTCCATTATTTGTTCGTGAACCATTCTTTCTAACCGGTTTTCACTCATTGCTTCCCCAAGTATGTCATTTGCTTTCTTGTTTCAACTTAATATTTACATCATTCTAATCATCTGAAAAACTTTCTCTGCCTTGTCTACCTTGCAAATTTTTCAGCTCCTAATGCTTTTCCCACCTCCTTAATAAAATCTTATTTACCTAGCTTGTCTGACTGCCTTTTCCTCTCTATAATTTCTCTTGAAATTACTTTCATCACAATTCTTTAGTTAGTAGGTTGCTTTGAGTCAGTGGGTTGCTCTGAAATATATACTTAAATTGTATATATGCCTTCAATTTCAATGACTGTCCATTGGCCCAAAATAGATTATAAGTACCGTGAGGGAAAACATTGACTTATATACCTATGCATCTGATCCAGGGCTTTGGCACACTGCGTGATTGACAAATGTTGTGTTTGAGTAAACCTGTTTCCCATGATTTTGCCACACATATAAACTAAATACAAGAATTTAAGAAAAACATACCTCTAAATAAAACATTCTATCTAGAAATTTTCATTCATTCTTTAGAGCTTCCTCATCATCTGATTTGTATCAGTGGCATTTTTACTTATTTATTTAACAAATGCTAATATAGTATACACTGTGTTGCTCTTCTATGCACTTTATACAAATGTTATCTCATTTAATTTTTAAGATAGCCCCATGCAGTAGGTACTATTATCCCTATTGTACTTAGGAGGAAACTGATTTACTGAGAAGTAACTTCGCTAAGGTCACATCATTAGTCAATAATAGAGTCAAGATTCAAACCTACATTTTTAATCACTGTGCTCTAGGAATTTAAGCAATACCTTTCTCTAAAAAATAGGTTTCTCTCTTTGTTTGTAGGCTGGATGTTAAATCACTTAAAAATAACTACATTTTAGTGAAAAGAAATTAGGACACATTTTATGTTGGCATTGCATCAGAGATTAGTGGACATAAAAAGGCAGAAATTCAAAGCCTAAGAAGTTGTCTAATCCAAGTCCTATGAGACTTTCTGATGACCTTTCTGCCATGGGTCATTATCTTGATAATATACTATAGTTACCCAGTGTCTAATTTTGTTAGTTTGTTGTGAGAGAGAGAGAGAGAATGAGAATGAGCAAGTGTGAGCCAGGGAAGGGGCAGAGGAGAGAGAGTATCCTAAGCAGGGGCTCAATCTCATGACCGTGAGATCATGATCTAAGCTGAAATCAAGGGTCAGGTGCTTAACTGGTTGAGCTTCCAAGGCACACCTCCCCCTAATGTCCTGTTTTAAAGTGTAATATCTTTTGAAGTAATCAAAAGGGGGTACATATCACAGACAATGACCTCGTAGAGTAGAAGGTACCCCTAGCTGCTGTTCTACAGGAGCAAGCCATTTCTACTCAGCTATATTCCTTAGGACCAGCTTTTCTCATTGGACACATATTATTTGGTGCCTTTCAATCTGTGCATAAATTGGACTGAATAATGAATGAAGTAGTTCTGCCTCTTACTAAATTAAACACTGGAAATTGTTTACAAGTTCTGTTGGCTCAGTCACAACAAGTTCTGTTGGCTCTTTTCCTCTCACTGAAGAATTTTTCTGGGATTCTCTTTTAGTTTCTGGTGGGAGGTACACCATAACTCATTGCCCTTTGGGTTCACGCTACCATTCCCATTGCCTCAAAATCTATTTTCCTCTACTTTCTTTTCTTTTTGAAATCTAGAGTTCTTTGAACTTTTAAACTTAGGCTTTTTTCTTTTTAAAAAATATAGTTCCCTTTATGAACATGGCTCTTAATTGCTAAGACTTCCGTTTTAAAAAAGATTTATTCACTTAGAGAGGGAGCATGAGTGGAAGGGGCAGAGGGAGAGGGGGAGAATCTCAAGCAAACTCTGATGAGTGTAGAGCCTATCACAGGGTTCGGTCTCATGACCCTGATATCACAAACCTGAGCTCACAACCTGAGCCAAAACTAAAAGTCAACATTTAACTAACTGCACCACCTAGGTCCACTATTGCTAAGACTTCCTAATAACTAAAGGAAAATTGCAATTTGGTTTAGAAAATACATTCTTCCAGGAACATTTACTGGCTATGTTTACACAACTGAAGTGTAGAATTGAGTATTATTTGCAGTGAGAATATGGTAAAAATCAAATGTGATTTATTTTATTACCAATAATGTCCCTAGGTTTTTCTAAAACTATCATAAAAGTTTAGGTCTAGATTAAATATATTTACTACCAATCAATCTTCTTTGGGAGTTGGAAGCCAAGGAGGCTTCATGTTTTCTCTATGATGTTTTATAAATTTGGGATAATTATTAATAGTAATATATTGATATTGACTTCCTGTTTGCTTTAAAATATATTTCACAGTGATTTACTTTGTTCTAGATGGAAGAAAAAGAACTGGTGGATGGTCCTCTACAAAGAGTTAAGGTATTAAAATTTCCTTGTAATGAAGTGTGAGACCATGTTCTCTGTAAGTAGCAATCTAAGAATGGCTGGAAAGGGATTATTAAATAGGCATAGGTATAAGAAAACATTTTTTATGCTTACTAACGGCCCAAAAGAGCAGTATAGTAATAGGTAGAGAAATTGAAACTCTTGAATAATGGTTCTCGTGTTTTGGAACTGAGGTACTAACCTAGAAGACATTTATGTCTTGAGATCTGTGGAGTGAACTATATTTTTCCAGCTTGTGTGGAGAAGGGAGGGGGGACCATAAAATGATTATCAAGTGACTAAATCTCAGAGAGATTTGAAAATTTTGTGATTTGAACCTTGATTTGCTAATGGTGAAATCTTCTCTTTTAGGATGCCTAAATCTATAGTTACAATTTGTGTCTGTTTAAGCAGAAATTCTCTTAGAGCCAGGATATTATACTAGGGCCATTTTCTTTGTTGAGTGACTAATGTAGCAATATACATAAGGATAAAAATCATTCATTGGATTCTCTGTTTCATGTCCCCACCCTGGGCAAATCCCATGTAGATCCCATGTAGAGTCAATCTTAGATTGACTCTAAGATGTTCCCTGTGGCTCAACTCGGTGGTTCATATTTTCATGTTCAAAGTCTCCTGTAATATTTGATGGATAGAAATGATCACCCCCTAGTTCTGTTTTAAAATTCTATCTTAAAACCCTTCCTTTTGAGGACACTACATAATATTGCTCCTTTTCTATTTCTCTGACCATTCCTTCATGAATTTTTTACTGATCATCTTTATTATGATTCTAACTATGAACAATTGACCCTTAGCCTTCTTCTCTCTTTATATACTAGTTCTCAATCTGGACATTGGGTAAGATGGGGTTGAGTGTGCAGAGGGGAGCATAAAATGTGCTGAATATTTTTTTCAGACCAGCACACGTGTCCAAATACCTCTCGCCCATATCAGTTGAGTAATGGAGAGAGGAGTAAGGACTGGTATATTTTCATATTCCCTCACAGTTATGCTGGCTGCATTGAGGGGACACTGTGGTAAAATTCTTAGGGATCTTATTCCTTTCCAGGTCTTCAGCTCTTGCTCTAGTGTAATGACCTCTCTGTACCACATTTTCAAAATGTGTGCTAAAATTTCCCACATAGTCATTTCACTTACCTCATAAAACTACTTCCTTTTTCTATTTTTCTCTCTTTGTTAGTTAACAGGACTTATCAGCATTCTCCTCGGTATATGGGCTTAGAGTTAGAGTCAGCTCCAACTCTAGAGTGATAGGTCATTGCTGTCATGAAACTTATAGTCCTATGAGGAATTCAGATATTAATCAAATAATCTCCTAATTAATTAAATGTAATTTCAAATAAGAGCTTACAAAAAAAAAAAAAGAGTATGGCACTATTGAAGTCTAGACAAAGGAACATTATCCAGTTAGCAAATGTGTATGTGCAAGGCAAGGGGTCGATGTTTAAATAATGTATGGGAGTCATTTAATCAAAGTGATAGAGTTGATGGGTGAGGAATGGTCTTTCAGGAGAATGGAACAGCATGTGTAAATATGCCCCACATTGTGTTGAGGCATAGAGGTTTTGAGAAAAGAAAACTGTAGTCACAGCTTAAGGAGACAGTAGGAGAAGGAAATTCAATGAAATGGTGTCATAAGAGCTGGCAGGGTCCTTTAGAAACTTGTAGGCTCTGATTAGGATTCTTTCTATATATTCAGACCTTTGGAAACGCATTGAAGAGTTTTGAGCAAGTTAGAAACATGATCAGATTTTAGAAGATCATTCTGGATAAAAGACACAGCACAAAGAATATAGTAAATTGTATTATAATAGCATTATATGGTTACAAGATAATAGTTGCATTTGTGGTGAGTACAGTATAACATATAGAGTTGTCAAGTCACTATGTTGTACACCTGAAACTAATGCAACATTGTGTGTCAACTATATTTCCATTAAAGAAAAAGGAAAATATCTTTCTAGGTAAAATGTAGGGTACAGTGAGAAGGGTTAGTCATGGGGAGACCATCTGAAGGATGTTGCAAGAAGTTATGACACTTTATAATAGGTGAAACAGAGATGGAGATTGAAGAACATGGACTAGAATCAATAGCAGAGATGTGGAGAGGACCTCAATCATGACTACAGAGCAAGATGGGCTGGAAGCATGTTTCCATGCATCTAGAGAATTGGGAAGACTTGGGATTTCAAAGCAAAGTTTGTTTCTTGGTAGCGATGGTGCTGGAGAGACAAGTAGAGACCAAATTATGAAAATCCTTCTGGGTGATTCTGAGGGCAAAGAAGAATGTCTGAAGGATTTTGAATAGGGGATCACAATCAGAAGGGGGGGCTAGAGAAGTCTTTCTGGTAGTATGGAGGATGGCTTTTGTAGAGGGTGGTATGAGACAGGAAAACATAATGGGACATAAACTAACATGTGTGACCAGAGAGAGGAGGGATTACATCCAATAAACATGAAAGAAATAGAATCACCAGTATTTGGTCCTTGATTGTGTGTAGGGAGTGAGAAAAAAGGGTGCCCAGGATGAATCTCTGGTTTCATGGGCAGGCAGACAACAGTGTCACTCACTTTAATGGACACTACATTAGGAGGAGATTGAGAAGAAGGTGCTGAGTTTAGATTTATTTAAGTCTAAACAAATTTAAATCTTTAAATCTTTATTTTTTCTCTATTTCTCCACTTGACATCCATGGTCTATTGTTCTTATTAGTTGGTTGGTTTTATTATGAATAAAAGTACCCACCTGTTCGTCTCTTGCTCCATGCCTCTTATGAAATTAATTGAGAAACTGTTATTTTTCATGTAAGACTTTTAATTATTTTTCATTTAGCTCCCAGAGGCCATTGGGCATGGATGCCTAGTAAGTAATTGTTAATAACAAACATGATTATTTTGGGCATGGTGATAATGGAAATTTATTCCTGCCAAAAAATCAGTGCCAATTTCAACCTGGCAGGAGTTTTCAAATACTGAGGAGGGGAGTCTTTTGCCTCTGTTTGGAGAGGACTATGCCTTTCTCTTCCTTTTAGTCACTCACTCAAGGTTGACACATGGTATTTTTAATCAATTTATGTAAATAATATCATACAATTTTCAGCCTAAAATGGACATTAGAAGTTACTTAGTATCCCGGACAGAATCTTCAGAATATTTCTCTTTCAGTGACATTATCATATATATTATGTCTCTGAAATCTTTTCAAAACATTTGAGTTAGTCGTTGAAGCACCACTAGAGATCTGTAGTCACATTTCCTGCATATTCACTGTTCAGTCATCAGTGAAACATTTTTAAAGTGTTTAATTGCAGACTGCTGCTGCAAAGTACTTAACTAGTAGCATGGTAAAAATAGAGTCCTGGTCTTAAGCTGGTAAAAATAGAGTTTTGGAGCTAAATTCCTTGTCTCAACCCAGATCTATTAATTTGTAGAATCTGTGTTATCAACCAGTCATTTTAACCGTCGTGGGTCTTTATTTCATCTTCTGGGTCAGGTTCTGTTGATATTTAATTATGTATTAGCCATCAGAATAAATTCTACTGACATGAACCATTAATTAATGTATACAATATATTTATGGAGCACCTTCTAAATGCTGAGTTCTGACCAGGCTGATAAATTTAATACATATTTATTTTCCAAAGAGAGCTCTTAAACTGAAGAGGGAAATAGACAAGTGAACAGGCACTGATAAAACAGTGTGAGATAAACTATGTTAAGTAGCCACACAAAGTTCTAAGGGAGACCATACAATGTAGGTGATCTCATCTTGAGAATTAAAGATTGAAGTGAAATAGTTCATGCAAAGAAAAAAAGAAAGAGTTTTCATAGGAGATCAAAGTAGAGAAAGAGGAAGACAAGATAAAGCAATTGTAAGTTTCTTGATTTAGGTACTGAGTATAATGAAAGACTAGAATAGTGGGCAAAGGCCATATTATAAAGGGTATTATATTTAAAATTATGGAGCCTCTGACAGATAGCTTTAAACCCCTATGTCTAAAATCTTAGAAATAACCAAAGAGGCATAGGGAATATACTCTTCAATCTCAAAACAATATGCTTTTATTCCTGAACAGAAAAACCTTTACTTGGAAAACATATGATGAAAGAATAGGAAATTCTGAAAAATACAAGTTCTTTTTGAATTATGAGCAATATAAAAATCATAAAATTGAGGCACCTGGGGGGCATAGTTGGTTAAGTGTCTGTTTTCTGTTCCGGTAGTGATCTCAGGGTCCTGAGATTCAGCCCCACATCCAGCTCTGCGCCCAGCAGGGAGTCTGGTTGAGATTCTTTCTCCTCCAATGAAAAAATCTTAAAAAAAAAAAAAAAAAACCTGTAAAAACATTGTCATGATAAAAAAAAACTTTGAAAAAGGGTGGGAAGCACTCTGAGTGTCTTTTTCTTTGAGTTCCTTGTCATAGAAAATAATTCCAGTTATACCTCATTCTCCATTCTCATGATTATATTTTCCTTCCTCAAGACCTACTTGATAAAATACTCTGGGAGTTCTGAAATGCAAGAAAATGTCCTTTAAAACTAGACAGCTGGTGATACTAAGAAATTTGGAACTCATCCTAAAAGCTGAGGTATATAGTAAAGTGGTTATCGGCCCCATTTCCAGTATTCCTGTGTTCAGACATCTAAGAGATTGTTTGTGTTAGGCCCCTGGGTTGGGATCTGAGTGACATCTATATCCTGAAATCCAAACACTTGCTTGGAACTGGGAACTTTTGCTTCTCTAACTCTTTCAGCCAAGTACATAAGGAGAAAAGAGACAAACCATGTTGGGTAAGTCTGTTCCCAGCAGTTCTGCTCACTGGCCTTTGAGTACTAGGCACATTGCCTCCATGTACCTTTGGTCAAAAGGCATGAAAGGGATTTTTTGACATCTTGCATTGTAAGCACATAATGTATTCATTTGAAAAATTTTGAATTTTTGCTGCTCATATTAACTGCTAAGCAGTGAAATTAGCTGTTAAAAAGCATATGCACTGGGGGTCATTTTGGGAAAGAAAAGAATCATTTCTTACCTTGTTCTCTAAAACTGTACATTCCTTGGAGGTTTGCCCATCCCAGATTCTACAATAAGATGAAATAAATCACTTTTTTTAAAACTAAGATATGATCTTGAGTGCTTTAAAGTGTGAAATGATTATTAATATTCAGGTGTCAGAGAATGTTTATAAAGGAGAGTTTTCAGGTTCGTGATCATTCTTTAGACAAGAAAAAATGTAAATAATTACTTGAAGGGGATGATTAGAAGAGGAAAAGAAAAGGAGAGAAATGGGAGAGATTGATGGGTGGGGAAGGTTGATTCCAGACCAAGCACTCAGGGATCTCAGTTCTATTTTGGGTTTTCTTTTATACATCTTGCACTTTGCCCTAAGGTAAAGAGTTACAGAATTTCAGGCTAGCTTTTCTAACCATAATGAGCAAGCATTTATAGAAAGAGTGAAAAGTTTTCTCAGCTGAGTACACCTGGTACATCTAAATATTAATGCAAAACTCTAGGGAATGCATTTCATGGCCGCTATAAGAAAGGTGTAATTTAATATAAGTTGTGGTTATTTATTACTAAGAGGTACAGAAATAGATAAATAGAGATTACTTTTTCTGTATCTTCTTTCAGTCTCAAATGGCTTTAAATTTTTTTTTTACATACTTAGAGTAGAATTTATAAAGACATTTGGGAGTATCTCCTACCTCAAAGGAAAACTATAATGATATTTAATAGTTTCAAATATTTCATAATATCTAGTCAGTTCTGGGTACATTTATACTGCATGAAAAAAATCCAGTTCATTGGTTGTCTTAGAAAACTTGCTTTCTTCAGAGACTAGACTTTCAAATATATTTTAATGGTTGCAATATTCCTGTTGTTCATTGTTGGGGCTGTACTTATATTACATTTCTCTGCAGAGTTATTGATGATGTATCTATCCTCATTCTGCATTATGGCACTTGGCAAAACACTGCTTCCTAATTTGAACTTTTCTGTGTAACCTTCAGGGGAAATGGATCCATAACACCATTGCATCAACTTTTTTAGTAAATTATATTATTATATATCCATTTATAACTTACCCTCTAAGTGATCTCAGTCATAGTTGATGGCTTGGTTTCATTTCTATAGCAGTTATTGCCTTTGCTCATCTCACAGGACAGCAGTATCATTTAGGACGATGGCTTCTGGGAAGTTCATTTCACCCCTTCTGAGTGGGTTCCATGTAACTAGGAAGGAATTTTATTTCAGTAGATTTCTCATATGAGGACATGAGGGATATTACTGCCTACAGTCCCTCAGTAAGAGATGATCAGCTTGTAAGCAGTGCTAGGGGAGAGGAACTGGAAAAAGTTCTGATGCATACTGACTATCACTTTCATCATGCTCCCTATGAGGTACTCCGACACATGGCCTCCTGTAAATTTTGAAATGACTCTGAA
Source organism: Canis lupus dingo (assembly GCF_003254725.2). Taxonomy (NCBI): domain Eukaryota; kingdom Metazoa; phylum Chordata; class Mammalia; order Carnivora; family Canidae; genus Canis; species Canis lupus. The sequence goes on along the minus strand of NC_064258.1, from coordinate 33,386,138 downwards.
ATCTGGCTACTAATTAGAGGCCTGAGATTTAAAAAACTTTTTATTTAAATTCTGGTTAGTTAACATAAAGTGCAATATTGGTTTCAGGAATAGAATTCAGTGATTTGACACTTACGTGCAACACCCAGAGCTCATCACAAGTATAGAGGCCTCAGATTTCACATAACTAGCCCAGGACACATTGTACCATTGATAAATTATTAAATTGGCATTTGACACAAATATGACTAACCCCTTAAACTTCACTTGTTTTCCCCAAAGTGCAAATGAGGGAGCATGGACTATTTCTTAGTTACAGAGATCCAAGTATCAACTGTTCTCAGTTTTCTTACCAAATAGATTAAAGTCTAAACAACAGCAAGGGAATAAATATGTGATTTTTGTACAAACTGTTTGGCTATTTTTTAAATATTTTATTTATTTATTCATGAGAGACACAGAGAGAGAGGCAGAGACATAGGCAGAGGGAGAAGCAGGCTCTCTGTGGGGAGCCTGATGTGGGACTCAATCCCAGGACCCTGAGATCATGACTTGAGCCAAAGGCAGATGTTCGACCATGGAGCTACCCAGGTTCCCCATAAACTTTTTGGCTGTTGATACCACTTTGCATACATACCACAGGCAGTGGCTGAAGTAAGGCACACATAGAGATCAGGCTTTGATGTTAATTCCACTGTGGGCTATAAGTATAATCTCCGCTTCCTGTGTGCCTCTGTTATTCTAGGTCTAACTCTGAGGGAGCCATGATACTCGTTTCAGTATGAGGTATTCTCTAAATTAGAAGAACCGTACATAAGTTGGTTTATTTTTAAGTTCAAAAGGCAAAAGTCATAAATGGAACAATTCTATATAGTACTGTACTCTGATTTTTTACTCTAAGAATTGCCAAATGCTGTGAAATAGGTCAGGCAATTAAAGTATCTTTGTATAAAATTATGATATAATTTTCTTATAAGTTAGGTGTTAAATTATTCCCTATTATCAGCATTTTAAACAATTTCTTCTATATCCTACTTGGATAAGTAATAGTAATACCAAAAAATCATGGAAAGGTAGAGCTGTACTCCTAGGTCTTCACACTGAAGAATAAAAAATTCAGGTATCAAAAGATAAAGTAATTTATTCAAGGTCATTCTGCAATATAGCAAAAAAAAAAAAACAAACCCATATTCAGAGCTAAGACAAAAAATTCAGATCTTTGACTTGAAGCTCAGTACATACTGTGCTGCCTTATAGTACAGTAACTATAAAACCTTGTATTGCCATTTTGAAATTGCTCATGTCCTTTTATCCAGATGTTTCTGCTTTACCTTTCTCTATAACAGGAATGTAAAAATGTTACTTTCATTTCTAGGATCAGGTGACCTTATCTACTATATCTAGTTCAATGCTTTGCACAGAGAGGGCGTGCCACAGACATTTGGGTTAATGATTGTAATTGGAAACTGGTTGATACTTTTTCCAGAATTTGACCATACTTGAACAGGGATGAGGTCTATAAGGGCTGATGTATTTGAACAGGTCACATGTAGTATCTTGTTCTCTGATGTCTTCTTTTAATGTAAAGTGCTTGACTCACAATTTCCACCGAAGGCTCTGCTCATATGGTTGTCCCTATTAGTGAGTAAACCAAGGTCACTGACCCAAGAACCAATTGCAGCCTATTTGTAGATTGGCCAAAACTCTAAAAAGTAACGTACCATGAAAATTTTTATCTAAAAAAGAATGATGAACAATTAGCTAGGGCAAATTATCTCTCACTCTGGTGCTATAAAGACACAGAAAGCAAATAAGAAATCTGAAACCCAAGGTAGCAGAGGCCATGAGAAGTCACACACAAGTCAGAATGAGGAAACATAGAGAACATAACATATACATAGTAAAGGGGATGGTATCAATTGGATACAGCTTCTTGGTGAGACTGGAGACCCACTAAAATGTTGCAGATAATAAAAGTGGAAAAATACATTTATGATTCTGAGAATATGTTAAGGTATCTTGTATGCTTGAGTGCCTTAGATCCTTTGTCCTTCTGGTTCCACTTCTTAAGAAATGAAGTTCCTGAGTTTCAGTGAGATTCCTAATCTTTACTGTCACATTGCCTTTAGAGTTACTTGCCTATTTCCTTTTTTGAAGATGTATACATGAATTTCTGTTGCTTACTAAGTAATATAACTGGACTTCTGGATCAACCCTAGAAGGCTTGTTACAGGGATATCACATTCAATGCTGTTGTTTTCTGTATGTCAGTCATATTTACCATGATCCCGAGTTGCACACCCTTTCTTTAGGCTCAGCCCAATTTCCATTATCTTTGATACAGTATAAGGCAACTATGATAGAGATGTTCTCTAGAGTAATCTCCAGGTATCTTTCCAAAGCTGTTATGCCTCAAGCACTTCCTTTAAGCTTTAAGCATCTGCCTTGGACATGGTCCTTTTGGGCCACTCTCAACAAAATATATGGAAGGAGATCTGGAACTTGGTATTTTTTTATTTTTTTTGGACTTGGTATTTTTAAATGGAAAAAAAAAGAAGAATTTGCTTCTGCGCTAAGCAGCAATCATAGTCTAATATAAGTATGCCACTGAAAGCCCCTATGCCCTGCTCTTCCTTCATGGACCCTTGTGGCTTCTTTCTTTTTGATATGTTACCTTTGGCAATCTTAGTATTCAGGACATGCCAGTGAAGTTGGCTGAGTCTGAACCATTGTGGAAGTTTGGCTTTTGCCTAGAATTCTTCTTGCCTGTTGATATATGTACTGGCCATCTGGACTTTATGCTTATGTGAATTCTGTTATCTCAGAGGTATTATGTCTAGTAAGCAACTTCTCATAAATTTTATCTGTACAGTTATTCTATGGATGCATTACAAATATAGTCAGATTAGTGCTGTTTCAGGTTTTGATTTGTTATCTATTCTAATGTTGCCTAGCAACTAGGGAATGCCCCAATTTGTAACTCTAAAGAGTTCATGATACCAAATACACATCTCATTCATTTTCATTGAGCGTTATGTGGCTTTTTGAAGTCAGATGTTCAAAAGTATTGTTTTACAGATGAGAAAATGGAAAGCTGATAACTGGTTTTTATTAATAAAGCAAGTGACTAGTAGACATATTAGTAGAACTACATATTTAGATTCCTAATCTAAATTATGTTGTTCCAACAAACTATGTTGCATTTAATTTTGAGTATAAGTGAAATAACCATCCTAGGTTGTATTTACCAAATAGTTATTATGTACCAGATCATAGGCTATACATTTCAAGTTTTTAAATTATGATATGGAAGAGAGAGTCTTCTAGATGAGGTAGATAGAAATGGCCAATCAAGATACATCTGAAAGAATTAATTTACAGTTTATTTTAATAAATTATTTTAATAAATGAGATTACTGTGAGCTTTTGTAGGTATGAGCAGTATTTTACTAGTTGCAGTGTAGATGTGCCACAGTGGCAGGAGGTAATTGGACAAGAAAGATATGCAGACCAAGAATAAGACATTTTCTTTTTGTCATATTTAGCATAAGACAAAAATATATCTTCCAAAAAAGAACATTTGTGGTAGACACTTTCCTTCCTTTAAGGCATGACATCTAGTGGTATCCATTTACTTCCTTTGTGGCCATTTTAACTCTGGTCCTGAATTGGACAGAGCTGAAGTATCAGCATGAAGTGAAATGGGTTCTTGTTAAAATGTCCTTGGGATTGCCATGTGTTTCAGTTCTTATAGGTGACTGTCATGCATGGTTGCCAAGTCACTGAAGAGACAATGTTAGTATGATGACCTTGGGCACAGATGGAACCGCAGGATAGGATTCCTTCTTTTCCCTTCCATATAGATAGTTTGAAGCTCATTTACACTGAGTAGGATAGCATGTAACCGTAAAGATGAAAATTTAAAAAACACTATAACAAAACAGGAGAAAGAGAAGAGAGGATGATCAGACAGGTGAAGAGAACAGAGCCATATATTAGATTCTGTGTGTATTTTGGTCTGTTAGAAGAAACTGCATCCCAGAATTGTAAAGAAAGAAAATAAAACCATGAATGAAAGAGGAGAGATCACAACCAACACTAAAGAAATACAAACAATTATAAAAAATATATTATGAGCAACTATATGCCAACAAATTAGGCATAGAAGAAATGGATGCATTCCTAGAGACATACAAACTACTAAAACTGAAATAGGAAGAAATAGAAAACCTGAACAAACCCATAACCAGCAAGGCAATTGAAGCAGTCATCAAAAACCTCCCAACAAGTAAGAGTCCAGGGCCAGATAGCTTACCAGTGGAATTCTACCAAACGTTTAAATAATTAGTACCCATTCTTCTGAAGCTGTTTCAAAAAATAGAAATGGGGGGGGGGGGACTTCCAAACTCTCTCTATAAGGCCTGCATTACCTTGATCCCAAAACAAGACAAAGACCCCACCAAAAAGGAGAACTGTAGATCAATATCCCTGATGAACAGGGATGCAAAAAAATCTCACCAAAATCCTAGCCAGTAGGATCTAACAGTACATTTGAAGGATTATTCACTACAACTAAGTGGGATTTATTCCTGGGCTGCAAGAGGGGCTCAACATCCACAAATCAATCAATATGATATAGTACATTAATAAAAGAAAGGACAAGGACCATACGATCCTCTCAACAGATTCAGAAAAAGCATTTGACAAAGTGCTGTACTTTGTCAAGGCACCCTTTCTTCATTAAAGCTCTTCACAGCGTAGGGGGAGAGGGAACGTACCTCAATAGCATAAAAACCATAGATGAAAAGCCCACAGCAAAAAATCATTCAAAATGGGAAAAACTGAGAGCTTTGCCCCTAAGGTCAGGAACACTTGGCGAGGATGAGCAATTGCTGTTCAACAGAGTTCCTAGAAGTCCTAGTCTCAGCAATCAGACAACAAAAAGAAATAAAAGGCATCTACATTGGCAAAGAAGTCCAACTCTTACTCTTTGCAGATGACATGATATTCTGTATGGAAAACCCAAAGACTTCACCTCAAAATTGTTAGAATTCATACAGGAATTCGGCAAAGTGGCAGGACATAAATCAATGCACAGAAATAAGTTGCATTTCTGTACACTAACAATGAGACAGAAGACAGAGAAATTAAGAAGCCAGTCTCATTTACAATTTCATCCAAAACCATGAGATCCCTAGGAATAAACCTAACCAAAGAGGCAAAGGTCCTGTATTCTGAAAACTATAGAACCATGAAAGAAATTGAGAAAGACACAAAGAGATGGAAAAATGTTCTGTGCTCATGGATTGGAAGAACAAATATTGTTAAAATGTCTATGCCACCTAGAGCAATCTATACATTCACACAATCCCTGTCAAAATACCATCAACTTGTTTTACAGAGTTGGAACAAATAATATTTGTATGGAACCAGAAAAGACACTGAATAGCCAAAGGAATGTTGTAAAAGAAAACCAAAAGTGATGGCATCACAATTCTGGATTCCAAGCTCTATTACAAAGCTGTAATCATCAAGACAGTATGGTACTGACATAAAAACAGACATATAGATCAATGGAACAGAATAAAGAACCCTGAAATAGACCCTCAACTCTATGCTCAACTAATCTTCGACAAAGTAGGAAAGATTATCCAATGGAAAGAAGACAGTCTCTTCAACAATGGTGTTGGGAAAATATGACAGTCACATGCAGAAGAATGAAACTGGACTACTTTCTTACATCATACACAAAAATAAACTCAAAATGGATGATAGATCTAAATCTGAGTCAGAAATGAAAGTCCTAGAAAAGAACAGAGGCAGCAACATCTTTGACCTCTGCCATAGCAACTTCTTGGTAGACACATCTCTAGAGGCAAGGGAAACAAAGGCAAAAATGCACTATTGGGACTTTATCAGGATAAAAAGCTTTTGCACAGCAGAGGAAACAGTCAACAAAACCAAAAGACCTACAGAATGGGAGAAGATACTCACAAATGACATATCAGATAAATGGCTCCTACCCAAAATCTATAGACTTATCAAACTCAACACCAAAGAATAAATAATCCAATCAAGAAATGGGCAGAAGACATGAGCAGACATTTCTCCAAAGACATACAAATGGTCAACAAACACATGAAAAAATTTTTAACATCACTCAGCATCGGGGAAATACAAATCAAAACCACGATGAGATACCACCTCACATCGCTCAAAATGGCTAAAATAAACAAGTCAGGAAACAACAGATGTTGGAGAGGATGCAGAGAAAGGGGAAGCCTCGTACATAATTGGTGGGAAAGCAAACTGGTGCAGCCACTCTGGAAAACAGTGTGGGGATTCCTCAAGAAGTTGAAAATAGAACTAGCCTCCAACCCAGCAATTGCACTATGGGGTAGGTATTTACCCCAAAGATACAAATGTAGTGATCCAAAGGGTTGCCTGCACCCCAATATTTATTTTTTTTATTTTTTTATTTTTTTATTTTTATTTATTTATGAGGGGGGTGGGCAGAGACACAGGCAGAGGGAGAAGCAGGCTCCATGCACCGGGAACCCGACGTGGGATTCGATTCCGGGTCTCCAGGATCCCACCCTGGGCCAAAGGCAGGCGCCAAACCGCTGCGCCACCCAGGGATCCCTTTTTTTTTTATTTTTATTTATTTTTATTTTTATTTATTTATGATAGAGAGAGAGAGAGTTTTTTATTTTTATTTATTTATGATAGAGAGAGAGAGAGAGAGAGAGCCAATATTTATAGCATCAATGTCCACAATAGCCAAACTATGGAAAGAGCCCAGACGTCCATAGATAGATGAATGGATAAAAAAAGATATGGTGTATATACACAATGCAACTACTCAGCCACCAAAAAAATGAAAGAAATCTTGCCATTTGCAATGATGTGGATGGAACTAGAGGATATTATGCTAAGTTAAATAAGTCAATTAGAGAAAGACAATTCTCATATGATCTCACTTATATATGGAATTTAAAAACCAGAAGATCATAGAAGAAGAGAGGAAAAAATAAAACAAGATGAAATTAGAGAGGGAGACAAATCATAAGAGAATCTTAATCAGAAAACAAACTGAAGCTTGCTGGAGGGAGTGGTAGGGAGGAATGTGGTAACTGGGTGATGCACATTAAGGAGGGCATGTGATGTAATGAGCACTGAGTATTATATAACACTGATGAATCACTGACTTCTACCTCTGAAAACAATAATACATTATATGTTAATTAATTGAATTTAAACGAAAATTTTAAAACATTAAAAAATCTCATTTGAAAGCCCATGCTCTTTCCTTTACCATATCCTGTGAATGTATATCACATTTTTCCCTTGTCCATGGGTAGAAGGCCATCTATTTTTCAAATTAAGCTTCTTATTTATTTTAGATGATATTTACCTATAACGCACTATGGAAAACGTCTCTATGTCTCTGCCTTGGGATAACATACTTTTTATCAAAGGAAAAAAACTAACATTTACCAACTATTCCCTTCCCCTTGTAGAACTTAGGGGGGAAAGGAGAAAGCAGAAGACTACAATTTATGACAAACTGCAATTTATCCAAGGGCTTCTAAATGATCAAAGAGGGCAACAGAGAGATGATTTCCTTTAAAAGGATTGGATTGAGTTGGATTTCTGAAAGGAAAAGGATCCCCCAAATGGTGGGTCTTCAGATCAAGTGACATGTTATACTACCTAAATGGCATTTAAGAACAGAAGTGTTTGGTATTCAACTTGAAGATGCCTGCACTGCTGTGATGCCACCTCTACTTGTATGATCCTGAACTCTAACTATGTGTATCAATCATATCCTTGATGTGAGAGAGAATGGAGGGAAACTGACAAGAGCAGCTTTTGATGATAAAACTGGGAGCCAAATGCAGGCAAGACAAACTGTGAGAGGAGGAGAGCTAGAGTTGAAAGGATGGAATTTTCTACAAGAAATACAAAGATTTCTGATATCTGACTCCTACTTCTATTAATTAGACTAGAGATTTATCTTTTCTGAAAAACATTCTAATCATATATCACTCACTTTAGTTCCACAAAGCAATGTTGTCATAAAATCATGTATACTTTTACCGATTTTAGAAATGAACAAAAGACCGCGTAAGATTGTACATTTATCATAATTATTGGCAGGTACAATTATCATCTTCATTATAAAAAGGATTACAACTGAATGTACAGGTTGACAAATGTGAAAGAGTTTCTCCAAGAATAAATGGGTACTGAAGCATTCAAAAGTCTGCAAAATCTGAGAAGCCTAAATGGGATCTCTTCCAAAATAATTATAATAACAAATTATCATCATAGTCTCTGAAATATATTCAGTTAACAAGACAATTGGTCATCTTACAAATATTTATTGAGACTCACACTTCTGTGATGTGGGTTACAGGTAGATTGTAAGAATTAGAATCATCCCGAATGGAACTTGCGTTCTAATATAAGGGACCAAAGCAACATGCAGAAACTAAGGTTGATCTGATTTAAGAAGTATGTGGTATTAACTCAATTGAGTAGAAGGTGATCAGTGAGAGCTGCACGGAGGAAGCGGACACTTGAATTGACTCATAAAGGGGTTGGACAGGAAGAAAAGGTTCTCATTGTATAAGCAAAGCCACATTAGTGGTATTAAATATGGTGTGCTTAAGGGCTGGGGGGATAAGGCTGACAGGCAGGAGAATGTATATTAAAGAGTGAAAAAAATTAAAGAAGTCAGGCTGGATCATAGAGGGACTTGAAGTCTCAGGAGTAGGGCTTAGTTGATTTATGAGAAAGATAACTGGCATGATATTTTAGGATAGATACAACAAAATCACTTATATTTTTACTGGTTTACTTTTTTGGGATATATTTTTTATTGGAGTTTGATATGTCAACATCTAGGATAACACCCAGTGCTCATCCCATCAAATGCCCCCTCAGTGCCCAACACCCAGTCACCCAACCCCCCGCCCACCTCCCCTTCCACTACCCCTTGTTCATTTCCCAGAGTTAGGAGTCTCTCGTGTTCTGTCTCCCTCACTGATATTTCCCACTCATTTCCTCTCCTTTCCCCTTTATTTCCTTTCACTATTTTTTATATTCCCCAAATGAATGAGACCATATAATGTTTGTCCTTCTCCAATTGATGTACTTCTCTCAGCATTATACCCTCCATTTCTATCCATGTTGAAGCAAATGGTGGGTATTTGTCGTTTCTAGTGGCTGAGTAATATTCCATTGTATACATAGACCACATCTTCTTTATCCATTCTTCTTTCGATGGACACTGAGGCTCCTTCCACAGTTTGGCTATTGTGGACATTGCTGCTATAAACATTGGGGTGCAGGTGTCTTGGTTTTTCACTGCACCTGTATCTTTGGGGTAAATCCCCAGCAGTGCAATTGCTGGGTCGCAGGGCAGTTCTATTTTTAACTCTTTGAAGAACCTCCATACAGTTTTCCAGAGTGGCTGCACCAGTTCACATTCCCACCAACAGTGCAAGAGGGTTCCCCTTTCTCCACATCCTCTCCAACATTTGTGGTTTCCTGTCTTGTTCATTTTCCCCATTCTCACTGGTGTGAGGTGGTATCTCATTGTGGTTTTGATTTGTATTTCCCTGATGGCCAGTGATGCGGAGCATTTTCTCATGTGCTTGTTGGCCATGTCTATGTTTTCTTTGGTGAAATTTCTGTTCATGTCTTCTGCCCGTTTCATGATTGGATTGTTTGTTTCTTTGCTGTTGAGTTTAATAAGTTCTTTATAGTTCTTGGATACTAGCTCTTTATCTGATAGGTCATTTGCAAATATCTTCTCCCATTCTGTAGGTTGTCTTTTAGTTTTGTTGACTGTTTATTTTGCTGTGCAGAAACTTTTTATCTTGCTTAAGTCCCAGTAGTTCATTTTTGCTCTTGTTTCCCTTGCCTTCATAGATGTATCTTGCAAGTAATTGCTGTGGCCAAGTTCAAAAAGGGTGTTGCCTGTGTTCTCCTCTAGGATTTTGATGGATTCTTGTCTCACATTTAGATCTTTCATCCATTTTGAGCTTATCTTTATGTATGGTGTAAGAGAATGGTCTAGTTTCATTCTTCTGCATGTGGATGTCCAATTTTCCCAGCACCATTTATTGAAAGAGACTGTCCTTTTTCCAGTGAATAGTCTTTTCTGCTTTATCTGATATTAGTTGACTATAGAGTTGAGGGCCCATTTCTGGGTTCTCTATTCTGCTCCATTGATCTATATGTCTGTTTTGTGCCAGGACCACACTGTCTTGATGATCACAGCTTTGTAGTACAAACCTGAAATCTGGCATTGTGATGTCCCTGGCTCTGGTTTTCTTTTTCAATATTCCCCTGGTAATTCTGGGTCTTTTCGGATTCCACACAAATCTTAAGATGATTTGTTCCAACTCTCTGAAGAAAGTCCATGGTATTTTGATAGGAATTGCATTAAATGTGTACATTTCCCTGGGTAGTATGACATTTTCACAATATTAATTCTTCCAATCCATGAGCATGGAATATTTTTCCATCTCTTTGTGTCTTCTTCAATTTCTTTCAGAAGTGTTCTGTAGTTTTTAGGGTCTAGATCCTTTACCTCTTTGGTTAAGTATATTCCTAGGTATCCTATGCTTTTGGGTGCAATTGTAAATGGGATTGATTCCTTAATTTCTCTTTCTTCAGTTTAATTGTTAGTGTATAGAAATGCCACTGATTTCTGGGCATTGATTTTGTATCCTGCCACACTGCCAAATTGCTGTATGAGTTCTAGCAATCTTGTGGTGGAGTCTTTTGGGTTTTCTATGCTTTTACTGGTTTAGTAATGAACAGGACACCTGCTCTATTATGTTTCTTAAATGGTGATAAACACAATTTGCCTACCTGTGCATTTGCTTACTATAGTGCAGCCTGATGATATGGAGACCAAATAGCCCATGACCAACACTACTGATTAATTTGTTTCATTAAAACAAGTAGTTATTGTGGCTTAACACAAATGGAAATGAGGTTCAAACCCAACATGCCAAAATTAGAGAAATAGAAAATAGATTTTTCTGATTTAATAGATTTTAAAACTCAGTCTTTGCAACATTAAAAGTAGTGATGTAATGGCTCCATTTTGGCAAGGGCCAGTTGCTCAAGGTGTATGGTGCTACTTAGAGCACTTTGCAGCAACACAAGAGAAGGGATGAGGATAATTCCAATGAATCTTACATAAAAGATGTTGACAGTGTGAATTTATAATATATGGATCTGTAGAGTATTCTTGTTTCTTTTTTTAAAAAAATTTATTTATTTATTTTAGAGAAAGAGAGATAGTAAGAGAGAGCATGAGCAGGAACCTGATGTGGAGCTCGATCTCAGGATCCTGGGATCATGACATAAGCCCAAAGCAGATGCTTAACTGAGCCATCCAGGCACCCCATATTCTTGTTTATTTAGAAGAATGTTTCACACTGGGAGTGGGGGGATACTCCATTAAGAATCAATCGACAGGAAGACACTGGGACAAGACAGTCAAGGACAAAGTTAGGAATGAATTTAAGTTAGATGTTAGCATTGATAGTGTGGCTTGGAGTGATATGATAGATTAGAAGACTCCAATTGGTTCACCTGTGAGAAGGGCAATTAATAATACCTTATATTACCCTGTGTGTTTTCAGAAAGAACCCTAAATTTCCAGGTGAGGATGTGGATAATCTCAAAATCTTTCTCGGTAAAAAAAAAATGTGAACCACTCTGACCCAACTTCATTTAGAGGTGGGAAGATCTCTCTCTGAGAATATAAATTATGACACTTGGCTTTAAATTAAAATATTATATTATCACTAACTTTTAAGTAATATTCTATCATTAAGGATATTTCTTCTAACAGTGCAGATATCTAGTGCTTCAGCTATTGCATTTCTTTTTTTTTTTAAGATTTTATTTATTCATTCATGAGAGACACAGAAACACAGGCAGAGGGAGAAGCAGCCTCCACTCAGGGAGCCTGATGTGGGACTCCATCCTGGTTCTCCAGGATCACACCCGGGGCTGCAGGCGGCGCTAAACCGCTGCACCACAGGGGCTGCCCCAGCTATTGAATTTCTTAAGCTGAACAATTTCTGAACATTTAAGATACACATTATCTAATAACATCTTTGTTTTTATAAGTTTTACTTCTGAATTATGTTATGTTACCAGAAAGCAGTGTACTAGGAGTGTTTTACTTTATAATCTTTGTAGAAATTCCTTCCCGGAGTTACAGTTTAATGTTTTGTCCTCAGATTTTTTTTTTTACTGAGATCGATATAAGAATAGCACAGGAGAAACCTACTTAAATTTTCTATAAAACTGTAGTTGAAGACTTTGTGTAATGCAATGTCCCTTATACAAGGAGTTATATGATGAAGCTCTCCTAGGACTTAATGCCCATAAACGACACGTACTTAAAGATGATTTTACAAATTTTCTTTAATCTGTAAACATTTCATTCCATTCCCATTTTTCCTTGGCTACCAGGAAACTCACAGTTAAATTTGAATCACAATTAGAATAACAATTGGAGTAACTACTCGATTCATTAGTTCTGGTACAATTTTTTTTTTATTCAGAAGTTTCACTTTATTACCCTATTTTCTTAATTGCCTTGTTATATATATTTTAACGTGATAGCTTGCATCACATCCTTCTTCAAAGAGTAGTAGACTATTTTTGAGAGTAGCTAGCTATAAATCTAGAAAAGTAAAGTACAAATTGGTTCCTCAAAACCTACCCCTTAGCTAGTCTGCCACCATTCCTTTTCTTCCCTGTGAGTAGACCATAACAATTAAAAGGATCCTTTAATAGATATCTGATTGCATAGATCAAGTAATAGACACAAGAATCATAATTTATATATTTTCTCATAATGTGAGGTTTCAGAAATTTTCCTGAGACACTTAGTAATTTTCACATACCTGTTTATCAGGTAACATCCTATAGGGGCTGTCCCAATAGTAGAATCAAGTGACACTGAATTCTTAGGCCCTGGGCAAAGGCCCACCTCTTGTCACATTATGCACTCAGTGTTCCTTTGTCAGTTAGAAGTCATTTTGATCTGGATTCTAAAGCTATTTGTGGGACTTAAGAAAAATTATTTAAGAGCAAGCAAGCGCGGAGTGGGGAGGGAAAGAAAAAAAGGAATAGAGACACTCTCAAGCAGATTTCACTGATTGCAGAGACCAGTGCACCATGAGATCATGAGATCGTGACCGGAACTGAAACCAAGAGTTGGACGCTTAACCTACTGAACCACTCAGGTCCCCATTTGTGGGATTTTTAGATGTGGCCTAGTTTCTGGCCATATTTCTACTGTCTGCGCTTAAGGAAATCAAGTGGAAACCCTGAATTTTGAAAAAAGGATCTTTCTTCATTTAGCAGTTCAGCTGGAGGTGGTATAGAAATTCCTCCACCTGCAAAAATCTTGCTAAGACTTTAAAGCTCACCTTCTAATCACATCCTCTATGTAGCATTCTCTGAACTTTTCTTCCTGCCCTTGACTCCAAACTGAATTAATCCCTACTCCTCTGTTTATATGTTGTGATTTATACGCACTGCTATTATAGTACTTAGAATGTGATATTATAATAACTTATTTTTCTGTCTTGGATAAATCATCCTTACACTCTTTTATTCTGAAGTCTAGTCATTAAACCTGTTTTCACTAATGAATTCAGGCGTTTTTTTTTTAAATGTGAAGATCACATTGAAAATTATATAACATCAGCTATCTACCTGAGTTCTCAAGAGTTCTCCAGACTCTGCTGCTTATTTAAAGCCAGAAGCTCTCCCTTGAGAGGTGAGCTTTGAGAGTAGGGCATCTGGGTTATGTCTGAATGTTGGGGGTTTTAAGGACCAAAGTTTTGAACCTATGTTTACTTTATTTCTCTGTTCTCAGATAACTTACTTCCCTCTGTAACTTTTATTTTCTGAATATAGAGGTACCTTTTTCTCAGTACTGGATACCATATTGAAATTATTGCAGTTACATAGTAATGTATATGCCTTTTCATTTTATTTATCTTTCTTTGGTCCACAAGCCTTTCCATCCCTGATCAGCTTACCTACAAAATACCCATTTTCTATTTTCATACTCCCTGTTCCCCTTTATGTCTCTTCAAAAAAACCTTTGAAATGCTACAATGAAAAATGATTTTCTTTTCTCAGTGCTATAAGCATGCTCATCTTCTGTTCTTACATTATGCCATTTCTTCTACTTCATCTCTCATAAAATGTGCATGTTCTCATTTTCATGGCCATCATATCTATTTGTGTATTGGCTTATTCTCCTTAGTCCCACCCCGGGGGCTAAAGGTGTCCGCCACCTTCATCGGCAACAGCACAGCCATCCAGGAGCTGTTCAAGCGCATCTCAGAGCAGTTCACAGCCATGTTCTGGCGCAAGGCCTTCCTACACTGGTACACGGGTGAGGGCATGGACGAGATGGAGTTCACAGAGGCCGAGAGCAACATGAATGACCTGGTGTCTGAGTACCAGCAGTACCAGGATGCCACGGCCGAGGAGGAGGAGGTGGCCTAGAGCTGATACCTGGTAAAGCACCGCACAGCTCTTCCACCCTGCAGCCCCCAGCTGGCCCCTTCTCAGACTCTCTGCCAAGC